>NW_006436298.1:30001457-30012702 GCF_000325575.1 Pteropus alecto | reverse complement strand
GAGAGATGGTTCTGTGAGACTAAAATGCACAGGAGCTGGGACATCTGAATTCCTTTTCTAGCTTGGTCATTGACTTGCTGTGTTTCCTCTGGCAAACTCTCTAATGTTAACCTATTTATCTGTCAAGGTAAGAATAAGAATACATGCTCTGCTAACCTCTCAGGGCTCTTTGAGGAGCCTGGCAAGATAATTTACAATGAAGTTATAAAGAATGTCTCCATACAAACGAAAGGCCTGTAGTTGAATTACTTGACGAGAACTTCAGCTGTTTAAAACCATGTGAATAATAAATAAGCTTAGCATTTTTTTAATGGTGTATTTTATTTCTGGCATAACATTCAGAAAAATGTAATTAAATACTTTTATGTTTCTTTATTATGTTCTACTGACTACCCACATCTACTCTGATTTCGCTTGTACTCTTCTTTTTAATAAAGGTACCATTGAAGGTGAGATGTATACACAAGGGAAATATTTAATGGTTCATCTTTAGTTTGACAAGAGTGAAGCAGGAATCAAAAACTGGGCGGGATTCAATCCAAACAGATTTTGTTGTAAACTAGTCTCGTCAAACTGAAAATAGAAACAGAAATGCTAGGAATCAATTCTGTGCAGTTTTGGTAATCAACTTTTTAGTAATACAAGTCAGACAAAAAGGCAAGGAAACCATGTTCCCATTAGTAGTAGTTAAATGTCATTATCTAAAAGCTGGCAGGATTCCAGAAAGGTATAATTACTTTGTATATGGATTACAAAAAATCGTTAGTGCGAGAACTCATTTTTATTATAATAGCACTTACTAAGCTCTAATTAGGTCCAAAAAGCACTGTTCAACCTTTAAGATGCCTACCCTAGAAAGCCTTGAGGTTGTGTGAACAGTTTGATACAAGTTAGAAGTGATTTGATACAGAGAAATTTTCAAAACTAGATATTTGTAATGGTGGAAAATGGTAAATAATGTAACTAAATTTGTTACAAAGGTTATGGAGCAGAATATTAATACCAGGGGGTCTACTTGACTTTTTATTTTTAAGCCATATTTATAGCTGCTTTAAATTTTATTTATTTTTATTGTGCTTTATTTACTTTGCAGAGTATTTTGATTTTTGGAATAAATATAATGTCTCAGTCTGAATCTGAATATTGAGACGCAGGTAGATCAATCAATAAATTGCTTATCACACAGAATTAGGATTTGAACTGTATACCAAAGTCCACACTCCTCCACCACCCCACGTTGTATCCTTTTATGACTTTTGACTCTACAATCCCACCTCTTGTAATCTACTACAAGGAAATAATTCATCAGAAGAAAAGATGGCAGGAAAGAAAAAGAAATTTAAGTGCTCTACAATAAGCTACATTTAAACAAATTATGATAAATCAACTAATAGACTATATTATATATACCTTAAAAATGGTGAGATTTCCCATTCATAAGAGTTAAACTCATGCAGTTTATCCACATCTCCTATGCAAACTACTTTAAAAAGACAGGAAAAGAAGAATAAAAAATAATAAATCATGAAGAGAGTATGAATGAAAAAGCATATCAGATGAGAGGCGTCAACAGATATTTGGAAATCCAGTAAACAACATTGTGTTACTGGATTTAAACAACAGAGACAATTGCAACCAAAGGCACTGAAGATGGGGACACCAAAACAAAGCAAACCAGCCACCTCAAAAGCGAAGAAGGCTTGGGGCATGTGGTACTGTGGGAGCAAGGACAGGATGACGCCTGGAGGAAAGCCTGTGTAGCAGACATCAGAAGTTTTCTATTCAGCATCTATTTCTCAACCAGCCCCTTACATGCTCACTTTTCCCCCTTCCTGGAAGAACACTGGGTCCTTTGCTGAGTATGACCTGTGGCCATGCGATTCCGAGGAACAAAAGGGCATAGACTCTGGGAAAATTGGAGCTAACACGGGAAAGCAGGGAAAGCAGGCTTAGAGAGCCATCAGCCCAGACAGCAGCAGGCCTGGGACTCTTTTAAATGTGAGTTCTGTGATGCCCTCAAGGGCAGCCTTGGGGCACAAAAAAAGATTATTCAGAGAGCACTTTGGTTTTTTAAAATGCTCAGTTTAGCAAAGCTACAACCTAAGCTATTAAGTTGATTTAAAGATAACATTCTCTTTGTAAGTCTACCAATTTTTTTTTTAACCATTTTTGAGCAGTCCTTTTATTAACATACTCAGTCCCATTTGCAAGTTGTGTTTTAATTGCAAGGTTCTCTTTAGTGTGATTTTCTAATGCGGGAGTGCTTGTGTGTGTCCTGGATTGTGAGAGTCTCCATACTATGTTTTGGCATATGCTCATTTTTGTGGACCTCTAGGGCTTATCAAGACAACGAGCAGGCATGAGATTTTACAGTTCTGGTTCCCAGACAGTGCAGAGCCTTTGCGGCTCTCTCCTTTATGAATGGAGCCCAGCTCCAGCAACTTGCCATGCACATAGTCTGCAGCCTCAACTAGATATATCTCCACAAGGGTGCCCTTAGCTGCAGCTCATGTTGATCCAACAAATTCTTGGAAAAATCAGGGATCGAGGTATCCTTCAAATTCCTTAGAAAAACAAAGCTTGATTTAGCTGTTGATTCCTTTTATGTTTCTGATACCTTCTGGTTTTAATTTCTTGCTTTGAAGCTGTTACATGCATTTTCAAAATAACTATTTTATCCAGAATTTGTAAATGTTTATAATGGAAGAGTTACTTGGTCATTTTGCCTTGGATTCTATGACGGCTTTAGAGTCTTTGGTCCCTACTAGATGGTAAATTCCTTGAAGAATGGAAACAGGACTTTTTATATTTGTATCACCAGGGCTTTGGGCACACACTAACTGGTCTGTAATCGGCACTCAGCACACATTTGCCTACGGAATGCCTGTTCTTTTGTGAGAAAAGGATTTGATTAATTATGGGGTTAATGGCCAGGTTAATGAGGTAAGCCTTCCAAGGGCATTTACATTATAAAGGGGCCATCTAAGTGTTCTGACAGGGAGTTCACTAAGTTTTCTTAAAGATTTTGTTCCCCTTAGGCTCTCCAATGTTGACATTTGAAGCACCAGATCTAGCAAATACGTGAGCTATTTTGAGCAGATAAATTCCTTCCAAATTCCCATACCTTATTGGCAAACAACTTTTCTGCTTATGTAGTAGCCTCCTGGCCCAATCCAGTAATATGAGGTCACTCCTGCGGGTCATTATAGTTTTCTAGGGCTTTTTTGGGGGGGAGTGGTCAAAATGAGCTGTAACCAAATATTATGATAACTTGCTATCAGGCTTATTCTTTCTCATAAAGCACAGCACTGGTCAAAATATAGAGGGCAGAAAGTAACAAGAACTTCTTTATATTCATAACATCATAGACTGTAAGAGAGAGGTCGGCACCCAGACGATCATTTTACCAGATTAATTCTAAAATGCCAGTTTAAACAACCAAAGAGACAGGGTAATGATGCATAGATAGTAGAAATATGAAACATATTTTGCACACTAAAAAATTCTCCCTTCTAGTCATATGCTTTTACACAAGTCTATAGGACTACACTATCCATGTGGATACTGGGTATAATTTTTTCTTGCTGTAAAAGCATTTTCATAACTATATTTCATTTTATTTAGGCTAAATGAAAAACATTTTTCATTTACAATATCAACTAATATGCAGAAATAAACACACTCTGGGTAATAAAGAGATGCTATTACATAAATATTCTCATGTTGATAATTCTCAAAATTATCATTATAAATATTGTAGCATTAACTATTAACAGTAAATTCCTCCAAAGAGCCTCTAGGGAGCAAGCGGGAGTAGTCATGGGAATCAGTACCACTAACTCTTTTTTAAGTTATGCTATCTATCTACATGAGTGCTCAAAAAACACTTGTTGACTATGATGAAAGAAAGAACTAGTGATAAAAGGAATGGTTAGGGTTCTAGCATTCTGAGGAAGAAGGGGAGGAAAAGCAAGTTCATCAAAATTTTGAGATAAAGTGGCCTGTGGGTGCAGAGATAAGGGACTGGGTCCCAACAACGTCTGAAGCATCATAGTCTCCCAGACAGCTAAGAGTAGAACTCCTTTCTCCTAGTCCAGTCCCTTATTATAGCCTTTATAACCATCGCTTTGCTCTTTCTTGAAGATGATTTGAAAAGTATAGAGAAAATCATTATAGTTTATGTTACATTTAAGTCTTTGAGCATTTTGAGTTGGTTCTTGCACATGGTACAAGAAGTTGGTCCAGTCTTATTTTTTTTTTTTTGCGTGTATTTGTCCAGTTTTCCCAGCACCAATTATTGAAGAGATTGTCTTTACTCCATTGTATATTCTTGCTTCGTCATATAATAGATGAGTGGATAGGCGTGGACCTATTTCTGGGCTTTCTATTCTGTTCCATTTATCTATGTGTCTGTTTTTATGCCAGTATTATGCTGTTTTGATTACTACAGCCTAGTAATAAGTTTGATATCAGGTAGTATGATACCTCCAACTTTCTTATTCTTTCTCAAAATTGCTGTGGCTATTCAGGGTCTTTTGTGGTTCCATATAAATTTCTGAATTATTTATTTTAGTTCTCTAAAAAAATGCCATTGGTATTTGGTAGGGATTGCACTGAATCCACACATTGCTTTGGGTAGTATGGACATTTTAACAATGTTAATTTTTCCTACCCATGAATATAGCATATGCTTCCATTTATTTGTATCTTGTTTAATTTCTTTTTCAGTGGCTTATAATTTTCCGAGTATAGGTCTTTTACCTCCTTGGTTAATTTTATTCCTAGGTATTTTATTATTTTTGATGCAATTGTGAGATTTTCTTAATTTCTCTTACTGATAGTTCACTGGTATATAAAAATGTAACCAACTCTGAATATTAATTTTGTATCCTGCTACTTTACTGAATTCATTTATCAGTTCTAACATGTTTTTTTGGTGGAATCTTTAGGGTTCTCTCTCTATTATTATTAATCTTTAGGGTTCTCTCTCTATTAGTATTATGTCATCTGTAAATAATGACAATTTTACTTCTTCCTTTCCAATTTGGATGCCTTTTCTCTGATCGCTGTAGCTAGAACTTCCAAAATTATGTTGAACAAAAGTGGTGAAAGTGGATAACCTTGTCTTGTTCCTGATCTTAAGGAAAATGCTTTTAGTTTTTCCCCATTGGGCATGATGTTAGCTGTATGTTTGTTACATGTGGCCTTTATTATAAAACTCCTAGAAGAAAACATAGGCAATAAACTCTCTGACATAGTTCTTAGTAATATTTTTTCTGATATATCTCCTCAGGCAAGGAAAACAAAAATATAAACAAACAAGACATCACACTAAAATGTTTTTACATAGCAAAAGAAACCATCAACAAAACAAAAAAAACCCCAACCTACTGAATGGGAGAAGATATTTGCCTATGATACATCTGATAAGGGATTAATATCTAAAATTTATTAAGAACTCATACAACTCAACACCAAAAAAAAACAACAAATAAATAAATACAATTAAAAAATGAGTATTTCTTCAAAGAGGACATACAGATGGCCAATAGGCATATGAAAAGATGCTGAAGGTCACTAATCATCAGAGAAATGCAAATTAAAACCACAAAGAGATATCACCTCCCACCTGTCAGAATGGCTATCATCGATAAATCAAAAACAACAAGTATTGGTGAGGATGTGGAGAAAAGGGAAACTTCACACACTGTTGGTGTGTGATTACAAACTGCTACAGTCACTGAAAAACAGTTCGGAGGTTCCTCAAAAAATTAAAAATAGAAATGCCTTATGACTCAGCAATTCCACTTCTGAGTATTTACCCAAAGAAAACCAAAACACTAATTCAAAAAGATTTATGTACCCCTATGTTCATGGCACACTATTTACAATAGCCAAAATATGGAAGCAACCTAAATGCCCATCAATAGACAATTGGAAAAAGAAGTTATGGTACATATACAATGGAATATTACTCAGCCATAAAAAATGAGATTTTACTATTTACAACAGCATAGATGGACCTAGAGGATATTACACTAAGAGAAGTAAGTCAGAGAAAGACAAATACCATATGATTTCATTTACATGTGGACTCTAAGGAACAAAATGAATAAACAAAATGAAAACAGACTCATAGGTACAGAGGACAAACTGGTGATTGCTAGATGGGAGGGGGGCTGGAGGGCTGGATGAAAAAGATGAAGAGATTAAGAACTACAAATAAGTAGTTACAAAATAGTCACAGGGAAATGGAGTCCGTACTCCATGTAGTGTATAATATCATAAAGGCTATGTATGGTGCCAGGTGGATACTAGACTAATCAGGGGGATCATTTTGTAAATAATATAAATGTTTAACCATTGTGCTGTACACCTGAAACTAATATAAAATAAAATTAAATAAAAACATTATAACCAGGCAGCTCAATATACATGTTTTTACATGCACAAATTTCATAGCCAAAAATGGAATTAAAGCATCTATTTAGTGTTCTATCCTCTTGCTCAGCCTGTGTAATGAGCACCTGGTGGCATTTCTGTCACATGATTCCAAGTTGGACATATGCCATTTCTTACAGGGCTTCTGAAATGACGTCATGCTTCTCTTGAGCTGTGACTTGTTTAGTTTTCACATTTTAAAAAGTGATTCTATTTTCCACAGGTGGAACAGACTGTTCTCTTCCAATATGAATACTATTGTGTGGCTTATTCTTTCTTTGTGGCTTTTTTGTCTATCCCACTGGGAGGTAGATGTGGCATATGAAACTTTCAGAAATGTTTCTAAATGACCAATGAAGAATCAGTCATACAAAACTGTGGTGAGTTAAAACACTTGGGAATCCCAGGTCTCATTTTATTGTCATGAATTTTGAGCCAGGCATTATAGGACAAATTAGCATTTCTATGTGTAGTGAAAGTGATAGTCTTTAATTATTTGGCTTCCAATTTCTTCACATTAGCAATGATGTTTTTTGACAGTAATAATAATAAAGTCAGTGTTCTTTTATTTTCATTTCTCCCTCACTTTTTCTCTTCTTATTTTTCCATCCTTTTATTCATCCATGTACCTTTATCACCGAGCTTTCTATTTTGCATTGACTAGCTTGAGAAAAATCTATGATTTTTAAAAGCAGCAAAAACACTTTCATAAGGCACGTTGGTTTTTTTCTTTAAAAAATCATCCTTTTATATATCAGGTATTCTTGAAGCACCTTACATAGACTGATAGAGTCCACTTTCTTCATTGAGATACATCCTTAAAAGTGCTTTAAAATGGGTATCTAAATTGTACTTTCATTATAACACAACTGTATCATTCATATCACATACAATATGAGATAGATGTGTGAGACGGCAGGCCTGAATTTATTTTGTTACATACTTTTTTTTTTAACCCTTCTTTAAAAAGAACTGTATTGTCTTGCTTTAAAGATTTTTTAAAAGGAAAAGAAGACAGAATAACCTTCATTTTTTGGGGGGGGATAGGGGATGAGGGTTGTCGGATTGTTACTAAGCAGGCTGTTCCCGTGGCAACAAGGGCAACCATAAAAGAGTACTGGAAGCTGTCTAGAACACCCTTGACTTTAAGAATGCTGAAATACCATTGAAAACAGAGGCCTGGTTGACACTTGAACTACATACAACTCTATAACAATAAAAGAATACAAACAATGCTTCAAATTTGTTTTTTCCATTACAGTTTACCAAATTATCATTTCATTTGATCCTGACAACATTTTACTCTAGGTATGACTGGCATTATTAACTTCATTTAAAAAATGTAATTGTGGTGAGAAGACATGGGCTTCTCCTTTTCTTCTGCCTCCTCCTCCTCCTCTACTTTCTTCTTGTCAAAGTATGGCAATAAAAAAAGAAATGATGCCCAGTTTTAAAATAAAGAAGACATCATTTCTCAATTAAAAAAAATTAACCCCAAATATGAAATAGAAATAGAAATTGCCTTCAACAAAACTAGAAGACACTTGTAACCTCAGCCACAATACATGAAAAAGACCTGACAAATCTGAGTAAAACTCAGACAGGAAGAGGTCTGGAGAAAATGCTTACAGCTCCAGATCTTGGTAGTTAGGCCAAAAAACTCCAAAATCGATGGCATAACCTGAGGGGCAAAACTAATTCTTGTCTGAAACAATGGAAACGGGGTGAGTGACAGCAGTAGGGGACTTTCTGGATACAGCCTGGTACCACAGAGTAGCAAAGCCAAAGGAGGAAATGCAGACGTATCATATTTACCATCGGCAGTCTGTAGATGAGACAGAGGGGAGGAAAGAGACTCCAAAGGTAGGCAGCTCTGCAATAGTCAATCTTTGCTGGCTGGAGATAATAAAAGACTAAAATAGCACTCTCAGACCCACATTCCTGTCATAAGTAGCTTCACTGTAACCTAGGAAGAACTGTGTTAGCCCAAAATGCTGCCCTACACACCATGTGAATTTATGTCAAGCGAGCCAGAAACTTGCCTCATTTAAAGATGAGTAATAATTGAGAATGAAATTACATAATGTTCATACAAAAACACTCCAATAAAAGTAGGAAAGAAACAGGAGGAAAAATAGCAGATAAAACCATTCAACACACAAAAAAGTGAATCCACTGGACACATGAAATCTGTGACCAAATAAATATATTGTTATAACTCAAAGAACTTAGGGAAACAAAAAGTTCATACAGAAAAAGATATAGGTAATCAGAAACGCTATGACAAAATAACCAAAGGAAATACAATACGACCTAACAAAAGGTCAAAAAAGAAATGGAAAAGAAAAAATAATGTCATCCCAGAAATAAGTGCCACATCAGAAGGAACACAGAGGTGGTAAACTAAGATCAGCAAAGAGAGGATAAAGTGTAATGATTTCTTTATCTTGATTAATCAGGGGTTCAAAATATAGCATTTAAATTGATAAGCATGTAATTAAGACATAAACATATTTATAGGAATATAGTTAAACACAGGAGGAATGAGGAAATAATACAATCAACTAGAACTGTGCAGTAAAAGCATTAGGAAGTAAAGTATACTAATTGGGCATTGCTCAATTAGCAAGGAGTCAATAGCATTTAAAAAAATAAATATATAATTTAAAATTATAGTTAAGAAGAAAACCACTAGTGGAATACAGAAAACTATAGCAAACCTGGGCAATATAATGAAAGTATAGTGTACAGTGTACAATGCACCATGTTGATTACTTATCCATCATCCAACTCCCCCTCCTTCCTTCCTATCAGAATACTAATTTTGGTCATATATCCATTCTTTCTTCACACAATCATAGGCTTTAGGCCAGTGGTTCTTAAGTGGGGTGATTCTGCCCTTCAGGAGACATTTGGTAATGTCTGGAGACATTTTTGACTCCCACAATTTGGGGGATGCTACTGGCATTAGGGTAGAGGCCAGGATGATGAGGAGACTGGCTCCAGGCCAAAATCCTATGTGTGATCTTACCATAGGCAATTACAAAGTTTGCCTGGTAGGCTTCATGGGACAAAGCTGCCCTCCCCACATAGTCTTCCAAGTGAGTTATAGTCATGGACTCAGGCCTCCCTGGGCTGGTATGCTCTTATGCATACCTGCATTCCTAGCCCAGGAACCTCCAGAGGCCTCTTTATCAGGGGACTTTGGCTGAGACACTTTCCAGCTGTCTCTACTGAGACCTCCTTATGGAGGTGAGGGTGTGGGAGAGGCCTTGACCAAGAAGACATTATTCTTCACTCTGTTTTTTCTACTCCTAGGTTTCCCCCTTCTTCCTGCTCCCAGTCTCCTGGGTTCACAAAATGGCAGGGGGGAAAATGGCGCAGTGAGGAGCCAGCACTGCTTTTCTTTTTGGCTTATTGCTTATATAATCACAGTAAGTGAATAAATATTTGTTGTTTTCATTTTGGCTCATCGTCTTGACTACCTCAGTCCTTGCAGCTTGGCATAGGAATACTGCTAAACACCCTACAATGCACAGAACAGCCTCACGCAATGAAGAATGATCTGGTCCCAAATACCAACATTTGATAAGGCTTTTGGGGGAACCTGACTCCACCACCAGCTCTAGGGCTAATAAGTTCATGGAATTCTCCAGGAGAATGTTATTCACCCAGGAATAGACAGATGACCAAATAGGTTGGCCCAATCACAGTGAAGTGAAAGATTTACTATTGCATGGTTGAGGGAGAATTTCCCTCAATTTTTCTTGTGTTAGACACGAACTAGGAAACATACAGCCCTGACTGCCACTGGCAGCGAACATATGGGAAAACAACTTTGGGGTAAAGTTTGTATTATGTTAGAGGAGAGAACCTGGGGTCCTTGATGACATGACTGATGGAACTGTGGCTAGAGACCATACTACCTTTGGCCCTTCAGATATGTATAATAATACATTTCCTTTCAATTTTAAGCCAGATCCAATTGGAATTTTTTACTTGCAAAGTATTCTTTTACAAAAAGATTAAAACAAAAAACTTAAAAAAGCTATAAAAACAGAGAGCATAACCTGAGTAAAGACATATTACATAGAAATATAAATTAATGTATGAAATAAGAAGAATCACAAAGCAAAGCCCACTATATGCTATATTAAAATAAAATACCTATACAAAGTGACATAAATACTTTAAAAAATTAAAGGGTAGATGAAGATCAGGCTATGCAAGCCAAAATAAAACAGAGATCATAATCTTAATGTCTGACATTTTACATTACAGGGTAAAAGCATCCAGAGACAAAAAGAAAAAAAAAATACTGTAAAAATGATGAAGGTAAAAGCCACTCTGGAAATCGAAGTCGTGAATTCATATGCAATAGAAAATGTAGCCAACATACTATATAGAAAAAAAAAGTATAATAAAAGCCTCGATAAAAGGAGAAATGGACATAAATCTCTAAGTAGAAAGTTTAATTTACCTCTCTCAAGTGATGAGAGTCATGAGCACATGGACCAAAGGAAAAAGTTATAAAAAATCTAATATATTTAATCGAAGTATAATTTATATAGTTTAAAATAATAAATAGATTTTATACAGTTCTTTGTTCTCTGAAAACAGACAGCAGATCTTTCACAAAAAACTGATCAACATAAAGAAAACTTTACATGGCAGTAGTTTGGAACCCAAATGGAGAGCTATTTCTACTTAGATTCTTTATCACAAGTGACTCCTGTGGGAGTCTAACAATTGTTCCCATAGGCAATAATGCTTTTATTTGTGAAAGCTCCAGGTACAGGGAAAG
>NW_006436298.1:29966824-30001443 GCF_000325575.1 Pteropus alecto | reverse complement strand
GAACTGCTGGGCCACAGAAGAAAACCTGGCTCAGAATAACAAGGGCAGTCTACATTGTCCCGATAATAAGGCAAGGATAAAATGATGTAAAATCAATGAACGCTGTATTAAGCAAACTTTGATAAGCACACAAGGAAAGAGCAAGAGCTTTTACCAAAGTAGGAACACAAGACAAAAAAAATAAAATCTTTGTTCAAACTGGCATGGAACAAGGTAATAGTGGACATGTACATCTGTCAGAAGAACCTGGAGGGAAATCTAGATGACTCTGAGCAAAAGAGACTTTTCCCTTTTCTGAAGAGTTTTAATTAGATATTTATCGAAGAACTATATATTTAACTTTTATAATTGCCATCTATTCATCTTTTGTCCTATATATGTACTAAGAACACTGTCACATGTTCTCTGTCCCTTTATTGTCTTTTTTGGGCTTCCATTTCCTGCTCAAAGGAAACATAAGGAGGATGTTAAGCACACTTTTCTCCCTAACCTCAGACTGGTATAAAACCCCAAAACATTTGCTAGTAGTTGAGAACGGACTATGAGAACTCATTAGAACCAGAGCAGCAGAATCTGCTGGTGTTAGACTTTGAGGACAAATTTAGGTCTGAGTTCAGGTGTAGGGTTTTTAAGGGTGAAAAGACTGAATAATGCAATGTGAAGACTCACATCCCAGGAGAGCGGAACAGTTCCCCAAGCTGGGCTTTCTCATCTCTTACTGATTGGAGTATTAGGCTGTAAGAAGAAATATCTTCTAGTATTTGAAACAAATGAACAAAAAACACACTTTCCAAGTGTAGAATGTAAGAAACAGATGCTTCCATCAAATTTCTTGTTCTGATATAGAAAACTTTTTGTTGTTTTGAAAAATGATTCCAAGATTTTTACAAACAAGACTACTCAGTATGCAAAGCAATATTACTGAGTTTAGTAATTACAGTTAATTCAGAGTTCTTATTTATAACAATGGAAAAAGTGAGTTGTACTGAACTTTCTAAATAATTTCTAGAAAATTAATTAATATATTGTGATGTGTATAGCCAATACAATGTTGTACTTAATATAGAAGATAAGCATTGTTTAATATTAAAAGTTTTCCTCACTCTTTCTACTTTGAAAGTGAAAAGGAAAGAGATAAAGAATGGAAATAAATAATAACTTGCCATTTAAGTCATTCTGATTCTGGAAATATTTTAATTCAGTTTCACTTAAAAAATAAAAGTAGTTTCCTTACTCGTACTATGAGCACATTAACCACATTTTCACATACAGAAAGCTTAGGTACATTCAACTGTTTACAAGTCGTGTCTCCACGTAATACATTTACATTCATGTGAAGTATATGAACTTACATAATTGTATATATTTGTGACTTTCACATCTGGTACCTTTTAAAACTAACATGTAATATGTTTATTTTCTAAAAGTCAGTTCATATATGATTTAAGGTTAGGAGAGTTTCTTCTGAAGAACTTTAATAGTTGTATTCATATGAGAATTCATTAATTTTTAAACTTAAGGTTCAAATGGAAGCTTTAGCAATTTAAGTTATCTGACTGGCAACGCATGGAATTCTTATCAGGTTGTACTGTATGGATTACAGTTTAAGTCATTTCAAGTGGTATATAATTAATTATTTGTAAAGAGAAAAAAGCACCAAGGTTAACATTTTTTCACATCATAGATGAAATCACGATACAATGATCTCAATTTCCCTTCAAAATCTAATCATTTGAAAACAGTGTTTATTTCAAATGCTGACTCTTTAAGCTTTCTTAGTGAGATCAACTGATACACCAGAGATAAGGATGGAAATGATAAAAACAGGTGCTATACATAGGATCAACTAATGACAGAATTCAGATATTCTTCTCACATTGATGATTTCTATTTTTGAACTGAGTTCCTTAGATCTAAAAAGAACCATGAAAATAAGTGTTACACTTATAAGCTTGTCAACTTTATCTCTGAAAAAGAAACTCAAAGAATGCCTTTCTTGCCAATATATAAAGCAAAATTTTCCTGATAAATAAAAGCACCTCACGGTAAGGAAATATATAAAGAAAATATTTTCTACAAATTAATATACAAATATATATGCATAATGGTATAGTTATCCCAGCTGTATATGCAATATTTTAAATAACACGCAATAAAAAATTCAAAGCACAAACTGAAAAAATAACCCATATGGTAAAACTCCAGTTATTAAATATTGCAGCATATATGTAATTATAACAATTGGGGGGAAAGTTCCTAATCTAAATGGTCAATGAAACTTCTTTGGAAATATGCTTTTTAAAAATCCCTTCCCAGTATGAAATCCTGATCATCAAATTTCAACCCAAGCTACAGATTTTCACAGCCAAGAAAATCAAAGTATGCACAGAGGCTACCTCATAGATTCTTCACTAAACAGCATTACTGATGTGACATTGGTACAGGCCAGCTGGGCTTTTATGTTCCTTTTCTTTATCACAGGCACATGGTAAACATCAATAAGAACAACAGATCTTTATCGACATACTTTTTACTACTTATAAAACGCTAATAAACATTGTTTTAAACGTTTCCAGATCATTGCAAAAGTTCCTTACCTGAATATATATAAGAATGCTCTAGATTTAACGTATTTTTAAATGAATACAGAGATGTAGAAGGAGAAATATAAACTACTTACTACTTGCTTTGACAGTTTTTAGTCAAGGCTTATTACGTGTTTTTTTTTTTTTTTTGTCCTAATGAACACATGATTTTATGAGTATAAGGAGTTCCAGCTCCTGTTAAGATTCATTTCTTCTTCCCAGTGTTTTTTTTGTGTTCATGCATTTCTGTTTTGCTAGATATAGCCTTTTTCCGAGATGAGGTATTAGGAACAACTGCACTAGAAGGTCCGCTGGTAACTATAAAAAAAGAGAAAAACTATTGCTTAGATTTTCACAAGTAATCCAAGTTCAAATAATATGGCTGAATGACAAAATAATTCACTTTATGGTATAACTGTGATGTAAATGAAACATTGTAAACATTTTAATGAAGCATTTTTAACCTTTTACTTTTTAGAATTCAACACCAATACAGAAAGGTAATGTCAATGAGCTACGCTCACAAAGCAAATTTCTTTTTTTATTCAACATTCTTCATGGGAAATTTATTTCATCATTTTAACTACCATTTATTGTGCTAACAACCTGCAGATTTATACTTCTGGCCCAGGCCTTTTCCCTTACCTCAAGATCTGTATATCCTATATATCCTACTAGAAATCTCTATATAGCTATCTGACAGAAAACATAAACTTAACATGTTTAAAACTAAACTCATCATTTTCCCCATAAATATCTTTCTCCTGTATCTCCTACCTTATCACTATCTAAAAAGCTAAAAGTTTTTAAACTAGAATTATTCTTGATTTAGGACTCATCCTTCTACATCCAAACCAACATCAAGTCCTAATGTATTATCAAAAAGTTAGATTCTAAGCCAAGTCATACTTCTGGTACAGGTGGGTAAGCTCCTGTCAGACCCATCCTCCCACACATAACAAGTATTAACTCTGGATAAAGGATGAAACAACTATCTGAAGACACTGAAGAGAGAGCAAATGCAGACATATACTGGGAAAGAATCAACACTAAAACAACGTGCGATGAGTGTGTGTCCCCTCCCACCACTTTTTATTTATTTTTATTATTTTTTAAAGCTTTTGGCCTAAGTACAGGGTCCAGTCTGCACCATGTAGAATGGCTAAAACTTAGTTTTACTAGCACGAAGAACCAGACGACAACTACTGGGACAACTATAGCTGCTGAAATCTGGTGGGAAATTCCAGAGAGAGCCACCAATCTTTCTTTAAACTCTGGTCGAATTTAAGGCATGAGCAGAGTAAGCTCCAAAAAGTCCAGTTAAGGCTAAAGATGTGAAGAGACAGTTGAGCTGCTAGCCACTTCAAGGGACACAGTTTTGCAATCTGAGTTCAGCCAAGGTTAACTCTTTGCTTTAAAAAAAACCCAAACAACCCAATACTCTTTGGAAGAACATAAGAGAGATAACAGTCCAAAGTTTCTACAACATATCATTCATAATGTCTAGGATACAATCCAAAATTACTCAATACATGAAAAAACAGGAAAACATCTTTCTTCTTGGAAATGGGTAAATTGATAGAGACTAATCCTGAGATTAGCCAGATTAACTGACAAGAATTTTAAAGCAACTATTTCACTATGTTCAAGAACAAAGGAAAATATACTTACAATGAATAAAAATATAGTTAATCTCTGAAGAAAAAAATGTCTATAACTAAAGAATAAATAAGGATCTGAAATAAAAAATTCACTGGATGGGGTTAACAGCAGAATGGAAGTGACAGGTAAAAGTTAACATCAACCAGGGTTATTATCAAAAAAGGAAAAAAAAAGAAACCTTCATATAAAATCACTACAATGATACCAAGGCTAAACAGAAAAGCAAAGGAAGGCAGTCTATAAATTAGTTCAGAGAAAGATATGAGTATGAAATACATATATATATATTTTTAACAGATGTGAGGAGACAACAGAGGAAAAAATACAAATATATCAATAGGCTACAGTAACAGATTTTTAACCCTTAGGATCAAATAACTTCCTAGCATGTAATGATCCTATTTAAAAATAGATTTCATACTTAAAAAGCAAGCTGTTATTATTCCTTTTATTACTATACAGAATCCACAAATTCATATACACTTCTAACCTGGTTTGCTGCTTGCTTTAGTACTCTTTAAGGTAGCTGGTGGTGTGGGGAGTATCTTTGCAGGTGTGTATGTATTTAAAGATACTTTTCTTCTCATTACTGGACTGGCACGTGAAGCTGTAGAGGCTGAAAAAGCAAACAAACATGGTAATTCAACAATTTCCTGCCAATTCTATCTTTACATTTTAGAAAATTTCTTATGACATATTTAGTGGCCCTATGAATATACATAATAACAGGAAAACAGACAAGGCAAGCTTTGCAGAGTAAATTCGGCAAAATCATGTCTTCTATGAAAATTTCTCTCATGCTCTTAGCCAAATCGATGTTCTGTTTATATTGTAAACAGTTAGCATGCAATAGTATTCACTAAAGAAATGCCAACAATAGCAGACTTAATTTTATCCTGCCCTGATAGAAACTCAGATCTTCAGGGATGGGAAAGAGATGATGGTATAGTTTTAATTGCCTGGTAACAGAAGATAAAGGGTCCTAAACTGTTTTTCTCTCAAAAATATCAAGTAGAGGTACAGGGATAGTTCATCTGTAAACACAATGGTCTACTAAACCATCATATTTAAGAATAAACTAATCACAAGTAATTTAATAAATCAGATTGTCTTCCAATATTACCCAGCCACAATTTATCTTCATGCAAGAGAATTTTAAAGATTTTTTTTCTCTTTCTGATGAAGGTGGAGAGATTGAGAGGTGTGAAAGGAAAAGTAGAGATAATCTTAAGTATGGAGTCCTCTGGGAAAGAACAGGCCAGAGTTGGAGAGCATGAGCTTCTGAGTTCCTAAACAAAGGCGGATGAAGTGATAACAATAAAAAGATTTGCCTATTTTTGCAATTTTTGAGGAGGACCTGATAACAATTAACAGCGTGTCTCTGAAAAATCATCATGTAGACCAATTATGGCAAACGTGCTTTAGGTGGTTGACACTTACACTGAATAAATATAAATTTCATTGGCAGAAGTTCAAAGTAGTCACTAATGAAATAATATACAAGTGACAAAAAAGTTCCTAAAACATCATATAAAGCACCACATCATTACTTAGCTCTTTTCTGCTTGCATTTTTTTTTATCCTATTCTGTTAACTTCCAGCTCTAATTTATCCAATTAGTATTCCTACACCTTTCCCCCTCAATCTAACATTCTCAGTGCCCTATGATAAGCTGTTAGTTACCGTAAACAAACTTTTGGAATGACAGAGGATTAACAACGTCTTCTCTTTTGTTGTAACACCACAAAATCAATATAGTTCTATATTATGATGCTACTTTCTTGACAAGTTAGGGAACTGAGTATAAATAATGTAAATATATTGTGATTATTAAATATTAATTCTGTGGTTACATTATAAAATACAGAATTCAGATATATCTATCATAATTAGCATCCTATTTTCTTTAATATTCAAAAAGAATTAAAAAAACACATTTTAGAAGATCTGTATTTTAATCTTGCTTGACCACTAAACTAGTTAATTTCCTCAGCAGTGTCTTTCCAAGTTTTTCCTTTAAAACAGTAAACTTTCCTCAAATGAAATTTTAAATAAAATAGATCAAAACAAATAATCTGGTTGAAGCAGCCATGAAAGACATAAAGCCTATTCAGCACCAGCACCCTTCTCTTCCTCTGGACACTCCCAAAGCTCTTGAACTGCACTAACGGTATTTACTTTCTCATCTAGTTCCTTTAGTAAGTAATGGCATGACATTTTAAGAGAGCCAGAAGGATTGGGGTACAACTTGTATCCATGATATAGAGAAGAGCTAATTAGAACTGGAAAAGTAATTTAATATCCTTCATTTTATTAATATACCTCAATAACACACTCTGATGAATTAAATTCACTAACCACAGAAATGAAGCCATCATAAAATAGCACTACAGATAAACCTGCAAAGATTACTTTTGCACATATTCTACCAAAATTATCTACACTAAGTTCTTATTTACTTATTAGAATCTTTCTTTAATCTGTATATTAAAATTACAAATCCTTGCCCCGGAGAAGCAGTAAAACAAATATAAAGAGAGGTAAAAGGGTAAATAAGAATTTATTCAAGTTTTCTACTTCATTCTGAAGAGTGGTATTGTCCATTTTTTCACCTAAAGAGCATAAAAGGAGATGAACATCCTTTATTTTCCTGACTTTGACTTTATGGCTTGAAGTTATTTTATTTGGAGTGTTATCAATGATCAGAATCAGACACATTCCATATGCAAATTATGAAATATTTTAGAAAATTGACACCAAGATAACTATTACAATTAATGATGGAAAGCTGACCTCTACTACCAGAAGTAGAAGAAAAGGGAAAGGCCCCTACACTGCAGAAATGCAGGACGCACCACTTGGATAGAATACAATGTCTTCTATCAAATAATACAATGAAATCTGTCAAATAATACAATGAGGTGGCCCAGGAAAGTAAAGAGAATAACAGCAAGACATAAAAGTGGCTTTCACTCCAAACCTCCAGTTTTACTACAGATACTCTGTAGCTTTTCTAAGATTTGACTAGGACTAGCAAAGATTCTTAACTCTAAGCAGAACACTCTCTTCCCAAACTAATGCTTCCTAAACTGGAAATTCCAATATGCTAAAGGGTCTCATAGAGCTGAAAGTGACAATAGCCAGCTGACTTCTCATACCTAAAAAGTTAGCCCTGAACATTCCCCAACATGATGTCCCTCAGAACAGTGCTTCATGATGTTTAAATCTATTACCAAAAAAGGGGTTTCTCAAAAAATAAGTTCTGGAAAACTTGGGTACACAGCTTTTCTTACAGAAGAACCTTAGCTGTTTATACGTTAATGTAACTACACATCTTTAAAGGAATGTAGAATATAATATAGTTTCCAAAACTTACTTAGCCATAAACCCCCTTTTCTCACACACACAAATTAATCTCTTCATAATATTTTCTGAAGAACACATTTTGAAAAACTCTTGTCTTAATTTTCTATTTTAAGATCTCTTCATGAATCAATGTGACTACTTACCAAAAGTGAGGTGATGGCCATATGTGCATGTGTGGGTTAATGTAGACTGATATTTTGTAATTTTTAAAACATTTATTATAAAATGACATACAATAGGAATCTGAAAAAAGACCGTGACTCCATGACTTTACATTGTGCTGTTGACTTCAACTGCTGAGTCTTAGATTTTTTTTTTCCTTTTTGTAATAAAAAGATTTTTGGGAGATGTCAAGAAAAGTGGTACATTGCATATTAAACCAAAGAATTCCAAATAATGTTCCTTTACACCCCTTTCCTAAAATTCTATTTGATACTTGAGTTTGTGTTTTTATAATTCTTTTAATATTCAGATAATATCTACTTCCCCCAAATCAAATAATAATAATAATTTTCCTACAAATTTCAGGGGTCTTCTGTGGAACTTCACTTGATGGAGAAGCAATGGAAGCAAGAAATTCATCCACCTGCTTTAAAGACAGGGCATTGTGAAGAGTTTCTAGAGGACAAATAGATGGCACCATAGAATACAATTCAAACCCTGGAAAACAAAAACAAAAATAAAAGTTGGATATTGAAAAATCATTAATTAAAAAGGAAGAAGACCATTTCTTAGAACTGGATATAGTTTAGGTATTTTCCATCTATCACATGCAAACACACAAGATCTCTGAAGTCATGATACCAGATGCTATGCAGTATGGGGTTGGAACAAGATGTGACAAAGAATTCATTTTAAATGTAATCACATGGTACAAGCATGCACACAATTTCATTCTATATTTTCGTAAAAATAAAAAAATAATACTTAGAGAAGAGGACCTAGAGGAAAAAATACAATTTTTCAGTTTTTTACTTTTAAAATTCAGGTCTATTTGATAGGTGAATAAGCTGATGCCATGATGTATCCCTGATGCCAGGATGCTAAAGGAAACTTCTTATTGAAAAATAATTATGTAATTACTTGTGAAGAGTGATTTTATGTACTTTTCTGGTTTTACCAAGGCCAACAATACTCTCTAGTGTGACCCTAAAAGAACATTCATTCATTAATGCCAAAATTAAAATTCCCAAACATATTCACCTACCTTTATTGAATTAACACAATAACTCTATTGTTGGAAATTGCTAGCTACGTAAAATTAGGCCGAGTAAAAAGCAATACAAAATACATACATGTTTGCATTCAACAGTGGCACAGAAACACAAAAATTTCATGAAAAGAAAAAAACATGCAGATATGTATTAATACCATCAGCGAAACAAAAGCACTTAAATATAGTTTTTTTAAAAAAACAAATATAAGTTATTTACTTTTTATAAAAATGGCTTGTTTATTTAAATTTTCTTCAAATGAATGGCTTTTAAAATTGCTTTAATATACAACTAAAATAAGTCTTTCTGCATCTGCTCTTTAAAAAATCGGAATTTATTTTCCTCCAAAAATATTTTTAATATTTCAAGTTTCATAAGAAGTCTAATATTATTAATTAAAAAGTAAAAATTAAATTCAGCTAGACTGCAAAACTGCTTCAATAGGCATGTGCTCATTTTAAAATTGACATATTATTTAATTTTGAGAGGAAATAGTGACCCAAGAACTGCTAAATTCTTAGCTGTAATAGAAAAACTTTGGTTAAAAGAGAATCTAATCTTCCTAAGAAAATAACCAAAGGATTTACAAAACTGATATGTTTAATTATCAAGTGCAAACCAAAGCATGACAGAACACTACATATACTTAAAAAAAACAAAACAATCCCCAAAACAACTATAATACTATAATAGCAGCTAAAGCACCTAAGTTAAGCACTAAAGAAATTAGGCTTATACAAGTATTACATTTTTTTAAAGTACAAGATTCATGCAAATAAGCGCAAACCCTTTCTTTGCAATATACTAAAATTAATAACGTGTTTTGTTTTATCCTTTCCTCAGAATGTTTTTAAGTCTTTGTAACAACTATTTTCTTGCATTTGTGTGCTAGACTATAAGACGCAAAAGACGATGTAATTGAGTTCCTTGGGACTGCATTTTTTTCCATTTATCTTCAGTAAATACTTCCTTTAATGCACAATGAAAGGGTTAGCGCAGCAATTTAAAAAGCCACCCTGCTGTCATGTTTAGAAGCTATAAAAACATACCACTGGAGCCTAGAAATTCCACAGAGGAAACGGACCAGCACCTATAGAGGTGTAGGTGTTCTGCACAGAGGCCCAGAAAATAAGGTAAAGCACTGTCAGAAGATACTTGTTTCACCATGTTCCTTGAACTAAAGATGAAGGGAGGGGTAAGTCCATGATATGTGTTAAGATGGAATAACATAAAAGTTAGGGAAAATAAAAAGTGAAAGAGTCAAATGACAATTCATAGGACAGATAAGATTACACAGTATAAAAAAAATAAAATAAGACCCAAAAGAAATATTTCATGAGTTGAAAGGAATGCATTTTATAAGCATTAAGTTTCATAATGTTTAGAAAATGCACATTTCTTAAAAGCTTAAACCAAAGAAACGTAAATTTATTCCATTTCGGTTAAATTTAAGGTTTTTTTTTTAAAGCTTCAGTAAACATAGATTTCTCCTATATAAAACTTGCAATATGGCTATAAACACAAAAGCATTCTTCATGAAAACTACAGTCAGTCTTAAACCTGCAATGTCTCTTCTTAGAATTTTGTGACTTCTGTTTTCCTTGTGACTTCGGTTCTTATGTATGCAGGTTCTAGAAGCTACAGCTATACTAAATAAGGACATTTTCCTCCAAAAAGTAGCATTTAAACAGCTACAATGGATGGAAAGCCCGATAAGCTTTAAGGCTAAATTTTCACTTGTTGAGGATGAGATCTTACTCCATCTTCAAGAAGTATTAGTGTATTGTTATTTAGGTGTGCTGTTAAAGGATCCAAAAGGGAGAGAATGACTAAAAACTTAGTTTCACAGAAGTTTTTGAAAAACCTGACTTAAGTTTTTGAAAGACTTATTTGCAGTTAAAAGGAAAAAAGTTCCAGAAATAAAAATACCTTTATTTTGGATAACAGCAAAAACCTGTATGTTTTCTTTTAAATTCTTTGATCTTGAATTATTTCAATATGATCAGTAAATACTCCTTCTTGCCCCACAAGAACAAGCTCTGTGTAAGAAAGCCATAATTGTGCAACAATTTAGTTAACATATAATGGCCATAAGACACTTTTCTGTTCAGCCTCAAAAACTGCATTTAATTGAATTGGCTTTCTAGATTTTTAGCTGAGTCTTATTTCCATAAGAAGTTCTCTAAATTATAACAAAAAACAGCGATACCGAAGGGAACTGGTTGCTGGATAACAGCAAACTTATTACTATACGAATATAAAGTGAATGCTGCATGAAATTTTCAGAGTTCTCCAGACCAAGTCAGGTTTTGCTTTAGACAAGAAGCAAAAGAAAGATGATACTACACAGTAAAATCTGTATCCCCTGGTTCCCAAGAACTTGTCAAAGACACATCTCACTTGGGTATTTGACAAGTATGGCTCTCCATTTTTGTTAAATAGCTCAATAAAACAACAATGTGGTCAGGAAAAAAATTAGGAACAAAAAACATTAAAATTATTAAGAATTAAGAAGAAAATAAATACTGTTAATTGTATTTTTAAAATTTGTGTACACTGATCACTTGAGAAATTAGAAGAAATTTTCAGGTGCTAATTTAGTATTAAAACTCATCATCAATGTGTTCATTTAAAATTTTGATGAGTACTGTTAAATTATTGTGCAAATTACAGCTGAAAAAGGGATCTACACAGTATCAATACTTTGGGTGAAATAAGCTGGAACTGTATGCCAATTGAAATTAAGGATGGATAAACGAATGATACTGTATACTTCAAATTTTGAAATAAAAGAAAAATAAAAAAGGATGAAGCAGGGGAGTATCTGTTAAAATAAAAACAAAACGTACCATTGGTTGGGTGTCGAGCAAATGAGATAGAAAACCTTTTAACAGCAGAACCGCGTGTGGCGTCTGAGAAAGAGAAAAACAGGTACCTGAAATTCATAACAGCTACCAAAAAGACACTTAAAAAAGGGGAAAAAAACAAATATATAAGGAGGTTAGTAGTAGGTGACATGCAGAAGGGACAATGAGAAAGAGTAACAAGCCAAATACTGGTTAAAAGAAGTAAAATGGCTTGATGATAGAGGCAAAGTATTTAATGAAATATACAAAAGAAAGAAAAGCAAGATGAGCTGGCAATTCTGATAAATCTGTGTTTTACTGACTAAAGTAAATTTGTGGATACATGAGAAAAAGTTTTAAATAAAGCTAATCCTGAAAAGGCTAATAAACACTCCTATTAACGAAAGGGATAAGCTTCCACAAGCCTCAAAAAACATTCTGAATTTTAAACCTTAAGGTATATTAACAATAGTGAGAGAATCTTCTCAATTAGAGATCCCCAAATAGTGTCATCCTATGTTTATTTTTATAAAAATATGGCCAATATGATATTTTTGTCTATTTATAAACATTCTATTTTATTTAGATCAGTATCAGTAAGTAAACTAAAGGTTAACAATGAACAAAGTTTAAAAGAGCAAAGATTTATTTTTTATAATATGGCTTATCAACTATCTAAAAGAAGAATACACATGATACAGTTTTAAGTTTCACATTTCAACAAACTACTCATTGAACAAGTATTGTAAGTCTAACTACAATTAACTGATGAAACATGGATCCAAGCTGTGGATAACAGAGTATTGATAGTCATTTAGGGAAATGGTGCTAGGATTCCACTTGATTCAGTCAGTGGACTGAGGCTTGCCTTTGAGAAATACTGTATGCTCATGGGTGTGTGCATGGGTGTAGGTTTGAATCTGTGTATGCATGTGTGCACATACCATCTATGCAGCCAGAAGAGGTCAGCTTTTTACGATGAGTACGAGCATAATCCTGTAGGTTAGGTGCGCTTGAAGAACCCCCGAGTACCGAGGTGCTAAACAGGCCCGCACAGTGAGACCCTGATGGGAGTTAGAGAAAATACATACAACAACGGGTGCTCTTCCATTCATAATGGGAATTCATGCAGCATGCAATAACATGGCTCTTACACATATTTGGCAGTGCCTTGAACAAGCTCACAAGTCACTTATAATGTCAACTTTAATACAATCAACTACTACTATTTATCATATGTACAAATGAGAGCATTTAACACTGGACAAAATGTTGTCTTTGAGGAAAATAATATACCAACATGATAATTAAATATACATATTAAAAGTATTAAAAACACTACAATCAAAATTAATTTAGGATAAGGGATTATGTCAATCAATTTGTATGAGCAGGCCATATGAAAAACCTCTCCTATCACAAATAAGTCATATTAAATCAATACTTTTGAATGTATGACTGCAAATAATCTTTTCTGATGCCCCTGAATTAAAAGTTATCAATATATGTTTGAAAAAAAGCAAATCAAAGCTTATCTGTGAGAAGACCAGCTGAAAACAATTCCTTTTAGGTCATCCAAGCCTAAATCAGTTTAAATTCTAATATTTAAAGGGCTTAAAATCTTATAAGATCCCAATGAAACACATTATTAGCAAATAAAACACAGCCAGTATAAATTGATGCTTAATTTGTAGCAAAAGTCTTTACACTCAAGCAAAACTTTTACCACTGGGTAAGAATTAAATAATTTTCTAATACATTATGATACATAAAAGAAGGATTATATATATAATTTCTGGCAAGATACTATTGTGGAAATACTAAAAGCTATAAACATTAGCTATATATAATTAACTAAAAAAAAGATCTTCAGGTAGGTAGGCATCAACAGACAGATCACATACTTAGTATAGAGATCACAGTACATAGTTGAAACTTAATTTAGTTATGCTTTTATTAAACCTATTTACACAACTGTTTACAAAAAATAATATGCTATAATCTCATACAGCTTATCAACAATGAGCTTAAAACCAAATAAGTTTAGAAAGGTCTTTTTCAATGTTGCTTTGCTACAGTGTTAGCCAAGAACCAATTATATTCTATAGGTCAATGAGTAACACTGCCAGTGTGCATTAGTTTTGCTTTGGTTTTCCTTAAGAGATGTTCAAAAGAAAAATTAATATATCCGGATTGGGTCTGAAACACTTCCCACTTAAAATTTTTTAATCAGAAAAGTAGAAAGTTCTTATTGATATGAAATAGCACATTTTCATCTTTATTAACAGGGAAAAATGAACTTTCCTCAATTGAAACATGTTGAGATTTTAACTTATAGATTACAAGATTAAAAACTAGCACTGACAATTGGACTAAGTAATTTATGTTATGGGTGTTCAAAAGGGTTACAAAACAAAATTAAAGGCTATTTCTTGTTCATTCTATTGTATATTTTGAGTTGTACAACTCAACATTTCTGAATTAGTATATGTTAAACAAAAATTAAAGCATAGCATTTGGTCATGCTTTCACCACTGAAGGGTTTTATGTGTGTGAGTTTAAGAAGGTTTGGAATATAATTTTTTAGACCACATACCTACAGTAGGGTTCTGCTTCTGCTCCACAAGAGTTCTTGGTGTTCGCAGGTAATTAGTATTTTCAGATACAACCTACACATGGAAAGCAGTATAAATGAGGTAAAACAGTAAAATAAATTTAGAAGTCCATACTTCATTTGTAGCCTGTTCCAGACAGACAAAGGTTAATAAGCTGTATGACAAATATTAGTAGAAATACATAAAACATGAAAGATCATGCAAGATCCCCTTCTGAAGGGAGTCCATTTCATATGAGGTCCTTGCAATGAATTGGTACGAAGCAGGCACTCAGAATGAAATACCATGTATGAAGCAAGACAGATGAAAAGAAACAATAGATTGATATAATTTCACTTTCTCTTAAAGAAGCCAAATGCCCACTCTTAAACAGCTCCTGTATTTGAAGGGGGAAAAAACAATCACAAACAAAAGAAAAGACAGACAGAGACTGTTGAGGTCACCATACAATTACTTATCCATGCACAGGCTTTATCAGAGTAACCTTTAAAAATTCACAGCCTTAATGGATACCATAATCCCTTTTCCCATAATCAAAAGCATTATATTTCCAAAAGGAAATTGCTGAAATTCTTCGAAAAGTCATGTGTAACAGCAGACCTTTCATTGTAAAAACAAACAAACAAAAAAACCCAAAACAAACAAACAAACAAAAACAAATCCCCCCCCAAATCCATAGTATTTTAAGTTTCCAAATGTCATCACAGAAAGTCTTTTTGAAGTCATTTTATTTGACTCATATTGTTGATGGGCACATAGACATTGCCCCCTCTTATCTTAAAAAGAGCATGAAAATATACAACTGAAAAAAAAACAAAACATACATTGTATGTATCCCTTAAATTATATACTTCCAGATAATGGAATAAGAGAGAGAAAATGATCAGTATTAGATGTATCCTGCTAATTAACACAGGGCCATTTAAATTTTGATATTTAAAAAAAAGTACACATTCTTAGCAAATTCCAAATGGAATCTAATTTTTCAATTATGGGGGAAAAAGTTATTTTCTTACCATCAAATCGTGTAATTTTGTTTCTCAATGTTTTAAAGGACAACTAAGTCAAAGGAAGATTTCTTTCCTTTTTAAAGAATTTTACAAACAAATTAAAAAGTACCAGGAGAGTAAAATTTATTAATTTTAAACCCTCCCAGTAAAAATGATAAACACATGCAAATGTAAGTGGTTTCCTTCCTTCAAATATTATCAGATATCACAAGCATTTTTAAATGAACTCAAAATTTAAAAACAGAAGGATTTACTCTGATGTAAAATATAAGGGATTAGATGTCCTCAAAGACAGCTGTTTGTTGCTCTGAATGCGGGGAGGAAAAATGTTTAATGAAGTAAAGTTTAAAAACCTGTTGCCATGAGCCAAAAATACTGGATGTGAAAGCCAATGATTTGGGGGAGACAGGGGAAGAAGTGATTTGTTCCCCTGATCTGCGTCTTCGACGCCCAGTACCCACACCACTGGTATAATGCAGCCAGGTACCAGTACCCTCTGGGCTAGACACACTCAGGGGGCTCTCTTCCTGGAAGTGAGAAAGGGGGGGGGGGGAAAAAAAAATAAAAAAAAAAGCAGAGCATGCAAAGTTAGATACAACAGAGCCAATGATCAGAAAGAAAAAAAAATACAGTTTGTTCTCATTCGTTTATCAATTTTTTTAAAAAACTATTAAACAGTAATTTGGGAGCCAAATATTTCAATATTTGTGAAACTGATAAGAATGACATAAGCCTAATTGTATGATAACCATTATGAGAATTATTTTATTATCTTAAATATACAAGGTATATTTCTACTGCTTAATAGTTGTCTCCTTCTTAAAACTGGAGAGATTTTAACAATTTTGTATCTTAGCATTTTATTTTAGCAATTTGAAAGTATTCTGCTTAATTTTAGATATTCAAGAAAATTTGTGCTATATTGGGTAAAGTGTTCAACTCAAAGCAGAAAAGAACCATGCAAAGGGTTAAAGAGATTTCAATGTATATAATGTAGAAAAGAAAATCTGTCTGCCAGATACTAAAAAAAGAATTAACTGTAAGATGGATTCAAATTGCACTTGTTTACACTTTCAAGCTATCTATTTATTTACACTCTCCAAAGATTATTTACAGAGTTCAGTAGACAAAACATGCAGCAAACATTCTCAATTTACATGTTTGCATGTTCAGCTTTCAGACAGTGAGGACAGAGTAAAATCTACTTGCACAAAATGAAGAGAATAGCCTTTTTGTCTGCATGTCTTTTGGAAGTACAAACTTCTGATATCCATGGAGATGGTAGACGCTGGAAAGAGTCTTCAAGGTTTTACTTGAATAATTTACCTTATGGAAGTAAAAGTTTAGCATGGCATAGAAATAATCTCTTAAGGGTAACTATTTGTGAGAAAAAAAGGTGTATAAATGTGCTCTGTGTTTTAAGAGTTAACGAAGGACAGTGATTTTGCTGAAGATTATACAAATAAGATGAGTTGCAAAATGATGGCTCTATCAGTGTTATAGGCTTTTTGGAATGCAGATTTAATGGTGAAATTCTGAACAATCTGATGAATTGCAGATTGCTTTGTTCAACAACATCAAAATCACTGCCCTCACACAAATGGTAGGTTAGGTTATTTTCTGAAATTAAAGATACCTAAACATAACCTCAGATTTCATATTTTTTAATTAAGCTATAATAGAACAACCCAAATTCTACAATTGTTAATCATCCTCTTTTATGATTAACTTAAAATATCACATTTGCAGGAACTCTAACTAGTATACATTATAAAATTACAATGATCTATTTTATTGATGGATGTTTTTTTCCATACATAATTGTCAAATTGAGACACATATATATTTGAAATTAAAGAATCATAAAGCACTTATGTTTATATAATTTGGGGCTGTAGAAGTGAGCATAATTCTTTCTTGTTGTTGTTTATATTCTTACCAACTATGAGATGTTACACACTTAAGGCCTGGTATATTTAATCAGCAATGAAAAATATTTTCTAACTTAGAAGTTGATGGTTCTGTCTTAAATTCTTGCTTTCTACTTTTCTACTTTATACTTTATATTCATTTTTATACTTTATACTCAAGCATTTAGAAAACATTTATAAGCACTGATTTCAATCAGTACTTGGTAATCATCCTACAGAGTCTATAGATAACCCAAAATAAAGGTTTTAAAGTATAAAAACATACAGATGTTAAAGATTACTTAACAAGCTTCATTGCAACTGTTCAACTTTCCTTTTAAATGTTACCTTAGTAGCTATTTAAAGGTCGTTCTACTCCTAAGCACAAGAATTAGCTTTAGTTATTTAACTGTAGATCTTGATACAAATGTAAATTTTTCAACCATATCATTAAATTTTCAAATTCCTACACTGATTTTTGTAATCAGGCTAACAATTTAGAATTTCCTATCTTAATCTACAGTGTCATTGGAATCAGTTGTTGCTGAAGTATCTCAGGCAATTCCTCTTTACTTTTAACCAAAACTTATTCCTGATCCCTTATTAAAAAATTATCTCTTCCTCCATAATTAAAGCTGTATTTTCTTTTCTGTTTTATTAAAATACAGTTAGTATACTCTACAGAAAACATGCTCTGATACATGCACTTACTTCGCTTGTAGCCATCTTCCTAGATCTTGGGAGTGGAGACTTCCTGTGTATATGAATTGGCTCTGATACCATAGATTTGAACAACAGCACGCCTCGATCAATCTCATCTTTTTTAGAAGTATGTGGTTCGTCATCATCAATTTTAAAAGATCGCCTGCCTTCATTCTGTGGGCAAAGATTACAACATATAAAATTCAGATAAAACAATCATCTCTTGCAATGAACAAAATGAACCACCAATTGAGAATAGTCAATCGAAATACATATACGAGTTTGTTTATTCAAGTGAATTAATATTAATTAAATTCTTACAACAGCCTAGAATTATTCTGGATATCGTGAGACAGATGAAAGAGTCTCTGACTTCAAGAAATATATATATATATACACACACACACACACACACACACACACACACATACTCTATGGAGAAATTGAACAATAAAATGACAATAAAAAGCAATACAAAACCAATTGCCTAATAAAATTCCATCAAATGCCTGAATGAATAATAATACAGTAAAAAAGAGTAGAGATCAGTTTTGTTACACAGAAATGTCATCAACCTCAGCATCTGAATTTACAAATTTTGAAAATTTAAATTTTATTCTAAATATTTCCAACAAATATGATGATTACATACATAAATAACAATCATTTGATGACTCATTAAATATTTACTGAGTGAATAACTCGTCCCAAGACACAGATGACTAAGATAAATTCCCAGATTGCAAGAATCTCATAGTATAGTATAGGAGACAGAAAACTTAAAAAATTTATACCAAATATCCATCTATAATAGAATGAGTAACTTGGGGCATAGTCATACAGTTAAATACATATTTTAAAGCAATAAGAATGGACTAACAAAAACTAAATACAATTACATCAGTGAATCTCACAAACATTAGACAAATGAAGCCAAGCCGAAATACATAAAAACCCTCATCAAACTAAGTGGTATAGAAAATAAGGAGGAACTTCTTTAATTATATAAGGGATATCTAAAAATCTAATACAATCAACATGGTTAATAATAAATAACTGAAAGACAAGAGTACCTCCATCTATTCAACATTTTATTGGACATTTGTCATCATTCAGAGATGTAATCATGTGGAAAGTCCAAATGACTCCATAGATAAATAGAATGAATCAAACAGCGTGCAGTAAGGTTACTAGTTATAAAATCTTCATACAAAAATGAGTTAAAATTTAATATGAAAATAACAACAGAAAATGAAATTTACATAAACTATTTATGATAGTATAAAAAATACAAAGAGCTTAGAAATTAGTCTGACAAAGAAGGTACAACACATAAAAAATTAATTTTATCAAAAAGTTATAAAGAATAGCTAAGTAAATTCAGGGGTATACCAAGTCTTTGAACTAGAAAATCTAATAAGATAAAAGTGTTATTTCTCTCAAAACTGATCTGCAGAGTTTATGCAAATCTCAACCAAAATCACAAAAAGTTCTCTCTGAAATATTGCTCTTCACTTTAGTTTAATGATGAACATGAATGCTTAGTATCAACACTTCTATTCAATACCACAGAGGTCTTAGCCAGTAGCACTCACCAAAAAGCACATCCAAATGGCTAATAAATGTATGACAAGGTGCTAATCCTTACTAGTCATAAGTGTAATGTAAATTTAAACTACAAGAAGATTCACTACATGTCCGTCAAAATAACTACATTAAAAACATTGATCATACTAAGTGCTGATGAGGATACTGCAGTGTCTTTAGAAAACAATCGAAAAAACTATTTGACTGTGTCTTCTACAGTTGAATATATGCATATCCCATGACCCAGCAATTTAGATGTATGTGCAAAAGAAATGTGTACATACGTTCACCAAAAGACCTGTAAAAGAATGTTCATAAAAACATTCACTTTATAAGGTGAACTGGAAACGAATTATATGATCATCAAAATGGAATGGATTAACACATTCCACTATATTTATTTAATGGAATCCTACGTGGCAACAACAATGAGGAATAGAATGGATGAATCTCACAAACATAATGAAAAAAAAAAAAAAAAAAAGCCAAACCCACTCCCCACCCCTAAAAAGTATATGTTTTGTGATTTTATTTATATATAGTTCAAAATCAGGCAAAATTAATCTATGATAGATCGTATCTTTGAGAAGACAGGGAGGTTGTGATAGGGAGCGGGCACAACTATTCTATTCTATTCCACTATTCTATTTATGACCTGCCTGGTTGTTTTATTCATTAAAATGAGGTATTCATTTTATAATACATCATCATTAAGGTATACACTTATGATTTACACACTTTTATCAATATGTATTATAATTTAATAAAAAAGTTATAAACTGAGTATATACTTAACTTCGTAAGGTTATTGTAAAGGTTAAAATGCAATTAATCCATGCCAAGTGCTTATTAGCACAGTGTTTAGCATGGATTAACCCTCAAGTAAAACAACAACCAAAACCAAAACTATAACAATAGTTTTTTTTAATCCATGCTAAATATCAGTCTTAAAAGTCCAAAATAATCTAAAGATAAAAATCTAATATGCCTACAAATGCTGTCCACCTAAATTATACTTAAAAAAATGTAAACCATCTTGCTACTTAGTAGCTGAGATAAGAATTATAGTACATAATAGACAATTCTTAAAAGAAACCTCATGAAAAGCTAAAACTACAGTAACCAAGCACTGAGAGTTTCATCTTCATTACCTCTCTTGAAGCTGGTCTATATCCATAGCCAGATGGTAAATTTTTGTCTTCTTCACATCCTTTGGCTCCTGGACTAAAGTGTAATTCAACATGAAAGCGTTCCTCTGAAGAGAGATCCTAAAAAATATTATAGAACATTTTAAAAATGAGAAATTTCAAGTTATTTATTTACCTCTGGTAATCCCTGCAAATCAAGAACTGTTACCTTGTTAGGATCCTCATAAAGCATGATAACGATCTGAGTCATGTAGTTGAGTTCATTGACAACATTTAAATAATCCATAGCTCGTTTCCACTGTTCATCTTTTGATTCCTAAACAAAAATATATAGAAAGCATTTTCTCATATTGCATTACTTGTAAGTCATTTTATTTTCATTATGGTAGTTTGCTTAATTCTGAGTGATACCACAAAGTGAAGTGAATACTTATATGCACAAATCTTTCAAAATAACTCCACTATATTTGTGTCTCAATAAATGATTTAAGCTTAAGTAAATTATTTTAAAGATCTCTTACCAGTAGTATTAAAAACTCTTGTGGTAACTTAAAAAAATAGCTTACAGAAAGTAAAAATAAAGAATCTCTTGAAATATGATACTCATGATTGAATTCTGAGGATAAGGGGCAATTAACTTCAAGTTCCAAAGTGCCTAGTATAATTAGTATCATGCTTCATAAATAGAATTCTATAAGAGTAGTGCTATTGCTCCAACCATCATATAGTTCATGTATGTAATACATGCCTATCAGTGAGTATCCCTCATTACACCAGTGGATATTTTAAAACAATCAACAAGAGGAGGCATATGTAGATTCTATTACTGTTATCATATCTACCACTCCTCCACCTTCATTTAAAGAATCACTGGTCTTTATAAAAATATGTGGTACATATATATAATGGAATATTACTCAGCCATAAGAAAAGATGAAATACTGCCATTTGTGACAACATGGATGGACTTTGAGATAATCATGCTAAGTGAAATAGGTCAGACAGAAAAAGTTGAAAACCACATGACATCACTCATATGTGGTATAGAACTGAAAGCAACAAACAAACAGACTCACAGACAGGAACAATGGATTAGTAGTTACCAGAGGGAAGGGGGGTAGATGGGGTAATAGAGGTCGAATATTTGGTGATGGAAGGAAATCTAACTCTGGGTGGTAAACACACAATGCAATATATATACAACATTCTGTTGAATGATATACTTGACACTTATTTAATTTTGTGAATCAATGTCACCCCAATATTTAATAAAAAAAAAATTAAGAATCACTAGTCTTTGAACATGTAATCATAGAGTATCAGAGCATGTACTGCAAGATTCAAAGTAGAAAATTCTATCTGAAAAGATAAAACTACTCAGTCTATAGTCAATAGTCGACAGGGTCTACTTAGACCTTATGTACATCATAGATAACGTTCCTTTATCTATGTCATAAACATTACAAATATATAAAAGCATCCAATAATTTTTTCTATACAATAAGAGTATACAATATTTTGTACCTTAGTATAGAATGTGCCTCCTTTTAAAAAAATAAAATTTGATACACAAAAGCCCAAACTTATAAGACCATATGCTGAGTACTTATTTAAAACAAAATTCAGCATATATTTCCTTTTTAATTTAGACATTATATATTCCTGAGGAAGCATTCGCTTTTGAAGTTTTTAGAAGAGTAAAGTTAAACTAACATCATGTAATTTGTGTAATTACCTGTAGTCCTAGCTTCATTTCAACAAATGGCTATTTACACCTTTAATGCCAAGCCCCCAGGGCAGCTACTCTCAACCTAAGCAACACTTCAGAGCAAAAATTGCATCTGTGTGTTTGTATGTTGTCTGTGTTTGGGGAGGGGATATGTGCAAAGATGTATATGTACTTTTTTCAAAACTGATACGGAAAAACAATTTAGCATAGCATTACTAAGTTTCACTAGATGTGGATTACTATAAATGATGAGTTTAATTAAATACTAAAAATTTTCAATAGGAGAAAAGACCTATTAGACTTGGTGATACTACATTATTAATAAGTACACTTCTAATATCTAATTCAGTGTTGTAGTTATACATATTGCTAGTTCTGTTTTAATGAACAGATACAATTAAATAATATTTAGCATCATCCTCCTGAACACAATTAGCATGCAAGAATCCATAAAAATATATTTTTTTTAAATTAAGGCTCATTAAATATATTCCTTGAAAGCTTGCTTATAATCTTATTTCTTTAACAAATCTTTTTTAAAAATTCTATTATGGAGAGAGAGATTTTACCCAGTCCACAGTGAAAAATCAAAACTTTCAACTGGGAAGAAACTGATTAAGTTTTTAAGTGTATTAGTTACAGGGTCTTATAAGGATAATATGATTTGGGATAATGAATTATAGTTCAAATAAATTATTTTTTAAAAATTAGAAAACAGGACATCATTTTAGTATAAACTTTTTTACTTTAGTAAATACATGCCACTTTTTTGTATCCTGGAAGTAAAGATTTTGAAAAGAATGGAGTTGTTCTACTTTTGTTTTTAGAAATGCAGCTGAATGCAATGTCTACTCAGTAAGGTCTAGTTCTACTGCTACCACCCTAGTCTAAACTATACCATCTTTCTTTAAATCATTGTGATAGCTTCTTAACTCGTTTCCTCATATTTACTCCCATCTATCTATTGTCCACACAGCAACCAAATACACTTACTTCTCTGCTTAAAACTTTTCAATGGCTTCCCAACCCCCTTATGATCCCCAGTGCACTGGCTCTCCAATCTCATCTCTTGCCATTTATCCATCACTCATTATGTTCCAGCCACAGGCTTTCTATTGGTCCCTATAACCTTTATGCTCTTTCCATCTTCTAAATAAGTGCAATAGGGTCAAAAGGGAACCATGTAAGAGTTATATTCCTCCTCTCCAAAAACAATTCCATCATATAAGCTCTCACCTTGCTAATTAAGGGTCATTTTTTCACTCACTATTACTAATATTAAAACTCCACTGATCTACATATGTTGCAAGGGATGTCATTTTGCTATTTGTTCATTAATAGGACAAGGAAGGAACCAAAACAAGAGGAAAGAACACAGGAATTGGAAAAATCTGACAGGAACAGAATCCTGAAATAGCCTTAGGGTAACTTTGATAATAACTATTTATTAAGGCCCAGTAATGATATAGATTAAGAACCTAGAGACATATACCAAATTTTCATTGTACATTTCACAACCTTTTATTTAAAAAGTACATGAAACAAAATTGAATTTTCTTTTAAAGAACACTTTTTTAGTATATGTGCATATGTGTATACACCAATATATACATAGAAAATTAAAGGAAGATTCTTATATTTTGCTAGTTTAGAGATGGCTGAAAAGGTATTTTTGATATATAATACAAGTGACATTGTATTGTAGGTAACCTATGGTTTGAGTGCTGAGAAAGGGGCTATTAAAATTTATGTCTTTTTAGTACAGATCACTTCCACTGCCAATCCCTAAAATGTCATTTTCCTTATCTTTTCAACAAAAACTCCCTGGGAATCTTACCAACAGCCACTACGTCAGCTGTCATTAATATGTTGGCTTCCCAACTCTATACCTTTAAACTCAATTTCTGTCCTCACATATGAACATACTACCGGGCATGTTCACTACTAGTCTCTCAAACTCAAATTGTCTAAAACTAAACTCATTACTTTCCTTCTAACACCTGACCTTCCCTGCAAGTGTTACTTATCTCAGTGAATGGTAGGATCATCTACCAAGTTACCCACATTGGAAATATGGGACTCTTTCTTGACTCTCCTTGTTTCACACCTTTAATACCTGTATGCACTAGTAGGACCTCGAAGAGAGTGTTAGTAAAAGCCTAAAGGGCATTGAGGAGGTTGTTAGTGAGGGATTTATAAAAAGGTAAGAAAATGTTATTGGAAGCTATAGGATTGCTTCCTGGCCCTTTGGCTAAGATCAAGTGTGGAAGCTATAGGAAAAAGAACTCTTTCTATGTAGGTGGCATAAAGTGTAGAAAAACTGCAGCCTGCAGACAGTGGAAAATAAAGAGTTTATCTGATAAACTCAATGAACTAGCTGTGGGGATTTCCAGAAAAAATACAGAAAAAAAATGCCACCAAGATTCTTCTCACTGCCCGTGATAAACTATGAGAAAGAGAGATAAGCTACAGGGAAACTGTTAATTATAAAGGAGCCAACCTTGACTGGTTAAAAAATATAACTGTTTCTCATTCCCAGCCTCTCCAGAGACCAAACGATGCTGTAATTAAAAAGCGGCTTTGTACTTTTACCTTGTTCTCTTAGGAAGCTCACTCTTCCTAACTTAGCTGCCATGTTTTGAGGAAGCAGGTAACATGAAAAGGCCAGATGTAGTATTCTGGTCAAATCCCAGCCAAAATCTTAGCTGACCGCCAGCAGCTAGCACCAGAGATGAGCCCGTCTGACTGCAACTTTATGAGACCCAAAGTGAAAGTGCCTAAGTGGTCACTGTCAACCCTTTAAACTATGATGGATAGAAATAAAATGATTTTAGTTGTTTTAAGCCAATAAGCTTTGGTATGATTCTCTACATAACAGTAGATAAGAGGCACAATGTCTGACTAAGTCTTATCAATTCTAACTTCTAAATAACTGAAATTCATCTGCAAACACTATGTCTTGTCAATTCTAATCCTTGAATCACTCAAATTCATCAGCTACTCTGTATTTCACTGCTGCCAGCCTATAACATCACTTAAAATATTTTATATTATTGTTTGCTTAAATGGGTTTTCTCCAAGGGAAGAGAACATGTCTTTATTCCCAACATCTAGCACAGTGCTTGTTATAGTAACCATTGACAAATGACAGTAAATGATGAATTATTAAAACTGGACAGTAAAAACAGGTGGTAATGACTTAATTATGAATTCAAAGAAATATATTCAAGTAGGCTGGAATAACTTATTCTACTTACATTGCATAAGGCACCATAGCGAAGAATAGATAATAAAGAATGTACATGACTTTCACTGGTGAAATACAATCTGGTACGGACATGACGTTCAGGAGACAGAACACCCCTGGAATACCTAAAGTTAGAAGCAGACAGTGTTAAAAAATAACTACGTAGTCAAAACTTAAGTACTAAAATAATTTTGTAAAATGGAATTTAATCTTACTAAAAAAGACCATAATAAGTAGATCTAACATTCTTCCAACTACATACAATTGAGAGATTATCTTAGTAGATATTCCTTTAACGTGAAGATAACTGGAACTTACTGGGCTTCTGAGAGCGGTCAAAAAAGAGTTGATATTAGTCAAGTTCACGGTCAATAGATCATTGTAACTCCTCTATTAACAATAACAGAGGTCATAATCTTAAAGAAGATCATAGACATTTATGCTGACAAATGGGGTACATGCTGAATAATATAAATGACACATATTCCCTTCCCCAGTTCACCTGAACTCTTCCTCAATTTGGAGGCAAAAAGAATCCTGGAAGTTAACTGTCAGGAATACCTAGGTAATCCTTATATCCAGTGTGCCAAGTGACACACTCCTGATTTCTTCATAGGAACATTAAAAAGTAATTCAGTTTCGAAGTACACAAAATAGATGCCTACAGATTTAAATAACAGTACAGTCTCTTACACAGGATGGAGTTTATTTACAGTGTCATCATCTTGTGTCCTCTGAAGGTCTGAGCGAATTTTTCTAACTAGAGGAGTACAGTAGCCTTTGGCAATCTCCAGTTTTTCAGCTTTGGTAATACCGTATTCCTGAGCAGAAAATACATAACATTAGAAAAAGAGTATAATGCCAAAGAGCTCTAACAAATGCACTACTAAATTAAAGAATTTATTCAAAAAAGTAAGCCTTTTTTGAATACTATATGACTCCTAGTTTACATTTCTGCAACTGCAAGTATACTATTCTCAAAACTTTTAAGTATAATTAAAAGGATTTTTTGGTGGAATTGAAAAAGCAAGTAATTTCTGAAGAGGGGAGGATGGAATGGATAAATGTAATCTTTATGGATAGCAGTTCAACTCAATTCGTAGGTTTTAAATGTAGAAACAACCTTAAAAGAAAGACTAAGGAAAAGAACACTAAAACACAGAATAGTCAATAAACATATTAAAAGAAATATAAATTGAAACCATGGGATTTTTGTCTATTCAAATGTCAAAGGTTAAAAGAGGCTAACGAATTATTTTATTTTTTAATTTTATTTCCTCTCTTTAATCTGCCCCCATTCCCCTGCCCCACTTCTACTCCTGAACTATGGATATTGCCGTTTCCCCTTAAGAACTGGATCTCTGAAGGTGGGGCATCTCTGCTCACGCGCTTGTGGCATTCCCCCGGGGGCCAGGCGCCCCCTGTGCACTCGGAGGGGCTGGCACACCCAGGGTATGGTCCGTGGCCCCACCTGGGGCACGAACCCAGGACCTTCTGCGTGTAAAGCAGACGTGCTAACCGCTACACTATAGAGCCACCCACTAACGAATTATTTAAAGCCTTTGGTCAGTACTTTTAAAGTTTTAATTAGTGGTGAGCAACAAATGCCATGAAATTATCTAATTTCATGATACCTATACTTATTATAGGTTATTAAATTTAAAATGAGAAATTACAATCTGAAGTATCAAGAAAACATTAATTATAATAATTATTATAACAAAATTACAGTTCAAAGAGGTAGACAGAAAATAACCTGATATAACAAGAGAAAAATCTGTGATGCGTATATAGTTGGGAAGAGAGAGGAAGAAAAGGAAGAGGGCATAAAATGAGATGGGGGAGGACAGAGAGGGAAAGAAGGGAGAATAGAGAAAAGGAAGGAAAAAATAGGCATACTCTCTCTCTCCAAGTACATTCTGGGACACCTGAATTTAAAGGCTACTTATTGCTATCAGGTACTTCCCAGATGGCCAAACATAAGTACAGATAATAGATCTCAACACTGCCTAACAAAGCAAGGGCTAAATGATTACAGATGGAAGACCTACGAAAATGGAACTTCTTGGGGTCATTTACCTTAAACTAAAGTTTGGTTGGTTCAATAATCTCGCCAACATAGATGACTATAAATTAGGGATATAAATGTAATTGTGTATGTCTATATGAGTAAACAAAAGGAAAATGCTGGAATTAAAAATCATCATGGGAAATTTCTCTTGTTTGCAAGGCGTGAGGAAACACACACTGCTCATTCAGGAAGGAAACTGATAGAAGATTTTTGGAGCTACAGAAATAGTCTTGAATGAATGTAAAGACATATGTGTAAAGATAGTGAAAAATATTAAAAGAATCCAGATTTCCAAATACAAGAAAGTGGTTAAATAGTTTTTATTACATTGCACCATTCAGCCATTGCAAATAATGATGTATATATACCTTTACTGATCTGAAAAGAGGTTCTTGATGCTGAGTAAATGAAAAAAATCAGGTTGTAAAACAGTATGCTTTTCCTGGTTGTATTTTTATAAAGAATACAGTAACTAATAATGAAAGAACAATTATAAGAATGTAAAATAAAAGTTATATGAATGTGGTCTCTATCTCAAAATATCTTACTGTACTGTACTCATCTTTTCACTTAAAGGAAGTAGTTCATGCTTCTCTTTGGCATATCTGAATTGCCACCATCACTATTCTTGTGCTTTGGGGCCATTATTAAGTATAATAAAGACTGAACACAAGCACTGCTATTCTATGATAGTTGATCTGATAACCAAGACAGCTACTAAGTGACTAACAGGTGGGTAGTGTATACAGTGTGGTCACGCTGGACAAAGGGATGATTCACATATATCCCAGGAAAGAGAGGGACAGCACGAGATTTCATCATGCTACTCAGAATAGTGCACAATTTAAACTTATTAATTGTTCATTTCTGAAATTTTCCATTTAATATTTTTGGATTGCAGCTGACTATGGGTAACTGAAACCACAGAAAGTGAACCTCAGATAAGGGGGGATTACTTTATGTAACATTTTCATTTTTTTTTCCATTACAAACTACAGTTTCATTACAATTACTATAAATGCTTTTATAACTTAGTTATTTGTTCAGGGACTGAAAATGCATGCATTTTGTCCATGGTTTTGGATTTATGACAGCTAAAGTAACAAAGCAAAATAACAAAGCAAAAATAACTGAATTCAGTAAATATTTAATGCTCCATTAAAAGAAATCCCAAGTTTTTGCCATAATAAAGACTATCAAATCAAAAATTTAGGGAGGTAAATCCCAAGTGGTCCTCTCCTTCATCAATCAACTCTAAGAAAGTATATAAAAAGACCTCTGCTTTAAAGTTATAAATTTATCAAAATTTAATTATGAATTTACTACAAATAAGACTTTGATTCCTGTAAGGCTGGGCATATATTGGCTGAACAGCCTCAAAATTTCAAAGATAAATAATTTATCCAAGAAAAATAATGTCTTCAAATAAGTTCTCAGACTGTTAGTGTAAAAATTTGACCTAATCGAATCAAAAAGCAATTGCTGTAATAGAGACTGAGAATAGCTGAGCATTATGAATTACGAAAGATACAAAGGATGTCTCATATCTTTGCTAACCATTCTAATCTTTAGTACTTCTTCTAATTATGATACTTTTAAAAGTTCATTATAAATATTTAAGGAGATAGTGAGAAATTTCTTCAGGTACATAAGCAATATAACTAAAATACATATGCAAAAGTAGGCAAAATTAGTATCTAAAACTCTACATTAACATTTGAGTATCCTTTTGATTCCAACTCTTAGCAACCAACTTTTCATTCCCAATTCTAGAATATTTAGTATATATAACTGAGAAAGAAGAGGCATGAGTTTAAATAAACCATGTAATGACACAGACATTATTATGCTAAAAAATCATTTGTGTGTTTATTTAGCCACTGAGTAGGTAACACATTTAAATATATTGAAAGCCTACCTTGAAAAAAGCACACAGCCAAATAAATATTTAAGAGGGTCTTATATTTATAGCTTATCTGTTAAAAGCCATGCTTTTAAATAATCTCCACTGCAGGAATAATTATAAATAATATGCACTAATATCGATGTAATCCAAAATAATGAAAAAAATTAGGGTCTTATTTACACTTCCAATGCAAACTAATGATTATGTTTACAAAAATTAACAATAACCATTCTCAAAACCTCTGAGAAAAATATGAATGAATTCTCTATCTTGAATTTTGTAACAAAGATGAATGCTGACTTACTAACTTTACTGAATGAGTTATAATCAAATTAATGTTAGTGCAATGATCTTCTATCTATACCTTGTAGCTAAAACTGAGTTCTTCAGAATTGAGTTTGTTCACTTTGATGGTAATCTTAAAATATCTTAACTACTATAAAATAAAACTTTTTATTTTGTAAAATAGCTCTTTTGCAGAATAAACTTCTCTTCCATTAAGTAAACAAAAGTCCTTGTTTTCTAACTCAGTGTTTCTTAAAGTGAGGCCCAAAGATATTCTTGAAATCTGACACATTTTTATCTGCTCTTTTAAAAATAATTCCTTTTTGAAATCACTGATTTATACAATATACCTAAAATTGTCTCTATAATATATCTGACCAAACAACTAAATAGGCTCTTTCATGCTGAAAGAATAAGCTAATCTTTAACATTTATAGAAATAATTATAGGTAATTGCAAAGTTTGAATTCCCAGCTTTTCCGTCTTTAGTTTTTCCTAGATTTTCTGTAAATATTAGGAAAGGAACAATAATATTCTTTTAACCATTTTTATATATGACTATTTTTAAGTGAGGCTAATTTTGTTCATAATCTTTACACTTTCCATATATTTCATTTTTTTTCCTGCTTTTTAACTTTGGTTCACAATTGGAATGTCTGATCTACTACCCTTTATAATAGCCAAATAATCTTTTAGAAATTGAATTGAAAAAAGGTCCTGAAAAGGCATCCGGAACTCTTTTCTTCTAACATACCCCTTATAGCAACTTGTCTTGTCACTTATGTCTTTAAGATCAGTCTGATTCTCTGCTCAATTGTATTTTTGTTATTTGACATCTGGTTTACCTTCATATTATAATAAATGACCCTATAATAAAAAGACCCTTGAACACCCCTACCCCCCAATAACTACTTATATACTGGCCTCTAAATATAATTTGGAAAATACTTTCACATAAAGTAAAAAGAATTGTAAAATTTATATAGGGCCACAACTACCTTTTTCTCTCAGTCACCACATATTTCCATAGCATAGAGCTGGTAGGTGTACAATAGATTCCCAACAAATACTTAATTAATACTTTTCATCCTGTTTTCAGTTGTCTCATTTGTTTTTAAGAGTACCCGTTTTTAAATTTTAAAAAGTCACTAAAATCAAACTATGAAAGAGTCAAATAATTTAGTATAACAAATAAAAAGTTTAAAATATAAATTCATAATTACTTTCCTTTTTAAAGTTATGAGTTTTATATGGACATGAAAACCAGCTATCTTTTATCCATTGCCAGACATTTGTAAAGTATCTATACAAAATAAAAGAAAATTAATTCCTAATAAGTACTTACCTGAGGGATAACAATATCTGCTAATGCCTTCGAAAGCCTATATAATTCCATTGTGTTTTCTAATTTCAAGGAACCGTTATGCTGGACATCGTATTTAATACAGTCATATATGTCAGGGATTTTACTAATGTCGTATCTTCCATTCTTTGTTTTAAAGTCTTTCTCCAACTTGGACCATCTACGTAGCATAAGCTCTAATGTCTCACTATGGTAAAGCTGAATATCTAAAACAACATAACATTTTTAGCATATTAAACTTAAAAATCAAATTAAGAATATATATTAAAAAGTTGATCATTAGAAACTTTTTAAAATATCAAAGATAAAATTGTTAAGCTAGGAAATGTCTCATAGGCATATATTATTAGCAACCATCTATTTTGTAGCCTTGAATAAAGGTATAAATAATAGATTAATACTAGGTTTATAAGAGACCTTTCTATATGTTACACACTTAATAATAATAAAACAACAATTATAAAAAAACTCTTTTAAGCTAACACATTTTCAATTTTGAATTTTAAATTATTTTAATAGGTTGTTATTTATTATTATTTTTATTAGATTCAAATAACTAATAAAAGACACTCATTACCAGAAAGGAACTTCAAAAATTAAACAGCTCAAAGAATCTATTTTTACCAGTAAGCAATCCAAGATGCCATAGCTGCTCAAGTTATCAACCAAGCCATTATCAGAACCAGAGCCCAGATCACCTTCCTATTGCTTGGTCTTGTTTATTATGTTGCCTATTTGCTGCTGAGCTATATGGCAACACTACATAATTAATAAGAATGTTTTATTATCTTTTTCATGCTATTATGGAAAAAAAAAACTCTAACTTATTTATTTTTGCTTGACATATATTAACTCATATTATACCTAGATATAGTGTGAGAGGCTCGATTTCTTAAGATTGGTGCATCTTATTCTAAAATGTTTATAGTAATTGGACAGTAATTTTTATTTGTTTTATGCTCTAAGAAAAACATATTTACCTGATGATTTGGGATCTTCCATGCGTTGTCTGATTTGAGAAGTCAAACTTTGTATCAAGGAATAAACTTTGTCACAGGTCTTCACAGGATTTTTAATTAAATGCATTGATTTGATAAGAGAAATGCTTCCAGATGGAGTAAGCTACAAATGGGTATAGTATGTATTTTATATCTGGTTATGCCCAATTGCCCAAGAGAACAATATACAAAATTTTAAAGTAGCTGGAGAATAATTCCATAACACAAATTAAGATGACCCTCAAAATATAGGAATAAAATCAAGGAGGAAGTAAAAACCTCAGAATTTCATATAAAAGGAATACTAACCTTAGATATCATTAGACTATCTACAGCGAAATAACAGCAAAAGTAATTACAATGAGTTTATTCTAATTTACAATGACAATTTGCTGACTCTCTTAATATGTGCAAATATGGTTCTAACCATTTGACATATATTTGCATGTAGTAACCCTAACATTGTATTATTATCACAGTTTTTTTCCAGATGAGGTACTTGACAGAGGTTAAGCAATCTGCCTAAGATCAACCACCAGTATGTGATGAGTAGAATCAAAAAGCAGGTAGTCTGGTTATAAAGCTGGTGCTCTTAAACACAATGGTACTTCATTTGTGATGAGATTTTTCCAAGTCAACAAAAGCTATTAATGACAACATAGTTTCAAATTCCAGTTTTGACATTTAGCTTGGCAAGTTATTTAACCCCTTCAATAAGTTTCTACAAATATAAAAAAATGTAAAGTGGACTTCCACTTCCTATTATGGTGAACTAGGTAGTGTGGATCAATCTACACTGAAGATAAGTAAAAATCTTGAGGCAAGAACTTTTGTATTTCTGCTTTAAGGTATCTAAAAGATACAACAATAAAGAACTACAGAACTAAAACTCATAGTTCAGTGATGCAGAGAATGATTCTGGCATTTAAGGCTGTTTCTGCACTAAAGACACTGTGTTCCCCAAATAGAAAATAGAAAAGTGGAGTAGAGCTCTAACAGTCTTATTAGGTTAGGGGGACAAAAGTGAAGTCCAGGGTTACTCAAAGGTGGAATGCTGGTAAACTCTCTGCATTTAGGGTATAAAAAAGTAAGGGTGAATTACACCACCACCAACAAACTGCAGACCAGGTTCAGGTCAACTGTTGGCCCAGAAAGATCTGTTTTGAAACTGGATTAAGGTAATCCTAGAATGCTATGTCCATAGGCACATAGCAGAAAGAAATAAAAAACCTATTGAAAGATGATGATATAATCTTAAGCTCAATGTAGTTCCACAAATGAATAAAATATCCATCCATAATTAAAGATATTCAGGCACACAAGAAAACGGGACACCATGGATCCCATCAGCGGAATAGATAACAGAACAGAACCAAAGAGACTCTAGGTAATAAAATCATCAAAAAGTAAAAAAATGAGACTTCTTATATTTAAGGATTTACAACACATTTAGAAAGAGCTCATATCCAAAATATAAGAAAGAACTTCTACCACTCAAATAGAAAAACACAGACAACTAGTAGAATAAAAGGACAAGAGACTTAAAGTCTTCATGAAAGAGGATTATCTAGATGGTAAATAAATGTTATAACCACAATGGGGTACTATTGTATATCCACCTTCAGAATGGCCAAAATTGAATAGTCTGAGAGTAACATGAATCAAAACTGTAGAAAAATGACAATTTTCATGGACTTCTAGTGGGAGTGTAAAATGGTTCAATGACTTTTGAAAACAGTTTGACATCTACTAATCTTGAAGTATAAGCATACTGTGGGTCACAACAATTCCATTCCTAGAATATACCCAAGAGAAATATATGCTCATATGCACTAAGAGGCATACAAGGATATTCATACTAGTATTAAATGTAACAACTCCAAGCTGTTATAATAGTAGAAGCATAAATAAACTGTAGTATACTCATAAAATAGAACATGGGTCAAACTATGGCCTGTAGGCCAAATGTAGCATAGACCATGAGTTAAGAAATGATTTTTATATTTTTAAAAGATGGTTAAAAAAATGCAGTAAGAGACCATATGTGACCGCAAAGCCTAAAATAGTTACTGTCTGGTCTTTAAAGAAAAGTTTGCCAGCTCCTGAAATAAAGTACTACATAGAAATGATTATTAACAACTGAAATTCTCAAAAATATAGATTAATTTCACAAACATAATATTGAGCAGAAGAAGCCAGACATAAAAGAAAACATATTCTATTATATGAGGCTTAAAAAATAGACAAAACTGAAACTATAATAGTTAAGGATGCATACTTATCCAAGTAACTATTCTGGATGTGTTAAAAACAATAAAAAAGAGCAACGTAAAAAGCCAGGATGGTAGTTATTTCTAAGGGACAGAAAGAGATGC
>NW_006436298.1:29958962-29966813 GCF_000325575.1 Pteropus alecto | reverse complement strand
ACTGGGGAACTGGGGAGAGGGACATAGGAACTAGAGTTGTTCCAAAGCTCTACTTCTATCTGGATGGTGATGATTATATGAGTACTTGCTTTATAATACAATAAAGACTAAGTTTTTGCTTTATATACTTTTCTGTGTATGCATACTATCTCATATGTAAAAAAGAATTTGCTAAGACCCACCTTTTCATAATCTTCAGCAGTAAAATCTCTGTCTTTCTGAAGTATTTCATGAAGTCTTGCTTTCACACGTTGCTGACAACTGCTCAAAGAGTCACTATCACTATCCAGAAGACCGTTCATATTTGCACTTTTTACCATCTGAACAAGAATGGGTGTAAGCTCTCCTTCTAGAGCTAATAGCCCCTAAACATATTAAATAAAGCCAAAACAGATTTAAAAATTAGTATGCGAAATAATAGAAAGTATCATACTTTTGTTACATGCTGATTTTATAAGGTATAAGTTAACTGTTTATAATAAATAAACTTTATAAATAATACAGTTTATCACTGCCATTTCAGGGCTTTAGTTGTAAGTTTCAAATTGAAAATTTTAAAATATTGCCTTAGTAAAAATCTTTTTTAAATGCAATATTAGATGAAAATTCTAGTAATTCTAAAAGCATTTATTTATACCTTTGCAAAAGCAGCTGCAGTCATCTGCACTCGTCCTTCATCAGAGGCATATATTTTGAGGTCATGTCGGTAGGTACTATGTAATCTAAGTAAACCACAACCAGGAAATCCTGCATAATCTCCTGAAAATAAATCCTCAAATCACTTAAGCTATATTTTTATCTCACTGTATTTATACAAATATTTAATAATATCTAAAAATAAATAAGGACTTGAAAATACAATGTATAAATTTAACCAAATTAGAGAAACTCCAAGATTTACCTTGACCTCCAGGATACATACACCTGAAAGCTCTTCCAAGTTCTTCAGCCTGGACCCTGCCTGCAGGAGTTAATTCTCCTCCCCATTTTAGAACCAAAAGTAAGGAAGGTTCTTCTCTTCGGCTGTCTAAGATAGATGTGAATGGATAAAGCAAATGTCAAATTTCTTTCTTTTAAAAACAGATTTGTTTCAAGATTAATTTTTTATTTGTGTTCTCTTCCGCAGTGGAATATGGCCCTTACGTATTATTTTGTTTCTTAAATGTACCTATCTTTGTAGGCTGTTGTTTCTGTCAGGAATATCCCTTGTTCCTACTACTAAAATCTTACAAAATTTCAAAATCTCCATACTTTAGGAAGAAGGCTCCTTCCCAGTTTTCTAAAAGGAAGTACTGCTTTTTGTTTTGCTGCTCTCAAAGTGGTATGACAACAATGGTTTCTGCCCAATCTATCTAATTCGATTGTCCTAGATTAAGAGCTCCTTGATGACAGGATCCAGATCTTGTCTTTATATCAAAAGCGTCTGCAGTGCTATCACATAGAAGGTAATGATAGCTAAAGCAAAGATGATATATTCCTTTTTTATGACTAAGAATCAGTGATTTGCATAATCTTTAGAAAAATGAGATGATACAGCCTGATATAATTTAAATTTATGAGATATACAATAAAAATGTAGCCAAGAGCAGTTTTTAAAGTTCAGACTTGCAAAATGTCTAATAAGTATGTTATACACCTGAAACTAATATAATATTGTATGCCAACTGCAATTAAAAAATAAATTAAGAAATAAAACTTGGAATTGTGGAATCCTCTATGTCCCAGACCAAGTATTTTCTCAGACATGGAGGAGGCACCGTAAATGAATGAGTTCTGTACTTAATTTTGAGCTGCCCTTTATAACATTCTAAGATTTGTATTGTGTTACAGAAACAAAAGTAATTTAAAAATAGCAATATAAGCACTAAAGAACTTAATGATGATTCATTAAAAGTGATAGAAAACCACCCTTTCCCTTGGGGCTAGTTAGTAGTTACATGTGCTTTACCATGCAGACCAATACTAATTATGGAAGAACAATTAATTAACTTTTTATTATAGTTATTTATAGAATGTTTTGATCATAAATATTAAGATATAGAAAATTAGGCTATTGTTATTAATAACAAAGTGTGAAAAGACAATAACACATCAAATTTTAAAATAAATATATAAAGATCAACATAATCAAACTTGTGTTAACATGTAAGATAATCATTACTTCAACTTTTGCTAGTATAAATAATGTCATTGTGAATATCCTGACAGATCAATCTTTAGCTGAAATCTGATTACTTCCATGGGATAGATTTGTATAAGTAGAATTAAGATCAAAGCATATGAACATTTTTTGAAGTTTCTGATATCTGTATATTGTCAATTTACTGTTCAAAGACATAACTTTATTAGCAGACAGAAATCCTGCCACAGTTTATTCTTACTAACATTCTTTATTACCAGTTTGAGAAAAGAATAAAATAAGAAAACACTTTGTCAGTGTGACAGGCAGGAATGATTATTACTTTATTATTGGGCATCTGCATTTCTCCATGATTAGCTTCTCTAACTCTTGCTTAGTTTTCTTTCGAAAGGGTAAATGAATTTATGGACTTTGTGCTGACTGCTCTTAGGTGACTCATCTTACTTAAATGCTCATCTTACTCAAATGCTTAAATGCTTATTATTGGGTGAAGGGAAATATCTATTTTAGAACTAATTGACTATGTGTTCAAATATCTTTTCATATTCTGAACTTTCATTCTGTGTACTCTGTCCTCTTGTACCAAAAGATGAAGAAAGAGGCCTATTAAACAACATTTAGTTAGAAATAAGCTTTCTGAAACAACCCCAGAGCAAAAGGGAAGTCCTATGTAGTTTTCAAAATAATAAAATCTACCTTTTTTTCTTAAAGGATAAAGAATAAAATCTATACTTCCGATAAAAGGCACAGCTAACAAAACTCCACTGACTATCATGCCAGTATACTATTAGAGAAGGTCCAAAGATAATCAATTAATAATGAGTAGTAAGTCCTTACTTTCTACAATAGGCATTAATGACATACCTTCCTCTTCACTAGATGTTTTAGGACAACCATGAGGGAGATAGGTTAATTGGACTTTACGATTAATTCCAGAAAAATGGCCATACCTGAAAAATAAAATGGCAAGCAGAATGAACAATATTCAGTAAATGTTCAATGCTCCCTTCTGTTTGTAACACCTTATTGAATGCTTCAAAGTATCCTAGTAGAAAATCTGTACCATCAGTAGTCATTCTGACCACATTAAAAATGAAAACACAAAAAAGTTTCTCTACAAAGGTTAGACAATTTTAAAGAAATGAAAGAGTATAAAAATATATAAAAATATGTGTATGTGTCTTAAAAAAATAAAGGAAATAAGATTTCCCTTAGGTGGTCAAAACTGTAAAGCTTATAATAGGAATACTGGTGGTGCCACTTTCACTTGATTAAAACATAGTTCAAAATTGTTTTTTATTTAAACAGCACTGAGTGTGTGGTGATGATTAGCAAAGTACCCTCATCCTAAATAGTACTTCATAGGAGATCCAAATTTGATGCTTTCTTTTATCTTCTCATTAAAATTAAGAGTAAAACTAAAACAATAACCTTTAATCCTTCAATAACAATCTGTTTCCTCACTGGTGAAAATAAGTCTTATTAGACTTCCGCCACAGCGATAAAGAACAAAAAGATCAAACTGTGAAAGAAATTAATATGGAAAGTCTCACATACTAAGAAAAAGAGCACTACAAGTCGTTATTAAAATTAAAAGTTTCAAAAAGATACTCACATTTCTAACACGGTCTTGAGTTGCTCAAGTTTTGACTTGTTTTCTTCAATGTCAGAATCATTATTTTGCCCTAGCTCCATAAGAAGTTGTCGTGCAATATCCAGTACTTCCTATAAAATAAATTAAGAAAGAATTGAACTTTTAGGTAACTTTGCCATTAGTAATTTACAACAATAGGAAATCAAATGCACTTGCCTGTAACTGCTTTGGCTTTTTGAGTTTTAATTTCCCAGATTTATATCCATCACACTTTTCAAAAAGATCAAAAAATCTTATAAAAAAGACAGAACACTATTAGTCATTTGCAATAATTACTATTACCACCATATACTTCAATTAGAATAAATAATAGATGTGGAACTAGAATGATAAATGATAAGAAATGGGATTTGTGGTCTTTAGATTTCAAATATTGTGTCTTCTTCTGCTATATCCTGTTGCTTCTATACTTTAATTGATAAAACTTATATTTTCCTAAACCATATCACACTAATAATCACTATATTATTTTTAAAAGTTTTCTCATTATGGAAACTGAAGATATGATTATAATACAAAATATCATATATTTTTTTAAGTTACTACATATACATACATATTAAAAAATGTTTCAACACATGTAATAGCTCAGGTTTTCAAATTTTATTATTTTAAAATCAAATTCTAAATAGAAAAGACATAAGCTTTCATTCTACTAATTTTCTTCTAGAAGGTTGTGAAGTTAATGACTTTCAGAAAGGAATGTAAGAGAATAGTAAACCAAGATTAAATAGAACATTTTACAACAATAAATGAAAGCCAGGTCAGACTGATGGGCATTTATGGATATTGCCACAGTAATTTTCAGATGCCGATATATACAATTATTTTAAATGCATTTTGTTTGCATCCAGTGGTTTAAATATTAATGGCCATGAAATGGTGGTAAACAGTTTTTGTATATGGCATATTAATCAAAACACCTAATCACCTATCAGAAATCTTAAATTATCTTGAGTGTTAAATTATTCCCCTAAAAACATACTTTTGATGCCTCACTTCCATTTTCATTTTTTGTTTTGGCGTTCGATCCCCATGACGTATGACAGCTATAACACACCTAAGTTCCATCCTAAAATTAAAAAAAAAAAAAAGTTCTCAATTTCTTAACAAAGATTTGTGTTGTATAATTCCGAACAATACAATATTTAATTATTTATTTAGAGCCATCTTTTACCATTTCAAGATCTCCCTATGAAGAGTAATAGATTTATAACAACCATATCAAATCCTAAAAAGATTAGAAGCTGGAGGTGGAATAACATTAGGCTATAAAATATCTGCTTCCTCTCTAGAATCGACTAAGCTAACTCTGGGAAAAAAGTAAATGGACTGTATAGTTCCAGAACTTTATTAAATACTGCTCTAATTGCATAAGTAATCACAAAATGAGATTTCATTAAATTAAAACAAATAATACTTGATAGTTGCTATATTTATTTTGCTCATATAATAACAAGTATTTCAAACTCAAATTACTGGAAGAATTAACTGCCTTAGGAAGAATAAGAGGGTATAATATAATTTAGTGTTTGTCAAACTATGAGCCACAAAACACAATCCTGCAGGATTTTAAGTTACCCGAAAAATTTTTAACATATAGGTTTGAAAGTTTGAAAATATGGGTTTAAAAGCAAAATATTTTATTTTTTTCCCCTAACTGAAGACTTCTCAGGATATTTAATATGCTAATATAAATTTCTAAGCTGTGAACATGAAGAATTTGTTCAACTTACCTGAGTAATAGGTGAGTTTCAAGGAGTAACTTTCACTAGTAGAATGTTATGTAACACTTGGCAATATTGGTCTAATTATTTTACCTCGAGATATAAGTATATTTTTCTTTGTATGCTGAGAGCACCAAAGTTGTATGACCACTGACTATAAACCTTTAAGGAATGCACCTATTGGTATCTCCTTTATTTTTATGGTTTAATTCAACAGTTCTATAATTACCCAAGCATTTTTCAGGATTTTATTTGTAACAATATAAAAGAGGACCCTTCTAAAAGAATATAATCTATTTCTCCAACTGCAAAGTGAATCATATGAAAATATACATAGTAAAGTGCCCATACTTATTATCTAGAAATTTAATCTATTGTAATAGCACAGACTGATTGGGAAAATTCAAGGAATTTCAAAATGTAAATATTCAAACTTACATAGTTCCAGATGTAGTTGGTACAATTGGGATATCTTCTGCTTCTAAGGGTATTGACCAGGGGATATGAAATTGTGGAGCAAGCTCTCGCATCACAATATTGCTTCGAGACAAAAAAAGAAACAAAAATTAAAAATTAGTTTATTTTAAGGCAAAACTGAGTATTTAATAATAAAAATAGAGAATCACAGAAGTTAAAGTCAAAACAATCTAGTAATTATGTGATAAGAGCACATAAAAAGTAACCTAAAGAATCAATCTTGATCAAGAAAAATTAGATCAGCAGTTCTAAACTGATGTATCAGAACACACTAATGGGATGCCATGAATTTGGAATTATTTACTTACTTCAGTTTTAAAAATATAAAGCACATTAGATTCAAGTAATTCACTATAACTGTATCATATCTAATGTACATAGGTTCTGAAATCTAAAACTGTCTCTTCTGTGTATCTACTAATTATTTCTTACCAGTTTATTGATTTCCTATAAAGCTATTCTAAATACCATTGTCCATTTTTAATAAATTTCTATCACTTTTTTTAATAGGGTTAATAATTTAAACAATTAGCATTTACTCATGCTAAAATTTAGTTAGCTCCCCTAAATTTCATTTTAAGGGTAAGTTCACAAATCTTTGAAATATACTATGAAAGCTGACTCTAATTATTAAAATACATTTTAAAGTGTAAGTTCCTTATGGCTTTGCCATATATACTTTGAAATGATTTAAAAATAGTTGTCTTATGAGTCTTCTAAATCAAGGCATAAGAAAACAGGCCAAAGAATATAAAAATGGCATTTCTGCATGTAATAATTTCTTGTACATTCACTTAATACATTCACTCATGAGATTATCTTTAAGTAACATAAGCTCGGAGAAATCAGCATCATTCAAAAGAATCCTGAATTTCAAATATTTCTATTTCACTTGGGTCACTTTTTTCATGAATGCTAATTTTGTGCCATAAGTAACAGAATGAAACGTCAGCATTTCTAAATCTATGGAGTTAAATTGCCTTTAAGTCTATCTATACTGGTCATGAATTAATCTGTTTTTGATAACCCAAAGTATAATTCATGATTTGGCATTATCTCTGGGGATATCATTTTATCAACACTGATTTTTATTCTAGGTCTACAGTGCTTAAAAATTCTAATTATTTGATGTTTATAATTTTTACTTTCTGAAAAACTAGTATGCATTAGCTATTAATATAGGTAAAGAGGAAGAAATATGAAAGAAAAAATTCTTACCCAAGTATTTTTGCACAATCATCATAATACTTCATGGAATTTTTCACAAAACTGAAGCCATTGACATCACAGACATAGGACTGTCCATTGGCCCGTAATAAATCAAAACCACAAACTGTTTGCTATTTAAAATAAATGATAAACTTAAAAGTTCCATTTGAATTAAGATTCAGTTTTCCAGTCTTATTAGAACACACCAAACTTTATAAATACCAAGTAGTGTACTACTGTTTATTAGTTTCCTTCATAATAAGTAAAAAAAATGAAAGAAATTACTTGTTCATAACTTGAGTTCTCTCAAAATATGTAACACATGCCATAATACTATTTAAATTCATTACCATTAAGTAGATATAGAACAATAATGCTTAAGGAACTGGGGAGGCCAAAAAAATTTCCTATTTTATTAAGAAGTTCATCAATTAAAATTTAATTAAAAAACAAAAGTAAAAGCTTTGATAAGTTTTGCACTTGCAGAAATTATATCACTTTAATCCAAAAAAATATAAAGAAAAAATAGTTTTATAGACATATCCAAAGGAAATGTCCAATTATCCCTATTAATTTTTAAAATCCTGATAACCATATAATTGTGAGCACCTGAAATAAATTTACTTTATTTTGGAGAAGAAAAC
>NW_006436298.1:29955752-29958935 GCF_000325575.1 Pteropus alecto | reverse complement strand
TTTTTGATCTTCTATTTTATATTCAAATCATTACATATTAACATAATATGATTTTAAGTCATGGCTTTTGGAATTCCAGTATTACAAGTTAAAATGATTTATTTAACGGTACTAAAACATATTTACAGGCTAATATTCCTTCTATGAAAGAGACTTCAAATTATTAAGACATAAATAATTTAATTACTATTATACTAACCAGAAATACACACTAGTCTTTAAGTTACACATCGAAGGCAAGGCTTCAAAAGGTAAATTTTATCCTTTATTAGATGCAAGTTGTACTATTTCAATTTAAATCTTTACAGTAGCAAAAGCCTAACAATATAGACTAATTGAGGCAATTAGTCAAATATCTGAAGTAAAAAGTTTTTCTAAAGAAATATATTTGTACTGCTTTCATGACTATATATATTTTATCATATATAATAGGCCAAAAGATCAATTGTCAAGGCTAGAAGACTACTGAGGACCTTTTCGACTCAACAAAAAAATCATTTATTAATTCTATGAGTAAATAATACAACAAGTTTTGTTTTTAATATGTTAAACAATACCCCTAAACACTGGTAACTCTACTGTTTTAGATAAGTTTTCCTCTATCATTTTAATTTCTAAATAAATCGACAAAGTTTCCTTTTATATAATACAGAAAGAATATAGAAAAATAAAGGCCTTCATTTACTATATATTTTCATTATCGGCACTACAAGAATCCCTTGAAAAGTACATAAACCATTCAGATGTACCACTTATTTTCTCAGCTTACTTCTCCAATTATAAACCCAAATAACATCTCTTTAATTAAAAAAAAATCATAATTTCTTTTATAAGAATCTATATGGCCTGTATAACATCTTACCTTAAATGCAAGGCAGACTTTCCAAGCAATTAATTTTTCTCGTGCATTGAGAATAACAGGGTATCTTACTTCTTTTCCTTCACTATCTCGTTCCACCTTGCCATCAAGTGCTGGAGATTTTCGAGCTTCAGCATGGGCATAATCTGGACCCACTGTATAAACCTTTCATGAATGTTAAAGTATATTTTTATTAATATATATGTATACACATACACATAAGCACACAACAAATTCAAAGAAATAAAATCAATAAAAATACTTCAGATTATTCTTTCACCTATCTTTCTATTTATATGCCAAAAATTTTAATACATTGAAAGAGGTTATAAATAATTATATGGCAAAACTGGTAAAGTGAAGTCTTATTCTCTACAGAAAAAAATTATACTGAGCATTATGAAGGAATGAATAATAGGATGTATATGATGTGATCTTTCTCAAATTGTTTTAGTTTAACAAGGAGAGCTACAAATTATAAAATTATAAAAGGAAGTAATTGCCAAAAGATTTTAAAAAGGGGAGAGGGGTGCAAGACAGCATGAATTTGACGACAGATTAAAGGAAAAGGCACTCTAAACAAATAAACACAGACAGAAGGCAGAGGTATGAAATAGCATGACATATTCAAGTAAGAGTAAGTTATTTGGTATGGTTTATATTGTAAGAAATAAGGTTCGTCAGACGACAGACTGTGAAATATCTTGTATATCAGCCTCATGAATCTGATTACTATCCTGTGGCAATCAGGATCCATAAGAGAATTTTTAAGGAGAGGTTTATGACAGGTTTAAAAAAGAATACTCTGATTAGATAGAGACTGGCTGAAAGTAAAGCAATTAAGACCTCATTTGTCACTAACAGAAATCACACGTATTTTTGTATTACGTTAAGGTTGTCACAGATCTCAAAACAACATTTATGCTAATCAGTGCTTGGAAATGGCTGGCTATTAGACCCTTACCCACTATATTTTATTATTTAATGGCCGTTTAAAGAGGCATATGTATTATTGTATCACAAAGTTGGTTTTTAAATATTTTGATAACTATATTTCAGTAAAATTTCTTTTTAATCATGTATGTTTTATCTTAAGCATTTAAGAACATTATTCTAAAAAACAACTATTTTTTAAAAATGCATTCAGAGTATAAAACAGATAAGGAATCCGTAATCAAAAAGAAATAGAAACAGAACAGAGGTTAGATATAGCTAATTAAAGGATAATCTATTTTTCTGATATCATTGGTAAACTCTAAATACAAAATTAAAATGTACTTTAATCAATCCTACCTTAACATCAGTACCATCTGTAGGCATAAACTCTTCATATATATAAGAGCCAGTTTTTCGTACATTGCTTTCTGGGGAATAAACACTACTTCTACTGCCAATCTGAAAACAAAAGATGTGCATCATTATAAAAATTAAATTACTTCCCCTCATTTTTATAATATAACTCTCATCCATCTTAGCTATTTTCAAAATAATTTTTTAATCCACAAACATTTAAATAACACTGTGTAGTTGACACTATATTATTTTCTGCTGTAATTGTAACTTACATGTGAGTAAATAGCATTAAAAATACAATGAACACTAAGAATATTTCTAAGATTCAACCATGTTGCTACATGTAACTCTAGTTTGTTCATTTTTACTACTACAGAATTTTCCCTTGTATGAACATTTCCGTTGTATGAACACACCATAATTCATCCATTGTTCTATCGATGTATATTTAGGTTGTCTTCTAAGCTTTAGGCTAATCAAACAATGTTGCTTTGAACATTCTTACACGTGTCACTGTGGCACACGTGTGTAAAGTGTTTTTCTAAGGTATATACCAGAAATGGAACTGCTAGGTAATAGAATATGCTCATATTCAATGTACAAAGACAATGTCAAAATCTTTTACAACGTATTTTAACAATTTATAGTCCCTCCAGCAATGCGTAAGAGTTCCCATTGTTCTATTCTTGGGATTGTCAGACTTAATATTTGCCACTCTAGAGGATATAAAATAGTACCTCACTGTGTTCTTGCTTTGCATTTCCATGATTATTTATAAGGTTTTTATCATATTCAATGTACAAAGACAATGTCAAAATCTTTTACAACGTATTTTAACAATTTATAGTCCCTCCAGCAATGCGTAAGAGTTCCCATTGTTCTATTCTTGGGATTGTCAGACTTAATATTTGCCACTCTAGAGGATATAAAATAGTACCTCACTGTGTTCTTGCTTTGCATTTCCATGATTATTTATAAGGTTTTTAATCCTGAGATATTACTTAATTATGTTGCTAAGAGGCTAACTTGCA
>NW_006436298.1:29941505-29955641 GCF_000325575.1 Pteropus alecto | reverse complement strand
TTTGGGCTTGTGCTTCTTTTCCAACTACCTCAATCATTTTGATCTTTGCCAATACAAAAACTAATTCAATGTCATTATCTTTTAGACTTGATTTGCACTTATACTATTATGCGTGTAATTTTGAGCATACTTGCATGTATATAAAAGTTATTGATATTGCTTTTTCTATGATCTATCCATTTGGAGGGCCATTTTTCTAAAAGACTGATTCTCTACCTAAATTTTTTTATATGACAGATACATAAATGGAAGGTAGAAGGTAAATCAAGTAACTTCCTGGAATTTTGTAGGTAGAAATTTTGCATAAACAACATTAAATAACTAAAATGATGCCTTGCTTTTCTAACAAGTATGACATCAGTTTTATGAATTTATATCTAAATGATACATTCTTTTTTAATCATAGTTTTATTAAATATTTGATTACTCTGAGTAAAATTTATACAATAATGTATAAAGAACAATACTCACTAGGACAACAATGGTTTACCTTTCGAAACAGTCTTTGACTTCCACCACCAGCAGATGTTGGATAATAAATGTAAACATTGTGATCTTCTGCACTGACTGGTTTTTCTACAAAGGGCTTTTGGAAAACTTCCCCATTTACTTCTACGTGATCTTCCCCTTCAATCAGGCTGCATTCTACAAATCAAGCATAATAACAAAAAAAATTATATATCATATATTATCTAATATATTATTGATCTTTTATATTCGAATAGATTACAAAGTAACCTTGAATAAAGTACTGATTTAATTTTAATTAAAACTGTTTATGCAAACAACATATAGCAACATTTATGATATATGGCATTAGGTAAACAGTTGGTCTTCAAAATCTTATAGGCCTGCCATTTCACCCTATCATCTCATAGAATTCAAAGTTAGATATGAAATGATGCCAACAAGAAAGATTAGGAAATAACTCCAGAATGCTAGCATTTTCTGAAAAACATACTAGTTCATGTCATAGAAACCACAAAACATGAAATTACTTAATTTGGAAAAGTAACTGACATGCAGAGTACGTGAGTGATCTAATCAGAAAGTAAATTTTCACCTCCAAACAAAAGTTCTCTGTTACAGATAATAAATGCTCTATTTTTTTAAAATAAAAGTTGCTTTAAAAAACAATAATCAAAATTCTCTAAAATACTGTTATCAAAATATTAAATCTTAAGACAGGTAAATATTTATCTTGCCTTTTTAGACTAAGTTATGTATAGCTTACATGCTGTTTTAGATAACCAGGAAAATGAAGCAAAGTATACTTCAAAATATTAATAATTAGAAATATTTAAAAATTCCTAGTCATTAGAAATTTAATTGTGCTATCCTAGCATGAAGTTTCTAATATTTAATTCAATAGTCAGAGATGAATCATTTGTTTACCTCTCATGAATACAAATTTATTAAAGCATGTAATTTAAAAATTCTTCTGTATGATTCATTGATAGGTCATATATAGACTAAAGAAAAATAGGATCTATAACTTCTAAATTAGCTAGCCTTTTAGCTCATAGTGTCACATTTTAAGTGAATATAATGTTTATTTGAATCATTAAAAAAAACTGATTAGAACACTGAGTTTTTTAAATTCTTTCCACTTAACTATAGAAGGAAAGTGGCTCAAAAGTATGCTAATGACAGAAGGTAGCTTGCTTAAAATCTTTACCTTTGGGATTATTTGGGTCACGGTTCAAAATTGCATAACGAGGAAGTAAAATACCTTCAGCTTGAAGAATACTGTATACTTCTCTCCTGAAGAAAAAAAAAAAACATAGTTATTGTTTTATAACTCTATTTCACAGAGTATATTACTATATTACTCTACTGTTTATAAAGTATATCATTATTGTTCAACTAAAATAGGAAGATATATCGTCTTTATTTTTTAAATAAACATATAGTCATTTAAAATACAGAAAAATGTATTCTAAACATTCAGCAATTAGAACAAAAATGTACTCAATACATTTTGTGGCACGTTAGAACACTGATTTTTAAAATTGAGAATGTATAAAAAAATGGTTAAATAAAATTGCTATATTGCAATGACAGAATATTATCTAACCATTAAAAACCTTATACTCTATAAATTTAATGATATGGGAAATTTTTCACAATATTATGAGAGAACAGTGATACTAATTTTGTGAAATGTGAGTATGTATATACTGCTTTCTATATGAACAAATATGGTAGATATAATGACAGAATTAAATGCCTTTCTTTATGCTTTTATTTTCCAAACTTCTTGAAATGACTATGCATTTTGTGCCTGATCTAGTCTGATCTTAGAAGCTAAGCAGGGTCAGGCGTGGTTAGTATTTGAATGGGAGGACCACTTAGGAATACCAGGTGCTGTAGGTGTTAAAAAAAAAAGACTATGCATTTATATATGTGTATATATATTGACAGTTATAATATATAAACATACATTAATATGTAAATCCAGGAAAGATGTTTTAAAATTTTAGATATTAATGTTACTCTCTGAAAGAACAGGAAAAAACAAAAATAGAAAAACAAAAAGAACTATAGGGCCTTATACTTTACAAAGCATTTTCATATATATAATCTCATACTGTAATGCCACCACAAATTATAAGGGTAGCCATTAGAGTGAAACATCAATTAAATGAAATACATAAATACATTAATATTTTAAAACTTCTCTTAGAAATCCATGCTTTTAAATCCACGATCTGTTAAATGTTTATATAGTGAAATATTTTTCAAAATGGTTACACTTTACCATTAAAAACAATCTAGTTATGAATAAAGCCCTAATGGATGAGCCACATGATAGAAGAAGTGTTCTTAATTTTCAATGGTTTAATAGGCTTTGGAAATTAAACAAACCTGGTATAAGTCCTTGTTCCACTACTTGTGACTTTGGGCAAATTAATTGATATTCTTGATTCTCAAGATTCTTCATCTGTAAAACTGGGTACAAATACCTATTTCTAGGTATTATTTCGAGGATACCACAAATTAATGTGTATGACAACACCTGATACACGTCAGATACTAACGTATCAGATATAGTAGATACTAAATAAATGTTAATTTCTTGCCCTTAATTCAGTCAACTTTACCACTCACCTATCTTGTATCAGATACTGCATATTCAAGTCATTGATTACAAATGGATTCCTGAGCTTTGCATAGGCAACTGCTTTGTCCAGTGGAAATCCTAAGAACACATATTATTAACATATTCTATATAATCTTAAGATAAGTTGACATCTATAACTTGAATTTACGCCACTTCCCATAAACAATTTCATTATGCATATAACGGCTAGATTCTATATAAGGCATAGAATAATAAATACATAAAACTTGATTTAGTATGCACTATTAAATACATCTTATTTTTTCCTGTTGAATTTGATTGATAAGGCACAGCAAGCCAGTGGTTATATAGCCAAATTTAGGGCATTGACGTTAGTCATTAATTATTCAAGAATCACCTGATAAAGGGTAAGATTACCTCATATACAAACAAATCTATATATAAAGTATATCACAATCACCTGGTGATTTTTAAAAAATATACACCACTCACTTAAAATAGTATTCATTTTTAAAAATAGCAACAAAACCAAAAATTCACATATAACACATATGCTCTAAATATAAAATACATGAGCAGAATCATGCTTGCTGTCAAAATATCGAATAACTCCCTAAAATTTCTAAGCTTTTCTAAAATTACTAATTACAATGAAAAATCAATTTGCAGATAAGTCTAAAAATATCTAAAGAATTTTAATTATAGTTCACTTTCTATTGATAGTAAAAGTCTACGATTTTATCCATCGATACACATTATTGAGAGAGGTAGTTTACCATAAAGGTTAAGGGCTTAACCCAAAATTCAAATCCTAGTTCCATCTTTTACTAGCTATGTGATCTTGGGAAAATTTATTTAACATATCTAAGCCTCTGATCCTGGCTGTGAATGGGTATTATGCTAGTCTTACCTAGCAGGGTTTTTGGGGAATTAAATAAGAGTCTTACCTAGCAGGGTTTTTGAAGAATTAAATAAGAGTACGACCTGGCATAATGTTAACTATTTTTATTCCTTAGGTGATAATATTTTAATGCATACTTTATCTAAGGAAAAGAGTAAAAATCAGCAAGCATGCATAACTTTAGCATTCACTGTAGTATACAACAGTATATCTGTGAAGATACCGTATTTTGCAGCATTATCAGAATACTTCATAGAGGAAGTATTAAAGGAATACTGAACTTAAAGCAAAAAGCTACAAAGAAGCTTTACTCCAAAATTCCTCTTAGTTTTTAAAATTTAAATAGAGGTACACTATACCAAGAATCACTTGGCCACAAATTACAAATTTCACTTATTAAAAGACTCTTAAATTCTTCACTTGTAAAGATGTCTCAATGTCTACGATTTGAAGCCTAACAGAATTCAGCAAAAGTCAGTCTCCTGCTTTTGTTGTTGTTGAAGAGGAACTTTTTCCTTATCAAAAGACAGTTTATAGGATATGACCTTGACAGCACCTAGTTTTTATAGCCAAACAGGTTTTGTGGAAAGAATCATGTGATAGAAGGAAAGAACACTTTATCCTCAAAGATAAGCAAATTTTAAAATTCTCTGAAACAATGAACTTCAGTCTGTAAAGAAGACCAGGGCCTTGGCTTCTCTATGAAATCATGAAAATCAATATAAACTATGGGAGCACAAAAGGTCTCAACCATGGTCCATCCCCTTCTTCTTGAAGGAGATGCCTTTTGAAAATCTGACTAAAGTAAGAGTTTAACATAGCCGGGGACTACATATTTTGGTAACACGAACAAGGAACACATTTAAAACTGAGTGTGTATCTTAAACATATAGTTCTTAGAGAGGAATTCACTTAATTCACAGTCTTAGGTTATAAATTTTGAGATATACACTTTACAATAATTTTGATTAGTGAACTTTACTATGACATACTACTTTACTATGAAGTAATATAGTTCAGCTTATTAAGTTTTTAAGAAATTAAGTATGAATATGTATATAAGAATTACAGATCATTTCCTATATTGCAAAAGCACAAGGGATTAAAATATTCAAAAATTCAATATATACTTGAGGAGGTCATCAAAATCCTATTTTTAATAGCGAAAACTAGAAACCATCTAATTGTTAGGATATTGGTTAAATATGTCATAGTATATCCACATGATATAACACCATTAAAAATCAGGTTTTTGAAGAAAAAACCTTTTGATATAATTAGCAAAAAATTTAAATATAAAATTACATATACATCATCCTACTAAATGTTTCTAAAAAATACACACAGAAAAAAAGACTGGAAAGAAATACAGCAAAATGTTAACATCACCTATCTGTGAAAGTGGGTGAGTTTAATTTTATTTTTCTATTTTATCTAATATTCTACAATTAATATGTACTGGTTTTATAATCAGAGAGAATAAAGGCGTTTTCCTTCCCCATTCTTTAATACCTTTAGAATGGAAAGAAATAAGACAATCACATAAAGGCCAGTTTTCCACTGGTTCATTCAAAATAACATCCTCTTCAAATACTACTACTGTGATATATTTAAATAAGGAGATCCGTTCAAGAATTTCCTTCATTGGTTTAGATTTGGATTTCTTTGCCATGGAACATATTCCAACCACAATCTGCCGTTCCGGTGGCTAAAACAGAAAACAAAACAAAACAAAAAGACAGGTTGACTTAAGAACTCCAAAGTACAGCTATCTTAAATCTTTCAGAAGTAGATGAGCCATGTGATGAATCAATAAAAGTGACACATTAACCAAAAAAGGCATTTTTCAAAATTATATTGTTATAATACATACTTAACAACACAATAGTTTATCTACAAGGTCTGTTACAACTTTTAAAACAAAAACCTTCAGAACATTGTTACTATTTTTATTTAGATTTTAAACTTAAACAAATACTCCTTTAACTGTCTCTAGCATTTATTTACCTTCCTCATACCAGAAAGGGGCACAGTAAAGTCAAAACCTATCTAATTCAAGTAAAAAGGCCAAAGCGAGTGAGATAAAGAATTCTCTTGCCTAAAATAAGATGATGTTATGACTACAAAGCGATATGGTGTTAAACTAATTTTGTAGATTGAACTTGAATATTGGTCACCTATGACAACTTGGAAAGAAATTTTGGAGAAAACCAACACTGCTAACAAAGGTGTCAATGCTCTGTGACATCAATCTTCATACTCCAATATTCCTATTTAATGGTGTTGTTCATCTCTGCACTCTTGCTACAGTTCAAAGGCTATGACTTGGTCTGAAATTTAAAAGCAGGATATGGAAATAATAACTTATAAGTAGCTCACAGGTTTATAAAATTACTCAAGATTCATTCTGAGGTCTTTAAATTCAAGTACTTAAGAGTTTTATCAAATATATAAAGCTGTGTCCACTTTTTCATTTCATTGTTCTCACTCTTCTCTGTTTTATATATTTCATATGACATTATAATTTGGGCTCAAATTATATTAGAGCTAGAAAGTTACTAGACTTTTCCTTATATCTCAAAATAAAAGTGGATAACATCAGAATTAAATTGTTATTATTCTTTAGCCTAGAATTATATATTTTTCATTGCTTTCTCCAACTCATATAAAATTCAAACTGGGATTGGATTATAAATCCTAACTTCCGTGGGATCTACTATCCCTCCCCCTCTGATCATCCACTTTTATCTTCCCTTATTCAATTCTTTCCTAATCAAAAACCTCGACATAGCTCATTATAATGTCCCTAAAGTAGATTTTCTGAGATAACAAAAGTACTTCACCTAGCATTTCATACTGCTTTACAGTTAAAGGCTAATATGTTAAGTTTTGTTTACTTATGATAGATCTATTTATTAAGTATTTGCTCACTGGCTAAAATGAACTGGAAACATTCAAGTTTGAAATCTACAAATAAACCTACATAAAGACAAAATTATACAATTTTCCTATTAGGTAAAACCTTGATATGAAAATAAAAGCATGAAAATAGTTTTTTAAACAGAGCTAAATTATTTTGTTAGATTTAATCTTAAAAACAAAAGAATGATCTAGAACAAATTGTTTTATAAATCTGTAGGTCAAATGAACCATATCAGGCTCCTACACAACTACGCATCATGACTGCAAACTCAATTAGTACTAAAATTCCAAGAACTATACTAAGCACTGAAGAGTTAGATATATAGAAACCACTTGTCCTCAAAGTACTTTGAGTCTAATGGGGAACTTAGTAATAATACAGTACAGTATGATACATGGAATGGAAATACATATGTCAAAGTACAAAAACAGTACTGAGGAAGAAGTGTTCCAGTTTCTTATGGGGAAAAGAGCAAGGAAAGTGAACAACATGAAATTTGAGCAGGGTTTTGAAGAATAAAAAACAATTTCTCAGGCACCCTAAAATAAGGGAACTTCATAAAGGAGTGCATAGAAGAGCAAAGAGGCGTACTATAACATGGAACATGTGGGAAATAAATATTTGATATTGCTAAAACATAAAAGGTAGAAGGGATGAGAGACAAGTACCATTCTAGTTATAGGTAGGAGAAAAAAGTCTTTATTTGTAAGAAGACTGAACTTGACCTATCAGTGGTATTCAGAAGAACTCTAAAGAAAAAGGGTAGGGGAAGTAGAGGTTGAGTCAATAGTACTTTCTAGTCTAAGTCTGCCAGAGAAGCTCTGCTTTTATATTTTACTTACTGGATTTCCAGATAAGATTTCAGATAAGTTTTGGCTTGTAAGAGAAGCTTGAAAGTCATTATTTTTTTCTGGGGTGAGGGGGGGGATGGGATAATAGTATTAATTCACCTTAACAGTAATTAGCAAAAAGCCTATCCTGTATTGGTCTTCTCTCACCAAAAAAATAAATAAATAACTTACAGACTCATCCTCTTCCTCATCATCTTCATCTGCGTGGTGGAAGAAATGTCTGTAATTTCCAGGATTGATTTCTGTATCTTCAGGTCCAACAAAAAATCTGGGAACTTCACTCATTTTTATTTCATTTAAAATAGATTATAATTTAAATGTGCTATACAAAAACTGCTTCTAAATAAACGGCATTAGAAGAAAGCATTCTCTCTATACTAGCTGACACATAGGTCTGTTGCTGCTTGTCTCTGCTTATACAGTCACTTGAATTGTGATGACAGTTAGTTGGCAAATGTTCTTCTGTTCTTAGATATCATTGTTTCATTGTTGATGCAGTTTAAAAGACAAAGATAGTGAGGCTATTGCTTCAGTGAGGTGATACAGCAATCTTTTTACCTAAATGCAATGAAAAATTAATTTTAGAGGCTGTACTACAAAAACATTCATGTAAAAGTAATTTTAAATGATGTTTTTAAAATCAGTATCAATAACTTGATATATAACTTCAAATCAAAGATATTTTCCTCCATAAAATTAAATAAGACACTGATCTTCAATAACATCTTAGCAATAAGAAAATTAGAAAAGAGCAAAAAGACTACATACTAAAGTCCTCAAGTCCAAAAGAACCTAAAAAATTAAGAGAAAATTATTCAAATATAACAGAATTACATTAAAAGGTAACTCCTATACATAGTTCAGTAATATCTGAATAGGATGGAAAAGGGTAAAATGTAATGTGGGTTTACAAACCATTGACAACTATACATAAATCTGAAGTTACATTAGATCAATTTTTAAAAGGCTTCAATTTGTAAAAGTTGCAAACAGTTTTTTTAGAGAACATAACCATTCTACATTCTGGTCTCATTTAATCAACAAAACAAGGGTAGAGAGAAAACAAGATTTCATTATAACAGCAGCTGTTAAATTTTAGAAGCCAAAAACTCTTTGATGAATCTAATAAACTCTATGGATCCTCTCCTCAGGGAAAAAAGTATATATGTACACTAAATCCTGCATGCACTTGTGTGTGACGACATGCAAACTCTTCCACATGAACAGATGCCCAGGACCATCAGCTTTAAGAACTATCATATAACAGTAATAAAACCTCAAGGTTGTTTACATGTACTTGTTTCTGGGTCATATCAAAACTAATTACCAAGATGAAATTACAGATCAAATGCTTCATTTGATTACTGGTAATATAAGAAATTACTTGGTCAAATATTCTTAAGAAGAATTGAATGATATGCTAGGTAGAATTGCAAAGCGTAACTCTGAAAGTCCTATTCCACAAAGATCTAATTCCAGTAAAATGGGATGATAAATCTCAGATTATTTTGAAGATTAAATGACAATGCAGACACCACAGCAATTAGCATATGATAAGCACTAAGCAAACATTAGCTGTTTATATATTTTGTTAGCTGTTGTCATAATTAAGACAGAGGTTTCTAACCTAAACCTAACTGGCACAGAACAAATACATACAATTCAATTTGGAATGTACCTACTTACCTTATAGGTAATAAGGCCACAGAAACTCCTCTTTGACATTGCTGCTGCTGGACACCACGTTACATTTTTTTTTCAGTCTAACCATACTGCTTGAGACTAGCATGAATACTATCGCCTGGAATCAACAGTCATCTTAACATCTTTACTGGTCACAGTCAAAACAAAGCTACCTATCATCTGTTGATGGGCATTTAGGTTGCTTCCCTATCTTTGCTATTATAAATTGTGCTGCCATAAATATTAGGATGCATAGATCTTTATGAATTGTTTTGGTTTTCTTTGGATAAATATCCAGAAGTACAATTGTTGGGTCAAAAGGGATATCCATGTTTAATTTTTCGAGAAACCTCCATACTGTTTTCCATAGCAACTGTACCAATTTGCAATCCCACCAACGTTTGAGGGTTCCCTTTTCTCCGCATCCTTGTCAATACTTATTTTTTGATTTATTGATGATAGCCATTCTGACAGGTGATTGAATAAAGAAATTATGGTTCATTTACAATGGAATATTACTCAGCCATTAAAAAAATGAAATCCTACTATTTGCAATGACATAGATGGACCTAGAGATTATTATGCTGAGTGAAATAAGTCAGACAGAAAAGATAAATACCATGCGATTTCACTTATATGTGGAATCTAAGGAAAAAAGAACACACTAATCAAAAACAGACTCACAAATATAGTGGACAATTTGGTGACAGAGGGGAGGGGGGGTTGGGAAACTGGGAAAATGGGGTGAAGGGTTAAAGAAGTACAAATTAGTAGTTGACAGATGGTCATGGGGATGGGGAGTGCAGTATAGGGCAGCGGAGGGAGGGAACAACGCGGGGGATCGTTTTATGAACTATATAGATGTCTAACCAAGGTACTGTATACTTGAAACTAAATAAAATAAATAAATAAAATTATATTTTAAAAAAAGCTACCTAATCCTTAAAACGACACCTTGGACCATCTATCACTCCCATGTAGTATTCAGAACTCCACCTCTCTCCCCTTTACCTGCACTTAAAACCTTTATCAGTGTAGCCCAGACCTTTCTACAAGTTCCCTCAGAAGCCTAAGCATGAACTAGTAAATCTTGGCTCCCAAAATCAGAGAAAATGAGAGCCCCAGCTCCTGTTGCTCAGCTTGAACAGAGACACATAACCAGTTTTCCTGAAATCTTAAAAGCATTTTCCAACATTGCTATAAATGGTGACTTGTTCCAGGGCACTATTATTACAGTTATATAATAGGTTATTAAATAGGCTTCTGTAGGCTAGCAAAGGCAGCCTGGCATCATCTACAAGATTATTTATACAAGTAATATGCCAAGTTCCAAACAATCTTCATACCGATTTCCTTCTTCAAATGTCCATGCGATACTTTTGCTGAACCTGCTTTTCCTTCTGCCTGGAATTCACTACTCTCCTTAAAAGTTATTTCTCCTTCAGTAAACAAATGGAAAGTCCTCAATAAATGCTTTCCTGACATCTATCATGCCTCTGCCAGACCTTAAATATATAACAGCATCCTCTCCCCTCCTATATGATCCACAACATTTAGGGTCTATTTTTACAATTACCTATTTCCTAAACCTACGATAATGGGTTAATATGCAAACTATACAAAGAATGCATACAACTCAACAAAAAGCAATCCAATTTAAAAATAGGAAGAGGACCTGAACAGCCACTTCTCCCAAGAAGACATACAAATAGCAACAGATAAAATGCCAACAGATAAGATTCTCAACTTCACTAGGTATTAGAGAAATGCAAATCAAAACTACAATGAGATACCATCTCACTCACACCTATTAGAATGGCTATAATGTCAACAAAACAAGTATATAAAAGTGTTGGAGAGGTTGTGGGGAAAAAGGAACCCTCATACACCTGTGGGAATGTAAACTGGTACAGCCCCTATGAAAAATAGTATGGAGGTTCCTCAAAAAATTAAGAATAGAATTACCATATGACCTGGCAATCCCTCTTCTGGGTATCTACTCCCAAAATTTGAACACCTTTATCTTTAAAGATATTTGTACCCTTATGTTCACTGCACCATTATTCATGGTAGCCGAGACATGGAAACAACTGAAATGTTCCTCAATAGATGACTGGATAAAGATGTGTGTGTGTGTGTGTATATATCTATACACACACACACACACACACACACCCACACACACAATGGAATAATACTCAGCCGTAAGAAAAGATAAAATACTGCCATTCATGACAACATGGAAAGATCTTAAGAATATCATGCTAAGTGAAATAAATCAGAAGGAAAAAGTCAAGAACCATATGATTTCACTCATGTGTGGAATACAAAACTGAAAGCAACAAATGAACAAAAAAATAAACAAACACAAACTCATAGACAATAATATGGTGGTTACCAGAAAGAAAAGGGGTTGGGGGTAGGGAAGAGGTAGGCAAAGGTAAAGGGAGTCACAAATATGGTGACATAAGGAGATTTGACTTTGGGTGGTGAACACACAATGAATATTCATATGATGTATTACAGAATTGTACACTTGAAACCTATGTAATTTTGTTATTCAATGTCACCCCAATAAATTTAATAAAAATTTCAAAAAATCATGTTTCCATTGGAATTTGGGTTTTTCCTCCCCAATTTTTTATTATGAAAAATTTTAAATATTGAGAAAAGCTGAAAGAACAGTTCGCTATAAACAGCCATGCAGCCACCACTAGAATCGACGATTGCTAACATTTTACCATATTTACTTTCTATTTCTTTACACACATATATGTATATTTACTGTACCATTTGAAAGTAAGTTGTAGACATCAACACACTTCATCTCAAAATACTTTAGTATGCATGTCTAAAAATAAGGACATTCTTCTACATAACCACAACATCGTTTCCACTTAAGAAAATTAATGGTTCCATAATACTATTTATATGTAGTTGCATGGAGCTTTTGGAGAACAAGGACTTCATTTATATTCCCATTACTTAATTGGTGCATAGCACTTATTCGAGTAATCAATAAATGTTCTATTAATGTTCAGTTTAATGCCTTCACAACCAACATGCAAATGTTAGAAGTTAAAACTTAAACAGTAAGCTTTGATCGTACAAGTATGAATCTTCTGCACATCAGTTTAATTACCAGCTTTAAACAAGCCTATACTACAGTAAGTACAGCATTTTGTTTTCTGAACTACTTGATTCTGTATCACAATGTTGAAACTCAGTGAAGACAGAGATCATGTCTGTCTTTCGTTTGACACATAAATAGGCATACCAAGTATTTTCAGCTTCTGCAAACCTTAGTGAAAATGTTAGAAGTGATGAAGAACAACGTTAGGACAACAGCAGTATTATAATTAATAATTAATAGGTTTTGGAGTCTGAAAAATCTGTTTTCTAATACTGGTTCAAGTGTTTAATAGCAGCAAAAGTTTATTTAGGGCGAGTTCCGTGACTTCACTAAACCTTAGTTCCTAGTTCTGTAAAATGAGAATAGTAATCTAATATACTTCATGGAATTGTTGAGACTATATGAGAAAAGATGTGAAGCACTTGGAACACAGAAGAATTCAGTTAATAGTAGCTATCGTTATTGTTTCACTGCCTGAAACAAAAACTGTTTCATTCAAGATTTTTCAATAGTAAAACAAAAAGCCTATCCCAGTGTAGAGCAAGGATGGTAGGTGCTAAAGTCAGCCATGCTTCCTTCTTTCACAGCTAAGTCTTCTAGCATGCTAAAGCAAGGCAAGCGTTATCCACAGGACTCCAAAGGTCGCAAACTCCCAGGAAGTCGTCGAGAACCTAGTAAATAAAATTCACTGGTCATCATCCTTGCCCCTTCTCCCTAGAAGCCCAAGAGAATACCACACTTTCCAACTAATTAGATACCGCAGCGACCGGCAGGAACCGTCCTTTCTCTGGAAAACTGCAACGCATGGAGCCTTTTTGTTCTTTTGCAGTGCGGGTGGAGGTGGCGAGGAGCAGAGAAATAAAGACTAAAGACTGAAAATAAAAACAGCCATCTCTAGCCACAGCAGTCCCCAAACGCAAGGCTTCCTACTTTGATGGAGAGAGACCAAAGCCTGGAGTACCAGCTAGGAACTCGGCACTGTCCTCTTATCTGAGCTGCAACCTATGATACCGCAAACCCAAGAAATGAAAAAGAGAAGCAATGGAGGAGGAGGCAGAAGAGGTGGAAGAGAAAGTATAGCTAAGACACTAAACGACCCTCAGGGCTCTACTGCCACTCCTCCGAGCCCACGCTGCCTTTCGCTTTGGCACCTTCCCCTCAGAGGAGCGCGTGTCTAAAGCTCTGCGGAGCTCAGAAGGAGACAAAGCAACCGCTCAGCAGCGGCCGCAAACCTTGGGTGACCAGGTTCCGCATCTTGGTTCTCCTTCGATCTCTGGGCCCTCACCTGCCACGGCTGCTCTTGTCAGGCCAGCGGCTGGAGACAGCGGAGCCCATTCAAGGTCTTGGTTTCCCTTTAATCCAGGGGCAAGGGTGAGGCGTTAGGCGACTCCAGCTGTTAGCGTGGACGCCGGTCTTCTCTGCTTAGAAGCAGCAGAAGAGCCACATAGAGGTACTGCAAGGAACTACTACACCAGCGAATCGCGGCCACGCCTCCTCTTCGCCCGCTTCGGGTCTCACACCGAAACCTCACCGGGCGGAAATATTTCCGGCGAGAGCCAA
>NW_006436298.1:29907425-29941483 GCF_000325575.1 Pteropus alecto | reverse complement strand
CCTACGAGGCTCCACCACTCCCGTAAGCATCCTCCTCCCCTTAAAACGCGGGTTGTTCCGCTTCCGGCAGCACCAGATAAGTCGCGAGAGGAAGCTTAAATCCTGTCGCTTGCGTTTAGGACCACTTCGGTGAGTGGTCATTCTGGTGTGCTTTGTCATACTTAATGATTTTTAAAATGAGGCGTGACCTGACAATTTCAAAACCATTCGCGTCGACTTGCCTAGGAAGGGTTTAATTGAATCCGTGGATATTGCGCAGGCGCCCTTGGGGCGGGAGGGCCTTTCTTAGGCGTTGCGAAGTACCGCGCCTGCAGAGCAGAAACTGGGCGATTTCCGTTGTAGGGCCTGGGGACGTGCCTACTCGGTGTACCGAGTTTTACTTAATGGTCGTTTTCCAGTTTGTGCGAACTTTAGCTGGACCTTGCCCTTAAGATTGAACGAGCCGCCTAAACACTCTGGAAATTGGAAATGCTCCTTCCCAGTTAAAGTAGCGTTCGAGACACCGAACAAATTCAAAAGTTGAGTGGGGTACTTGCTTGACCTTAAAGAAGTCTCTCCTTTATCATAGCTGTTACAAGTTCTGAAATATTACCCTTTTGCCCCAAATTAAGATCTCTTGTGCTGGGAGAAACGCGAGCTTAAGGCAGAATCTTATCCCGTAGTCTTAAAGGAAAAGGACACATTTGTTTTCAGGATGGCTTTTCCTTAAATGGGCGTTTCTGAGCAAAAGTAGAGAATTTGCAAAATGGAAATTCATGTATCACGTGGCTTCATGTGTATGCATTTTGATATGACATTTCTGTTCAATGAATTTGTAATTTTAAGTGAAGCAGCTTATAGAGAAGAATCTGGTGTATTTAGATTTCCCAGTCTTTGAAATTACATAAAATTGTGCTTTTACATTTTTCAAAGATTAGAATAATTCACAAGTAATATTCTGATCCCAATGAACATGTTTATTGAAATATTACAGGTTTTAAGTTTTTAAATTGAAACATGCATATTACATCCTGTTAGAGGCTTAAATTGGTAGCTTTGATGGTTTTTGCCCTTGGTGAAACAGGTAGATTCTAATTTTATTTAAAGTGATACTTAACTGTCTTTAATACACACAGAAAATAAAATTATTAAAGGAATTAAGAAATAAATATTTACACAGGTATTTATTGATTTTATTTCATGTTGTGCAAGGGACATAAGTGTAAATGTTCAACCAAATATGACCCTGACATTTCCTCTTGTGAAACTAGAAGTTGTAATGAGCCACCTTCACTACCTTTTCTTATTCCTACATGTTTTAATACACAAGAAATTATTTTTTAACAAAAATTCTTGAAACTATGAGCATATCCAAATAAGGCCTAATATAATCTTCAATTTTTTTTTTATATAACTCAAACCACTTAATTCTCCCTTGTAAATGATACCTTCGTTTAATAATATTTGGGTATTGAAAGTGTTCTCCATACTACAGGTTAAAGCCATTTTCTCATTAACTACTTAAATGGATGGTTTCTAGGGACCAAATGGTGAATATACTTCAAAAAAAAAAAAAAACCAACTACTGGTTCTTTAACTTTTTCCTATATGTAAATAACAAATACTAGCAGCAAGCGTTTAACTATCTACTTAAAACACTACTTTTTGTTAACTGATTTTTCTGTCTTGTGCATGTTCTATTTGTCATCAGTTTTTACTGCTAGAACTTGAAGCTTGTAAACCACATTAGACTGTAATCTCATTATAAAGTATACAACTATTGATACAGTTTCTAGGTTTCGTTGTTGGTGAAACATTATAAACATTGCTAGAAAACGTTAATCACCATTAGCGAAAGGAATGAGATTTTAAAATCTTATTTGTTGTAAATAAAGATTTTGAGAAAAGAAAAGGATGTTTCTTTGAACAGCTTGATATGGATGATAATAATACTTAAGTATTTTAACAATAATTATATTGAGTTACCATTTGGAAAGGATTTTTAAATCCATTATATTATTGATCCACATAATTATGAAAAAGGAGGGATAAGTTTTATATCCTTTTTCCAAATATGGATACTGAGCCTCAGGTGGCTCACACACTAGAAATTGACTCCTAAAAGCCTTACCTTCTTAGATATACCCCACTTGCAGTGCTATATATAAGGAAATGAATGTCTTCCCAGAAGTGAAATAATAGTTACCTTTGGAATATGTGCCCTCTTTTAATTCATTGATACCTCTCCTATCAGGAAATGCATGTAATTATTCATTCACAAATAGTTGAATGTCCACTGTGTCCCAAACACTGTGAAACAATGTAAACATTAAGATTTAACAAGACTTCTTTAATTTCTTATTTATAATCTAAATTATTTAATATAAAATCATTTTATAACTTTTCTAAGAGGCCCGAACCTAGTATTATGAAAGCTGAGGTTGACAAATAATTACTAGTGTAGCAGGGGGAAAAAAAAACATGAAATTTGAAGCAGTAGAGACCAAGGTTCAAATGTCAGCGCATGCACATACTGTGTTGCTATGAGTCAACTGGGTAATCTCTCTAAACCTCCATATTTTTTAATCTATAACATAGATATAAAACTAGTATCTACTCCATTAGATGTTGTGAAGATCATCACAGCAAAGTACTGTATAAATGTTTGCAATTTAAAAATTGCTTTTGTAGTTTAATAAATTTCTTTTTAATTTTTAAAAAATCATCTATAGTTTTGGCTTTTCTAGATTTCATATAAATAGTAGGATATAGTATATAGTCTTTTATGTCTGGCTTCTTTCACTTAGCATAATGATTTTGAGATTCATTCATATTGTTAGGTATATTCATAGTTTGTCCCTTATCTGTACTGAGTAGTATACCACTGTGTGGATCTACCACAATTTGTTTATCCATTCATCAGTTGATAATCATTTGGATTGTTTTCAGGTTTTGTCTGTTATGAATAAAGCTTCTAGCAATAGTCACTTGCAGATTTTTGTGTGAATATATACTTTCATTTCTCTTGGGTTAAAACTGTTTTGCAGCATGTTTACATCACTTTGTATTCTCACCAGCAGTGCTCTGCATCCTTGGTAATACTTAGTATAGTTAGGTTTGTTTGTTGTTGTTTTGCCATTGTGATGGATATTTACTGGTATCTTATTGTGGTTTTTATTGTCTAATGGTGTTGAGTATCTTTCTCATGTGCTTATTTGCCACCCATATCTTCTTTAATGAGGTATCTGTTCAAATCCTGTTCCCATTTTTTAAATTGGATTTTTTTTATTATTGAGCTTTGAGAATTCTTTATGAATTCTGGACACAAGTTGTTTATTAATATATGGACTGCAGATATTTTCTCCCAACTCTAGTTTCTCTGTTTTCTTAACAGTATCTTTATAAGAACAAAATTTTTAATTTTTTCTTTTATGGGTAGTTCTTTTTGTTTGCTGTCTGGGAACCTAAGCTCACCAAGAAAATCTTTTGTTGTCTTCTAGAAGTTCTGTAGTTTCAGGTTTTACATTTAGGTCTATGACCCATCGTAAGTTAATTTTTACAATTAGCGCAAGATATGAGTTGAGATTCATCTTTTTTTTTCATATGGATGTTTACTTGTTCCAGCATCATTTCTTATAAATGTTATTTATTCTCTATTGAATTACCATGGCACTTTTTTCAAAATCAATTTATCATTTCTTTGTGGCTCTGTTTCTGGAGAATCTATTCTGTTCCACTGACCAGTGGCTATCATTTTGTCACTATCACACGGTCATGATTACTGCAGACATACCTTGGAGATATTGCAGGTTTGGTTCCAGACCAGCACAATAAAGTGAATATCACAATAAAACAAGTCACACAAATTTTTCGGTTTCTCAGTGCATATAAAAGTTATGTTTACGCTATACTGTTGTCTATTAAGTATGCGGTAGCATTATGTCTAAGAAATGTGCATACCTTAATTAAAAAATATTTTATTGCTAAAAAATGCTAACCTTCATCTGAACCTTCAGCAAAGTTATAATCTTTTTGCTGGTGGAGGGTCTCGCTGCATGTTGATGGCTGCTGACTGATGAGGGTGATAGCTGCTGAAGGTTGGAGTGGCTGTAGCAATTTCTTAAAATAACAGTGAAGCTTTCTGTATCAATTAATACTTCCTTTCATAAATGCTTCCTCTGTAGCATACAATACTGTTTGGTAGCATTTTACTCACAGTAGAATTTCTTTCAAAATTTGAGTCAGTCCTCTCAAACCCTGTTGCTGTTTTATCCACTGATTATATAATATTCTAAATTATTTGTTGTCATTTCAACAACCTTCACAGCATCTTCACCAGGGGTAGATTCTATCTCAATAAATCACACTTTTTGCTCATCCATAAGAAGCAACTTCTCATCTGTTAAAGTTTTATCATGAGATTGTAGCAATTTAGTCATATGTTCAAGCTCTACTTCTAATTCTATTTCTTTTGCTATTTCTACCACATTTGCAGTTATTTCCTCCACTGAACTTTTGAATCCCTCAAAGTGATCCCTGAGGGCTGGAATCAACTTCTTCAAACTCCTGTTAATGTTGAGAGTTTGACTTCTTCCCATGAATCACAAATGTTTTTAATGGTCTAGACTAGTGAATCCTTTCCAGAAGGTTTTCAATTTACTTTGTCCAGATCCATCAGAGGAATCACTATGGCAGCTATAGCCTTACAAAATATATTTCTTAAATAACAGTCATGAGGTGCAAAATGATTTTTGTGTCAACAGTGGACCACATATATGACAGTGGTCCCATCAAATTATGGAGCTGAAAAATTCCTATTGCCAAGTGATGTTGCAGCCATTCTAATGTCCTCATGCAACATGTTACTCATGTGTTTGTGGTGATACTGATGTAAACAAACATGCACTGTCAGTCATGTAAAAGTATAGCGCACATACAATTATGTACAGTATGTAATACTTGATAATAAATGACTATGTTACTGGTTTATGTATTTACTATACTATTTGTTATTTTAGAGTGTATTCTTTCTATATGTATATATAAAAGTATGCCATATTACACCAGCAGCAGCCTCATACAGACTGTGTGTACTGCGTTTCTTGATTGCATCATTTTCTCTTGTGCTTGATTTAATCTTGTGTTGTTTTTTATGCAGTAACACACTGTATAGGCTTGTAGTATAGAAGCAATAGGCTATGAATACAGTCTAGGAATACAGTAGGCTATATGCCATCTAGGTTTGTGTAAGTAAACTTTATAATGTTAGCGCAATGATGAACAATGTATTTCTCAGAACTATCCCCATCATTAAGTGGCACATAACCGTCATAAAACTTGAAGGTCAAAATTACTCCTTGATCCATGGCTACAGAATGGATGTTGTGTTAGTAGGTGTGAAAACAACATTAATCTCATTGTACATCTTCATCAGAGCTCTTGGGTGACCAGGTGCATTGTCAATGAACATTAATATTTTGAAAGGAATCTTTTTTTTGAGCAGTAGCTCTCAACAGTGGGCTAAAAATATTCAGTAAACCCATGTTATAAACAGATGTGCTGTCATTCAGGCTTTATTGTTCCACTTATGGAACACAGGCAGAGTAAATTTGGCAGAGTAGATTTTATTAAGTGCCCTAGGATTTTTGGAATGGTAAATGAGCATTGGCTTCAACTTAAAGTCACCAGCTGCATTATCTCCTAATAAGAGAGTCAGCCTGTCCTTTGAAGCTTTGAAGTCAGACATTAACTTCTTTTTTTTAGCTATGAAAGTCCTAGATGACATCTTTATCATCCTAACTATTTTAAAGTTTACAGTTTAGTGATATTAAATACATTTACATTGTGGTGCAGCCATCACCACCCTTCATCTCCAGAACTCTTTTTTTCTTGCATAACTAAAACTCTGTACCCTTTAAAATAATAACTTCCTCATTACTCACACCTCCTTCCCCCTGACAACCACCATTCTACTTTCCACCTCTATAAATTCAACTACACTAGGTACCTTGTATATGTGGAATCATATAGTATTTGTGTTTTTGCGACTGGCTTATTTCGCATAGCATAATGTTCTCAAGATTCATCCATGTTGTAGTTCGTGCGAGAATTTCTTTCCTTTGTAAGGCTGAATAAGTATTCCATTGTATGCATATATCTCATTTTGTTTATCTATTCATCCAGTGATGGAAACTTAGATTGTTTCTACCTTTTCACTATTGCAATAATGCTGCTGTGAACATGGATGTCAAAACAGTCTCTTAACTCTTATAGAATGTAAACTCCATAAGGCTCATGAGGATATGTCTTGTTCATTATTCTATCGCTGGGGTTGTATCTGACACATAGCAGATACCCAATAAGATTTTTTAGATCAACGAATAAACCTCATATTTGTCTCTAGCACCTGTCATGTAGTTAATTGCCTTCATAACAAAACTTAAGCATACTAAATCCACTTCCTCAATGCCCATTTATTCCTTACACGGTTGCAATTTGTTTGCCACCTGCCCTGCACTACTGTAACTATTGCCAAAACCACTAGACATGTTTTAGTTCTTATATCACTTAACCTCTCCTTTATTTGGTGCTTAAGAACTCTTTATTCCCTAGGCTTCTATGACCAGAACCTCTTCTGGCTTTTTTCCTATTCCTCTGGCTATTCTCAGAGGGATTTATAATATGTACTGTGGGTGTAGCAAGGAAGGTGTGCACAAATTCTACCTGAGAGGAAATAGATATGGTCAGGAAGGATTTATAGATGATTGAACTTTTTAATGTGAATGTTAAAGGATAAGGAAATGTCTACTGTTCTTCTTATACAGTGCACTTTCCATGAAATCCTCCTTCCACTGCCTTAATTTTATCTACCACTCACATGTTCATCTGTGAGCTTAATACATGTTTAATACTTGTCATCTTTCTCCCAAGCCAGAATTACAGAGATAATCCCAGACTTTTCTTTTTATTCACTCTGCACATTCAGTCAGCCACAGTTCTTATAAAATTTATCTATCCATTTCCACTGACACTGCTTTGACTCAGAATTTTATCTTAATTATGCAGTAGTCCCTTTACTGACCTATACTGACCTTTCTATCTTTCCACCTCAGTCTATCTTTTATACTGGTGTAGGATGGACTTTGTGGAATAGAAAACTATAAATGCAGTCTGTAAGGGTCAGGCTCCTAGGGTATGGCAGCAGGACAAGAAAGGGCCAAAAATGATTCTGGATGGGTGGGGGTGGTGGCAAACAGAATAACCAGCAAAGGATAGTTCCTTTTATCTGAAAAAATTAAAGAAAATGTTTTTTTTTTCTTTTTAATATAGTGGTTTCTCATATTACTTAGGGTTTAAAATAGGTAAGTTTTGCTTTGTCTTGGTCAGTACAGTCAAATTTTTCTTTATAATATAGAGAAGGTATGCAAAAGATCAAAAATCATTTCTGTTTGAAAAAAGCAGCTAACATGGAGTTCAGAAAAGTGATCTAGCCTAACTGAATAGGTTCTCTGTCATTTATTATTTGAATATTTCCAAAATATATCTTTCTCATAAATGATTTGAATGGGTTTTTGCATTTTGCAGTGACCATGCAAATATTATTTAGGAATAATTTTAAACTACATTTCTCTCCTTATAACCTATCATTTATTTAAGTGTCTCATAACAGAACCATCCTAAATGAGTAACATTTCAATTGATGGTAATGAGTGACTTTAAGTAAAACTTTTTGAAGTGTACTTCATTTTTTTCCCAGTATGTGGAAAATTTTCAGCATTTCTTGTCACATGGAAAGAGACAAGATAATTTGTCATTCTGTATCTCAAAAATAGCACTTGAATATTTTAGTTCATCTACGTCACACTGTTCTTTTCTATACTACAATTATCTTTGACATAGATAGTATTTTGGGAATGTCCAGTTCATAGGTAAACAGAAATACGACAGAAACCTGGACTGAAATAGCAACTGAATTAGCTTATTATTTAAATTATATCTTTAAATACATTTTACCTAGGTTCACAATGGTCCGTAATGGAAAAAATGGTGACCTTCATCTTAAACAGATTGCATATTATAAACGAACTGGTGAATATCATCCAACCACATTGCCGAGTGAGAGAAGTGGCATAAGAAGAGCGGCAAAAAAATTTGTCTTCAAAGGTAAAATTAAGGCTTCAAATCTTGAACATAGAGTTAATATAGATGATTCTCTGTATGTGTTTTTTGTGGAATCCTGAGAATTTCTGTAGTAATTTGTTGCTAAACAATTACCAGTTGAATTGATGGTGCCACTCAATCAAAAGCAAAGTAAAAATCACATTGAAGCTAATCGAAGGCCAGTAAACATGAAAAGGGCATAAAATCATAGAAAATGATACCATGAAAAAGTAGGTGGTTCCTACTCTAATGGTGCACTTCGAAGCACTCATGTTACTATCAATGAAGAACTTATTTGATGCTTAATATGAAAATATTGATAAAGTTAACTTGTTTGTTTACTATATTTATTTCTGTGAGTCCCTTCTCCCACTGCTGTTAAATAATCTTAGGATTACATTTATTTTTGGACCCCAGAATCTCCCTAAATGAATTAAATATTTGAAAGGCAGAATATTTATCTTGAAAGATTATGATAATTTTTACCCCTTTCTCCTCTTCCAAAGGGGAAGGGAAGAGAAGATTGGAATGAGACAAGCAGGAAGTACAGTCGCCAGATAACTAAATGAATGTTGTTGTTTTGAATAGGTACAGAATTGGGCTGTCTTCAAAGCAAGCCAAGAAAATTCTAAGATAATAAATACCTGCTAATAAATAACTCCCTATGTACACCTCTTCTAATAATAGGCACGTGTATTACCTCTTAGAGGGAGGATTCATTGATTAATTTATTTAATCATATATTCAGCAGATAATTTACCCAGTTCCTACTGTGTGCAAATCACATTTTAGGTATTGGGAATACATTGATGAATATGATAAAGTTCCTGCCCTCAAGTTGCTTGCCTTCTAATTTAAGACCATTCCACTTAGAATGGGTTTAATTCAGCACATTAATAGTTTAATGGCATATTTTGGAGTTTGAACACTTATCCACGCTGGAGAGGCAGTGGTTTTCTCCATGCTCTGGTTGCTCCACAGCTGTAGATTCTTCTCAGGTGTTTTCCAAAAGGAAACCAAGAACTGTCTTGAGGATTAAGGTTCTCCCACTCTCTGGCTTTTCCAACCCAACCTCTTACTCAAATTCGGAAAAATTTAAGAGACGTGATTGCTTACAAAATTGGAGTTGTAATGAAATACTATTTCAGAAAATTCTGTTCCTGAAGTTGCTTATTTGTACATAATTTATTTGATAATTATGCCATTTTTAGGAGGTGCCTATAAGTATTTTTCTAGTTTGAGTACTCCCATAGAAAAATAATTTTATACTCCCATAGTTATCATGTGCTTTAGTGGACAAGCTAGCTTCATTTTTATTGCTAGGTACAAAATGATGGCAGCTAGTGCTTCTCTTATATATCTAGTATGTGTAACAGCTGAGGACCTTTCACATTTATGGTAGCATCATTACAAATAAATATTTTGTCTTGGAAAAGGGTTTTTAATTTAAAAAGATGCCTCATAGTTTAAAAATAAAGGCTTTGATTATATTAAAACTAATATAGGTCACTAAAAATTGCAATTATATCTTTTGGTATCATTTATTCCAGAAAAAAAGCTGTTTTATGTTGGAAAAGACAGAAAACAAAATCGTTTGGTAATTGTTTCAGAAGAAGAAAAAAAGAAAGTCCTAAGAGAATGCCATGAAAATGACACTGGAGCCCATCATGGCATATCCAGAACCCTTACTCTAGTGGAATCCAATTACTATTGGACTTCTGTGACCAATGATGTCAAACAGTGGGTATGGCTTATGTTTTTAGAATATTTTGAATACTGTCTTTGTAATAGATATTCAGACTTCATGATTGCTCCAGATTTGCTCTGGGTAACACTTCCTCATTAAGTACTTTTTGTGTAGGTAGTTTTTGTACTAACACTTAAAGGGAGTTTTGTTTCCTTTCAAAATTCTTTAAAATCACTGAAGTATAATTTGAACTAGAACAAAGTATTATTTAAACATATTTAGATAGATTTTTTTTTTTTTTAAAGAACCAGATTTTCATCATTGAACTCTTTTGTATAGGCAGAATATAAGTGGGGCTGAAATTCCTTTGATTCAATTGTTAGCTCTTTTATGGCAGTCATCCCATCTTTTCTTGAGAGGTGAATAAGTTCATAATAAATCAAGTGCAGTGTGTACTCTCATCTTTTGCACCTATTTCATCTTGACATAGAGAATGTCAAATATGGCAGAAACCCAAAATCAACTAAATGCAAAATCAATTTGTGAAGATGATGAAATTGGTGTGAACTTTGTAACTTTATAATCCATTAGGACCTTCAGCTTCTTCTATTAGAAAATTGACATAGAAATTCTGGGATTTCTGTTGGTAAATCAACTGATCTCTACTCTTTGTATTATGTCCAGTTTGCAAATGGTAGAAATTCCTTGGTATGTATGTGAGATCCCTTTAATAATTGCAATAGCGCATCAAAAAAACTGTCATTTTAGGCATAAAGAATTAAACCAGCATTTAACAGAGTGCCATTTTTGAGTTACCAGCTTATGAGTCTATGCAGGTATTCAATATTTGTATTTGCATTTAGAACCTGCCACAAATTCCTTTGTAAACATTTGATGAAATCTTCATCAAATCATTATCATTTGAGAATGGACATGATTTTTGGAAAGAACCAGAGGTAATTTGTGCATAAGTTAGAAAATAAAAATTTTGATCAAAAGTAACTATAATTCAATAAGATTGTTTTTTAATTTTGTTCAGGAGTTAGTTTGAAAGTAGTTTCCAAAGTAGAATTCCAGAAATACATTGAGCAATGGCACCATCCATAAGTTGATCGATTGATCTCATTCAAATGAAAGCTCCATGACAGCATGGGCTTTTTGTCCATTCTCTTTTCTCAAGACCTAAAGGAATTTCTTGCATCTATAAATATTATTTGAATAAAATTATATCTTAATAAATACTTGTTGGAATAGATGAATAAACTTATAAGAGTGATAACTTTAAAAGAAACAATTTTTACTAATACAAATTACTATATATTTACATACTGATTTAAAAATTATAGCAAACTTGTTTTAAGATCTATTCATTTAATAAATACTTATTGAAGGAAAACCAGAATTATGTTCCATGTGAATAAGACTCTTTAATATGGTCATCAAATAGTAGTAGCAACTAATATTTGCTTATTATCCTGAATAGATTTTATTCTATTCTAGAGCAGTCCAAAAGTTTCTTCTTTAAAACAAAAAGTACCTATTGACCATTTTAAAGTTCAGATTTATAAGACTGTTTTTATTATGTTGAATATATTAACATTTGCATGTCTTTTGTGTATTGTATTCCTGTTTTGTAGGTATATGCTTGTCAGCATTGTCAAGTGGCAAAAAATACAGTTATGCTAGCACCTAAACAGCACCTTCTCAAGGTGGAAAATCCATGGAGTATAGTTACTGTTGATCTGATGGGCCCATTTCATACAAGCAACAGAAGTCATGTATATGCTGTAATCATGACAGATTTGTTCACAAAATGGGTTGTGATTCTGCCTCTATGTGATGTTTCAGCATCAGAAATTTCTAAAGCTATTATCAATATATTTTTCTTATATGGACCTCCTCAGAAAATAATAATGGACCAAAGAGATGAGTTCATTCATCAGGTAAGATAAATAAACTCCTTAGATCTAGAAGCTTACCGTTCAGTGCCTAGCACACTTGTAGATTATAGGGTGCTTAATAAATTTAGATAAATTGCTGCAGATATAGGGGTTTAATATTGTATAGTACAAAGGTAGTTGGACTGGAAATTAAGAGACCAGGATTTTAGTACTTATTGTGTCACTTACTAGTTGGTAATCTATCTTTGGGTTTCCTCAAACTGAAATGAGGTGGTTGGATCATATAATCTCTATTTACTTCTAGCTTAAAAATTCCAATTGATGTATAGAGGGAGAATTGACTAAATGATGAATGAGAATATTTTATATTGAATGAGAATATTTTATATTGAAAGGTATTGATTTTCATGAATGAGAATATTTTATATTGAAAGGTATTGATTTTTTCAAATCAAAATTAATTTATGTAATTCATGAGTTTATAATCAGCATTAAAAAAGAGGGAGCTTTTCTCTTTACCCTGGCCTTTTTTCCATATTAAAGTTAACCTTAAAGAAAAAGCAGACAAGAATATACATGAACATTGTAAAAAAGGAATATAACTACTGTACTTAAGGCATATTTAAAATTTTTTATAATTAACAGGATACTGGTATTGGAAAAAAAAAATAAGAAAAAGCAAGACTGTCTTGGTTCATAGCACCTTTGATCTCTCAGTCCAAAAGAAATACTAATATCACACTAATATTATATTTATTACGTAGTTAGGTCCTGTGTCAGGGGGTCCTTAAGATTATCTTCAGGTTTTATGATTTACTAGGAAGACTCAGCAAATGTTCATACTTATAGCTAAGATTTATTATAATGAAAGTTTACAAAACAAAACAGAGAAAAAGCTCATGGGGGAGAATTCTAGGAGAAATCAGGTACAAGCATCTAAGTTGTCTTCTCCCATTAGAATCACACAGTACATGTTTAATTCTCCCAGCAAGGAGTTGTAGCAAAACATGTAAAATGTTATCTACTACTGAAGCTTACTAGAGACTCAGTGCCTAGGATTGTTATTGCAGGCTGGTCACATAGGTACCGTCTGCCTGGCATGTACCAAAATTCTAGACTCTCAAAGGAAAGGTGTTCAGCATAAACCACCTTGTTTATATAAACAGGTTAGATACAGTGAGCCACCCTTATCATTTAGGAAATGGTGGAAACCCTTCCCAAATTCAAGTTCCTACACATGAGTCAGGGGCCAACCTTGTAATCAATCAGGACTTTTAAGGGATAGCAACCTTAAGACCTAAGGTTAATACATGTTAACTCTTTTCTGCATGAGTCCTAACCACTGAACCGTTAAAAAAAACTCATAAGTTGAAAGAAAAAATGTTTTTATTTTTTCTTAAATAACCACAATTGTTTACTGATGGCATGTGTGACCTTTTGCACACTGGTCAGCCTCTCAAATCTTGGAATCAGATTGGACAGTGCCATCCTCATTTCTCGTTTTACATTGATTTTTACACAGTAGTTGCTTTTTGTCAGCATCTACCGAAAAACCAGTTCTGTGAAGATGTGACATTATTAAAAAGATTGTAGCCTTATCAGATGTTGAGACTATAAACTATCCTAAGCTAGTAGTTTTCCAGATGTCCAACAGATGTTAAGGCAGCACCTTGGCATAGAGTTTGGTAACCATGGTTAAAATGATAGAGCTGGCATCACAAATGAGTGGAGTAGAGAAGTATTATTGAATAAATTTAATTAACAGCATAGATGACAATTTTCTAGTTGTTTCTAATTATTTCTGTAATGTTTTAGAATTATATACCACATACCAAAATTACCTTGTTTTTAGGTAGATTAAAGAATTTTTATTTTTTTAATTGAAACAAAAAAATACAACTGATTTTTTTAAATCATCTCTAGAGATGGAAGTAACTTTCTAAGCTTAGGAACAGTGGTATAAATTTTAATGGAAAACATCACCAAATTTGGCTACATAAAAATTAGAAACATATGTGTGGTAAAATAAGCCAAACATAAAAGCTAAGAAGTAGGCCAGCAAAAATAAAACAAATCCATGCAGGAAATAATGTCTTTATTATAAATAATATCTTTTATAATAATGTCTTTATTATAAAAGATTCAAACAAAAAAATTTAGTCAATGGCAGAAAACATAGTTCACAAGAGGCAATAAGAATAATAAACATGGAAAAGTGTTCAAACTCAATAGTAATAAGTAATGCAAATTAAGACCCCTTTTTGCTTATCTAATCAACAAACAGTAATACTACCAAACAGACTAAAGATAGAATGATATAGCCTTACATTACTGGTAGCATTGCAACTTGAAACTAGTTCTTTTGTAAAATAATTTGCCAAAGATCCATTAAGAGCCATAGATATATTTTTGTCATTTGGTTAGCAACCTATGTGTAAGAATTTATTATAAGGCAATTACCTAAAGTATAAGCATGGCTCTTTTTGTTTGTTTGTTTATTCTAAATACCACGATGCTATTTATTTTAGCAAAAGATGGGAAACAACCTAAATAGCCAAAAAAAATGCAGCGTTTCAGAAAAATATGTGCAGTCATGATGAAATATTGTGTAGCCATTGCAAATGACGTTTATAAAGAAAGGAAATGAGATGAACAATGTTTACAACATATTAAATTAAAAACCTGGATAAAGAGTTTTATTATGTATATGTTACATATTATATATTTACTGAAGCACCTAGTAGAGAGTTGCTGCTTGGAGAGACACTCTGACCTGCCGCTGACTTTGAATGAACAAACAGTACAACTGTTGAGTTAAGCCACCAAGATACTAATGTGTTTTGTAACTGTAGCATAATCTTGCCTGCCTTGATTGGCACAGCAGTAGTCTGCAAAATAGGGTGTGTAAAACAACCATTTTGTGGGATGACAGTATTAGAACTTCTGTTCAGATTTTTCTTTTATCTAATAAAGAAATGAAGCCTTGCTAATAATAGGTATAGATTGATAATAGCATCCTGCATCAATAAGGCAGACGATGTTGTGTTACACTTGGTAATGTGAAGATATCCTGAGAAGAAGTGAAAATCCACAACGTGTAGGAGTCTGCAGTGGTTCCCTGACTAATTCTTTTGCTTTTAGCAATAATTGAATGTACGCCTATCATCTAGTTGTCACCAAACTACACCTTATAGAATAGCCAGGTGGCTTAATTTTTTTGCAGTAAAACAAAATAATATTAATAATGCAGTCACTTAGCAACCACAAAAAAAAAAGATAGAGCTAACACTTCTAATTAACTTGTGGTACTAGCTCTTTCATAGACACATTAATGGAATGAAAACAAATATGAACTAATTCCATCTGATAGGAAATTGGCCACCAGAATTTGAAATTATCAAGAACACTATTTGAAATAATGATTTGCCATTTTTATTAATGAATGGTCTCACCTTAAGTGAATATAGTGCTTCAAGATATTAGATAATGGCAGTGTAAAGCTAATATGAACTGCCAGCAGTTTTTTCCAGTCATATTTAAAATCACGTGATAATCAATCCAGGTCTTTGAAAAATTTACCAAAGTTAATGGTAAATGTTTATAAGCCTTTTTTGTGAGGTTTAATAATAACAAAAAAAACTAAAAATTACATATGATTAGGAAAAATATGTTCTTTTTGCTGTGACTTAAATGGCTTAAATATTTCACAGCAAGCAAAATAAATTTATTTTGTCACCAAATACTGACAGAAAACACTGTTAAAGTGTTGAAATGAGATTGGAACATTATACACAAAGTGGGAGGTTTATTATACAGTTGGATGAAAATACAGATGTTATGTTTCTAATATAACTTGGCTTAGATATTTGCTAAATTGTTTCAATAAAAATGTACAAAGAACTTTTTGTAAACCTCTGAAGGAAAGAGAATAAACATTTTCAAATGGAAAATTACTTAATTTTAAAAATATGTCTTATGGGAAACCAAAATTGTAACCACTAATGGAATGTCTGATTTGCTGAGAAGAAAAAAGGCTATTGGGGTAAGGATATCAAGATAGTATTTCACAAATGGATTCACTGGATCATTCTCAGGCAGCCTCTTGAAAGAAAGAAGTTGAAGCCTTTTGCAGAGGTCAGTCATTTAAAACCATTGATTATGACCTCAGATTGAGTCTTTCCCAAATACACCTATTCTCTGGATTTTTTAAAATATTGCTTTTGAATTAAAAGGGGACAGCTTAAATTAGTACATACAAGGAATTGTATTCAGCTGCAAGTAACAGAGAACGCCTCTCTTTCCCCCAATGTATAAACTCCACTAGGAGTTTATTTTACACTAAGGTAAAAGGAGGCCATGCTGTCCAAGGTTGGAAGTATAACTCTGAATATTATTGGGAACTGATGCTTCCAGCTTTCTGCTCTAACATCTTTAACACGTGAATCTCAGTTTTAATGCTTACAACATGGATGTCAGAGCCCAGGCCACAAAGTCTGCGTTTCAGGTAGAAAGAGGAGGGAGGGCAATGGACACCAACCGAGTCTGCCCAACAACTATTAAAAACCTAACAACTTTTGCTTATATCTTTTTGGCCAGACCTGTATCACATGACTGTCCTGTCTGCAGAGGAGCTTGGGAAGTGCAATTTTGTTTTCGTTGGACTTTTTTCCTTTATTTATTAGCTTTACCTTTTTAGTTACTCTGATACTACTTTTCTTCCAATTAAGCACCAAGAAATGTAATACTTTTGTTTTAAAAAACAGATTTATCAGCCAAAAGTTTACCCAATTAAAAATAATAAAAATAGTGTGAGGTGTAAGGTAGGAAAAGTAAATTATTTTACATTTTCTAAATTCTTTTTGACTTCTTTTAGGCCCTGCACATAATAAATATAACAACAACAATAGTAACATTAAGAGTTATAAAGTTACTAGTTGCCAAGAACTATTTTACGTCTTTACAAAGATTTACTCATATAATCCTCAGAGGACTCCTGGGGTAAGATTTTCCTTATTTTACAGATAAGGAAACTGAGTACACAGAGAGATTTGGTGACTTGGCCAAAGTCACATAGCTGCGAACTGGATTATGTGACCTAGTGTTTTTTTAAAGAAACTCTTTACTGAATTAAAATGTTATTTGAACTCAGAGTTGATGTTAAATTCTGGTCGTCCACTTCCTAGTTGTATGTGTGTCTCTGGCCAGGCACTTGACTTCCCAAAGCTTCAGCTTCTTATCTTTAAAATGGGATTAATAATACCTTATAAAATTGTCATAAGCTATGACAATAATGTTAAGCATGAAGTGCATTCACCAGCACATAATAAGGACTCAATAAATGGTAATTACTGTTTTAAACAAAATATATGTTTCTATATAGAATGGCTATATGGTTAATGGAAAAGGCAAGATTCAAATTTTGAAAACTTTTAATCAAAGGAAAAATAAAATATAAGTTTTAAAGTCAACTTTGTTTTATATATTTTTCAGATCAATGTTGAACTGTGTGGATTATTTGGCACAAAGCAAATTGTAATTTCTCACGCCTCTCAAACTGTTAACCAAACTGAAAGTATACCTAGCACAATTAAAACGTTTCTTTCCAAACACTGTGCTGAACACCCAAACAACTGGGATGATCACCTACCAGCTGTTTCATTTGCTTTCAATATAACTCACTTGGTATATATCTTTTTGTAATTCTGTACTTTTGAATTATGACTTTCTTGCCTAGATAAATGTTTTATTACAAATTGTTGTTTATTTTCCTTAAAATAGGAGCCTACTAAAAATACACCATACTTTCAAATGTTTAATCGAAATCCTTATGTGCCTGAGACTTCAGATGTTCTCTATGAAGTGGATGGTGATAATACAAATATGTTTGCCAAGATTCTAGATGCAATTAAAGAAGCTGATAAACTAATGGAGAATAAGACATCTTCAGTGGGCCAGGTGATTCTATTTAATAGAAAACTCTAATTGAAAAATCTATCAAGTGATTAAATATATATATATATATACACACACATATATATAGCATATATACACACATGGACACACACACACACAATCACATGTATACATATATATACATATACCTTTAAACCAATTCTTTTTCTACCAAATTCTGCTTGTCTTGATAAATGTTTATTATGTTTATTAGCTATGAAATTCTGAGAGACAGTTATGAGAAAACCATGCATTTTGGAATCAAGTAGAGTAGAATTCAAATCCTTGGCCTTGTAATTTCCAGTTGTTTGACTTGGGTAAATTACTATTTAAGTTCCCGTTTAAGTAAAGTTGAGGTAATGCTGGCTTTGAAATATTGTTTTAAGAATTAAAAGGGGATTCATGCCTACCTTTTAAGTAGCTTCTCAAAAAATAACCATTTTGTTAATATCGTTACTGTCTGCATTTATCTTCAAGAAACTATAGCTCTTTTATTCCTTTGTTCCCTTTCTCTCTTTTTTATTTTGTACTTGTAGATGGAGAATAACAGTTCTGATGAACTAAATAAAAGCAAAATCATTGTTAAAAAGAAACCAAAGCAATTAAATCCATTTCATCTAAAAGTGGGTCATGAAGTTTTAAGACAAAGGAAAAATTGGTGGAAGGATGGTCGTTTCCAGTCTGAATGGGTTGGTCCTTGTGTCATAGACTATATTACAGAAAATGGATGTGCTGTTCTGAGAGACAACACTGGGAATAGACTTAAGAGACCTATCAAAATGTCTCACCTTAAGCCCTATGTAAGAGAATCCAGTGAACAAGGTAAATATCTGTCACTTCACTACATTTTTACTTTATTTGAATGAGGAGAGAAGTTAAAAATACATACACACACCCCTTTGGTTAGGCTTTCTCTTCTATAAACTTTGGTATGGTTTTAGATCCCAGGTCATCTGTTTTATTAGAACGTCTCTTCTGTTAGGCTTGTAAGAGATTTTATTTTGATTTCTAGTGTACTTTTCACATACTTTCTCAACAGTTCATGTGGGAGATACTGAACCTGTTTCAGAAGGAAGAGTTAATCTGTTTCCTGTTTTTACTTTTACAATATTTAATGAGTAACTTTGTGCCTCATTTTAGCATGAAAAAAAACCAAGATAATGTCAGAAACAAACATACTGTCCAGAATTCTATTGCAAGATAAATATATTAGGGAACTTCAAAAATGTGGTTAATTTTTAACATCGCATCATAGTCAGGTCTTGGTGGGTGCAGGGAGGGGTGCAGAGTAAGGTATACTCAGAATGTTTAAGGTGCTATAAAAAAAGAGGTGATAGCACCCTGAACAAGATTTTACTTGCCTCCAAATATGGTCCTGAACAGTCAAGATAAACCTGATTTCTCTAACCCTTTCTTCCATAGACTAGAGCTAAATGACATTTTTTTGCCGTGGCTTTCAGACTAAATCTCACTTTTATTGAGAATGTTTTATTTTGTCCTAGTGTGCTTGCTCCCTAGAGTTTCCCTGGAGTGGATAACTGAGAGGGAGTTAATTGGTACCTTAGCCAGTTAATTTTGCTTTTCTTATAAATAAAGCACAATATTATTTGAATATGAATAACAATTAATGAAAGATAGACTTTAGTATATTTTTAAATAATATAAACAACTGAATTACTTAACAGGCTTAAAGAATAATTATAAGAGCAACAGCAACAGATAACCTACACTTTTTAAGATGTGAAGTCCTTGGGGTCTACTAAGTAGTAGCTCAGCTCTACCTCTGATCTGGGTCACTACTCTCATGTTAACCCCATTTCCCGAGATAACTGTGGATCACAGTCCTACCCTTACTCCCAAAGTTAGCCATTAAATATCTCACTTTTTAAAAGATTATTATTTTTGCATTGCTCCAGTATATTGATAGTCTTTGGAAACAAATGACATCATTCTATTTATAACATTCTGTATTTAATAGTTCGATCACTGAAAATGTCACATCCTAGGAGACATAGCATTCCTATGCTAGTTGCACTTTTTCTTTTTTACATGGTAAAAGTAAAAGCTCTTAGTACCCTTTTGTCTACTTGTGACAGACCCAGTTGTTCTAGAAGTAAACTTATCTTGTACTGTTCTAATTTTGAAAGCTCACAGTACCTTCATTCTCTTTTTTAAAAGATAAATACTATATTTCTTGTGCCTCTTACTTCTGAGCTACCCTTTATGATTTCTCCCCTCTTCAATTTAAGTAGAAAAAGATGATTATACTGGTACATGTTATCTTTTTTCTTCAGCATGATTTTCTCTTTAAACTTTGATATTCAGGACTTGCTCCCTTCTAATGTGTTAACCTTAATTAGTGCTAAATTTATGTTTAAAATGTTGCTATATCAGGATCTATTTCAACATTTTGAATTTGCACTTGCCAGAGACAGGAGGTCAAACGTTTTGCTACCCCTGAATATTTCAGAATCCAATTGAGTAGAATAGTTTCTAAACAGAGGAAGTATAATTTTTGCCTCATGCTTGAATTCTCTGTAGATATTTCTCCAGTAATATAAAGGAAATGGCAATTTTAGTACTAGTATACACATAAGAAACCTGAGATTGTTGAGTAAACTTTTTTCTTGCTAAGCATGAAAGTGCTGACCTGGCCATCCTGGAATCTGGTTCTTGATTACTATTTGGTCCTTTTTGAGTGTTTCTCTTATTTGCAGAAATTCAAGATAAATGTGATTTCTATAATCTTTCTTCAACATCACATATTTTCCTGAAAACCTTTATGTTAAAAGCTGAGTTTAAAGAGCCCTGGAACTAAATTTAAAGCAAACAAAATGTCTTTGAATAAGCACCCCATTCTTTTATTTGACATACTTTTAGATGAGCTGTAGCTAAAAGAACTATGAATTTCTCTGTCTGTACTTGTCATTGCAACTTTTACTAGCCTTGAGGTTCATAGCTGTATTATTTAAAGACTCACTGTCCAAAGCAGATATACTTCTGTCTCCAACTTCTTATCCATTCTTATCTAGAACATAATGTAGAGAGAGCACATTCCGTACTAGTCCTACAATATTTCTCATTGCTATTTTAAGCAGGCCTATTTGCCATTTTGTCTAGTTCACTGCCAGTTACCTTTTCAAGACTAATTATTTTAACAGGAAATTTTATGATATACCATAGTGTCTCTTTGTAATCATAATGTTCTCCTTTGCAAGGAAATATATTATTTATCCATTTTATCTGGCATAGATTTTAAGTAGATTTATTCGTTTTATTTTTGGCAGGAGTTATTGTGATAGCTTTGTGTCTGCCTCCCTCAGAAGTTTTAGTGTGGTTGCCCTTCAGTTTGTGAAATGATTTTTATTATATCGTAAGTTGCCTATTGCTGCCATAACTAATTGCCACAGATTTAGTGGCTTAAAACAATACAAGTTTATTATGTTACAGTTTAGTAGCTTAGAAGTCCTACCTAGATCTCACTTGGCTAAAATCGAGGCATTGGCAGGACTGTGTTCCCTTCCGTAGGCTCTAGATGAGTTTGTTTCCTTGTCTTTTCCATCTTCTGGTGACCACCCACATTCCTTGACTTGTGGCCCCCCTCTTCCTCTGTCTTCAAAGCCAGCAGTGACAGGTAGTCCTCACATCACATCACTACAATCTTCTATTCTTCTACATTTAAGGACCCTAGTCCTTGGGCCCACCCAGATAATCCAGGATAATCTCCCTATTTTAAGATCAGCTAGTTAGTAACTTTAATTCCATCACTATCCTAAATCTCCTTTGCCATGTAAAGTAACATATTCACAGGTCCCACAGATTAGTACATGGACATCTTTAGGGACCCATTATTCTGCCCACCACAATATGGTCTACATTCATGAAACAAAACAAAGCTTTAGTCCCTATATTATCAAGCCCATGATCTTGACTTTATTATTTATGCAAAGAGCCTGACTTTGTCCTCTTAGTTATATAATCTCTAAACTCAGAGTCATTTAGTTTTCTGTTGTTAGTAGTGGCTATTTATTATAATAACAATTATGTAGTATCAAATTATAGTTATTTTATCATGAGAAGATGCATTAACATGGCAACACATTCTAATGGTTTTAGGATTTTCAAGCCATATATAGGATTAGTCACCTCTCTTCTGAATAAGAAAATTAAATATTCTGAAACCTTGTACTTTTCTTTCTATTTAAAGAAATAAATTAATCCAAATCACTCAGACTTTTCTGAGGCTTTGATTTTAACTTATTTTTCTCCCTAGGGAAATTTAAAAATTTATTTCTTAATCTCATTTTTTTTACTCCTTGAAACTGTAAGGAAATGCTGATAACACCTTTCTGAAATGTCTTGAACATAGTTCCAGTTCTAAGAAACTAAAGACTATTCAGTCTGGTCAAAACTGAATATTGCTTTTATTAAACTGATGTCATAATCAGAACTAAATCAGTAGATTGAGAAAAGAAAAAACACTTAAAGTCTACTATGTGATGTGACTGAGTAGAAAAGTTCTTTAAAATGATGTTTGTTTACCTCTCTATATGTAATGAGGGCAAAAATTTACATTGTTCTTTTCTATATCCCCAACTCAGGGTTTTTCTAGATCAGCGCTACCCAATAGATCTGTAATGCAAAAATTACATAATTTTAAATTTTCTAGTTGCCACATTACAGTACTACAAATAGGCGAAAATAATTTTAATACTATATTTTATATAATCCAGTGTATCTAAAGTATTTCAACATGTACATAAGGCCTCAAGAGTCTCTTATCTAGTAATTTTTGGTAATCTTTTTTGAGGTTAAAGAGCATTTCTATTGGCTCCAGTAGATTTAGGCCATAGAAGGAATTGAAACATATTTGACCTTTCTAAATGAATGAGAATTTTGTTTTTTCTTTTTTTCCTACGCAAACAAGGCTTGAAATCTCCAGAGTAGTTTTCCATTGCATATAAAGTGATTTGTGTAAAATTTGCTGAGTATAAGCCTTGTTCTCTATAGTTGTATTACAATAAGGTACTTTAAAGTTTATCGCTTATTTAAAATAAAAAGCGTGTGTGTTTGTGTGTGTGTGTAAACACACACACATATCTCATTTATATATAGAACCTTTTTTCTTACAAACATGAGTTTGGTAAAGTCTATTTGTTTTTAAGTCTTTATAACTAGGTAGTACTTAAGCTCAAAGTCTGAATGAATACATTTCTAGCAAATCAAAGTGGTAACTTCTTTAAGCTTTACATCTATGCATATTTTTCATGTTGATACATGTTTACTGGACATATTTTTCTAAATAGACCTTCATCTGTATGAAAAAAGTTTTTGAAACAAAACTTCCTTTGTCAGAGATATCTGTAAGGATCTTTGGAATATCTTAAATGCTGTGGCTTCTGCTGTCACTGATACTTTGCATTATTGTATGGGCCTTGAACCTATGGAATTCTCCATGGCTTCTTAGAAAAATTTCGTCAGCAGCACTTTTACCATACCTAACCTTCATTAGTTCTCTTACAAACAACTAAACTACCTAGCCTTTTCCAGTATTAACAGGGTAATAGTGAACTTTGATGTTGAACCTCTAGTTAACACATTCTAAAAATGTTTCAGTTTCTTCTATTGTTTCTTCTTTTTTGCTATTAGACATAGCACTTCTCATGGGTTCCTTGATTGATTTTTTTATCTTCAGAATTGTTCCTCTTATCCAGAAATTCATCCCATGCTAATATATGATAGTCATTTTTACCACCTTCAATTATCCATACTTCTTTTCCATCATAAATATATATATCTTCTTAACATTTTCATTCCAATTACTACTTTTATATAAAGAAGTGGTCGGGTTAAACTTGGAAAAACTGAAAACTAAAATACCAAGTACACTTTGCCTAATGAAGAACTAAATGGGAAAAACTAAATGTCCATAGAAACCCAAGACTATTTATGCCATCTGTTGGTAGAAAACATAGATTTGTCTGATCTGTTGAAGTTTGTAAATTGAAAGTTCTTGATGTATAATCTTCTGGAGTTGGAATAGGGCCCGTGAGCTTTCCCACATTAATATGAGAATGGGTAGAAAAGGGATTGTGTTCCAGGCTATATGGCAACTTTATCTGCTCTGAAAATCTTTCCTTGATCTCTAATCCAAATGGGCAATTAATCTTCCGTTAGCTCTTTCTTGAACTTAAAATTTGAGTTCTTTAGGCTACTTAAAATTTGAGTTCTTTAAGCTACTAAAATTTTCAAGAGATTCTGTTAATGTTTTGGGAGAAAATCCAGAAAGAGAAGGCAGGGGTCCAGGAAGTTAATCAGCTATGGTGAAAAAGTTTCTTATAATTAATTAAAATATCAGGTAGGAAGGAATCCTTTTATATACATTAACCTTTATTTATAAAAATTCTACTGCTTTGGCATCAGTCGAACTTTCATTTTAAGCATTTTTTTCCCTGATAGAGCTGTCAAGTTTGCTCGAAATAGAATAAAATACTAATAAGGAAAATTCCTTGTCAATATTTAAACAATACCTTAAAAGTTCATGAGCATTTGTTATTAAATTATAGTTAAGCTAAGCTTTTTAAACTGCGTTGTAGCCTACTCACACATTCCTATCACATAAGCTTGATTCTGGAAATTTTATCTTCATTTTCATTTATAACTTCATAATGTAACAATTTGATATTGTCATAATATGGATTCTATAAAGGTCGGCAAAGTATCTATTGTTGTAAAAAGTTTTAAAAAAATTTAACAGTTTTATTTTTAAAAATGTCTTTCAAGACCCCATTAATTCACCTAGAAATGTTTTGCAGAAGCATATTAAGGATATCATCAACATCAAAAATAGTTTTATAACTTTTGTTTAATCTATACCATAATCCCCAGCCCCTTCCACCCGCTAGGCCATACCTACCAAAGACAAGTTAAGGAAATAGGAAAACTTGGCCCTTTTTAAATCCTTGGTCTTTCCTGAATTCTGTATATATGAACTGTCAAGTTTATATATCATTTTGTTCATTCTTTACATGTATATTTATTTAGTAGATAGGAGAGCCCACCAGAAATTAATCTTGATAGTTAATTTTTATTACTTGGGATTTTGTTTCTCATTAAACATTGTTTAATTAAAAAAAATGATATTTAATTATAATTCTAAAAAGAATACTTGTGATTTTTTTTCTTTCAGACAGTTTTTATCTCTTACAAGGTTCAGTAGTGGCAGATCATGACTACATTGGATTGCCAGATATTCCAATTGGAGCATACCAAGCAAATATTCTGGTAGAAGATGCAACTATTGGTATAGTCGATAATGAATTACTGACATCAAGCAAGGATCGTGAACTGTTAGAATATAGAAATGCCAAAATTTCTCCATTGTTAGAAGATAATAGTACTCTTGAAAAGCAGACTTTCAGCTTGTTGGACTCTTCAAACCAAGTCCTTGAGTACTTAAGTTAGTAAATACTGAAATTCATTTAAAGTGTTTGTTAGAATGTATAACTCCTTGAACATTGATATCTTTTTCATCAAAAAAATGTTGTATAGGTGTCTTGACACACTTTTAATGACTAAATCCTGAAGGTTTATTTTATAACTATTTATCTAAAATTGTACCATGTTTGAATTTCAGTACACATATATAAAGGCAAAGGAAGCATATGATATATAGAATTCACTTTTTTCTTCTAAAAAGAAAACAGGCAAAGAATGCTTGTTTCTTAGCAAATAAGCTAAATTCCAGCTGAAAACTCTCAAATATTTGGTATGGTACCATATTTTCAGTTTTAGTTGTTTTTTTTTTTTGAATAATTCCCTTTTTAAAAATAAGTTTGAACTACCTAGAATGAGATTAATAAATATTTATTCAACCATAACAATGAGTTAAGTGAAACTTCTTTCTGTGTCACTGGAACTTCTAAAAACAGTATTTTAGGAAAATATTTAGTTATTTAATGGGCTCTTACAGGATGTTGGTAATTTCACTTCATTGGACTCAAGATTATATATATCAGGATTATATATATAGATGAAACTATATATTGCTTTGAAAACTGCATTTTCATAATATATATTAAAGCTAAAGTCATTTGTTAATGAGATTTTTTTCTGCTATCTTAAATAATGATAAAATAATTGTTATAACATTTTAATTTCTACCATTTATAACTTCAACAAATATTTGTTATAAAGCAATTTGAAGAATACTGTGGAAAAATTAAAAGATGAGTCACACATGTGCCTCGTCCTCATATGGGATTTACAGTCTGGTAAAGAATATAGACTGTATAAGCCACGTACAATGCAAGCACTAGCTCTGAAAAGATTTGCTGGGAAGTTTTCGCCTCCTTCCTAGTCACATTACAGTGCTCACACACTGCTAATGGGTGTGATTTTCTTTCCTGTGGTGATGACAGTGTTCTAAAGTTAGTGGTGTTGGCTGCATAACTTTGAAAATATTAAAATTCACTGATTGTATACTTTAAAGGGTGAATTTTATGGTATGAGAATTATACCTTGATAAAATTGTTATAAAAAGAGTCTAAACCAAAGTTAAAAAAAGAAAAGTAGCCACATAACCACATCGAATACCAAAGGATAAGGAAGTACAGCCCTACTATATTCCAGGAAGGATGAAAACCAGAATATTGGTACATAGCTATAATAGCCATATTCTTCTATTTTAAGCTATTTATGATGAAAGTTATTAGTTACTTCCTGATAAATAATCAATACAAGCTATTAAATAAAATGCTAATTTTATTACTGAAACCTCAGGATTCTAATATAGAGATTTCACATATAGATTTTAAGTAAACAAATACAAAAAATATCCACAAATTATATACACCCATATAGTCTTATCTCTAATATTTGCAGGGCCTTATCAAGAGTGAAAACAGAGCTCCACGTAACATATACCTAAATATTTAGAAATTATGAATCTAGCTAACAGATTGGTCCTTCTTGGCAAATATGCCTTCCTAAGGTTTCTAGAATTCTTGGAATCCACAAGCCTTGCAGTGAGTGACAGAGCAGGAAGAGCTGGTCTGAGAGCCGTCTTTGTCTCAACCCCATCCTCTCCCAAAAAAACCCATCCCATCTTCTGCAGACTTGCCCTGTGACCAGCCCAGACCTCTGGATTGTGCTGTCCAGCTGTCCATCCACCCTCCTGGAGCAGACGAGGAAGGCCTTGGAAGAGAGGAGGAGGGGCTTTTCCCTGGGCTTTGTGGGTCCACCCTGCAGGGAGGGACATATACTCCAGCAGGGCAGAGCCTAGCCTTCAAGCCAAAGGTCCAGAGTGGGGTCCCTCTTGCCTGAATTTAAGGGAGGTTTTATACAGAATAATTATATAGTAAAATTTTGACAAAAAAATCCAGAAATGTCTTTATGAGGTTTTGTATGCCACCTTGTGGTATTTTTATGAACACTTAAAAACACACTATAGAAAGGAATGGAAGAGCTGAGCTAAAATAAAGGAAAAATATATTTTGAATGAGAATAATTGCCTGATTTGAAAGTTATTTTTAAATATCACAATATTTCAAGTGTAAAATTTTCTTACATTGCCATCTTAAAAAAGTAACACTAAAAGAAAACTTACTACATGTTTAGCTATGAGATTCATTTATAGACTCAAAAAAGATATGTAGTAAATGCTTACTATGTTCCTGGGACTGTTCTGGCACTTAGGTTGTATCAGTAAGAAGTAAAAACCCTCCTAGAGTTTGCATTCCAGTAGGGTAGTGACATAGTGACCAGAAGTTTTTAATATATTTCATTAGTTATATCCAATCTTAAAATCTCATAGATAGCCTTTTGCATAGACATCTCGGGTTTCCTACCTTAAATCTTGAAAAGCATTAAGTGTTATGTTCCACTTTTGGACTGCGTAGAAAGTTGTAATGATGGTCTAAAAAGGGCTGGGCCTTATATTGGGGAAAAAAAGTTAAAAAGTAACGAGCTAAGCATGGAATTTAATGTGGTATAAGAAGAATAAGTGGCTAAACCTAAAGAAAATAGAAAGTTTGAAATGAAGATAATAGAAATTAATAAAGAAATTAATAAACATAATGCAAGGATGAACAGAGCCGAACATTGCTTCTTTAAAAACACTAATAGAGACAAATCTAGCAAGCCTAACAAACCTACAGAATTTATAAATAAACAATATTGTGATGTAAAAGGATCGGAACTGCGTATGATGCTCGCATTTAAAATAGAGGATGTTATAACTTTTTTTCCAATAAATTTGAAACCTTAATAAAAAGAATAAATTTTAGAGAAATTTAACTTACAAAAGTGGTTCAAGAATAAGCCAGATGATTTTACTAAACAAAATTTAAGGAATACATAATTTTAATATTACACAAATTATTCATAGTGTAGAAACAAAAGGAACACTCCTTAAATCTTGGCATGAGGGAGGCATAATCTTGATATCAAAATCTGAAAAAGGACAGAATGAGAAAGGAAAGGAAAATAACAGGTCATTCTCTCATAACACGAATACAAACACCTAAAAAAAAAAACCCTGAATCCAGTGACCTATAACTATGCATTATGACCAAATTGAGTAGATCCAAAAATTACAAGGTTGGTTTAATGTTAAGAAAAGCAATTCATACAATTAATGGCTGCATTTCTAAGAGACATGGAAAGAACGAGATGAAATACACAAAATGGTTTTAGCAGTAAGGAACTGTTTAAAGAAGGATTTCTAGAACACACAAGGGATGGTGGGACATTTGGTGGCTAGTAATAGCCAGAAACCTGTTGGCCTGAAGGAGCAAAGAGAGGAAATGCCCAGTGATGGACGAAGAGGGTTTAACCATTAGTATCAGTAGCCATAGAGTAATACAGCCTCTGCCAGAACCATGACAACTCAGAACTGACAACCATTGTCAAAAGTGTGGAATGAGAATGGATTGAGAAAGGGCAGTGGTGGACTAGTAAGAAGGCTGTTGCAATACTTCAGGTGAGAGATGATGGCGTTAGGAGGTGATGAGACATGGTTAGTATCATATTTTGAACCCAGATTAAATGGAATTTGCTGAAATTGGATGTCGGCCTTTAGAGGAAGAAAAGTCTATGATGACTAAACTTTTTAGGCTTGTATAAGTAGAAGGATGGGATTGCTGCTAACTGAGATGAGAAAGACTAGGAGGAGTAGGTTTGGGGAAGAAAAGTTCAGTTTTGAACATGCTGATTTTGAGATCCACATTCAAGTGGATCTGTCAGGTAGACATTTAGATAGAAGAGTCTGGAGTTCAGGGGATAGGAATTCAGCATTCATTTATGCACAGTTCAGAACTCTCCAAAATAAAACTAATTAATATGTGTCCTTTTTGGGAAGCCATTCTCTTTGCTGCAGAGATCTGCACTTGCTGTTGACCTGCCACACTTCATGTTAATCATTGCTGAGGCAGCAATCCAGAGCATCTGGTGATTGATTATACATACTCTAGGGCATTATTTATATAACCTGGCAGAGAAAACTGATGCTCAAGCAAGTTCCCTAGCTTTATGAATGATGGCAGCAGAGCATTTGGCCCTCTTCCCCCTTTTGATGGCTTTAGCTGATGCTAATGCTACATTTAAGGAACTACAGATAATGCGGACAAGTTCTCAAGAATTTCATTCTCATTTGCCAGTGGAAACTGAACAAAGCAAAACATTAGTAACATTATTTTGTAATCACATTGTACTTTGGCTTTGCTAAGGAATTTACAACCCAATGTAATTTATATAGAATTTCTGATGTTGTTCCAATATCCCTTTCTTATTTTAACCTCAATTGCAGTTTAAAAACAAGAGAGGGGAATTTCTTTTCTAGGATAAGAATCAGAAATTCTTCAGAATATCTTCTATTCCACCTCACAAACTTGAAGTTATTAACTTTTAATTCTAAACCTTCCTTTGAATTCCTGTCAGTGAATAGTAGAACCTAAAAGTCTTAGCATTGTACATAATTTTACTAAGATACCTAAATTATCTAGGGCATTGAGATACAGGGCTTTGCTAAAGCAATATGACATCTCATTTCTCTCAGAGGAGGTAGCTGTGTTTGGGTCCAGTGCTAAAGAGTTTTATTCCAACTGTGATAAATGACTGGAAGGTCATATATAATTGAGGAAGACAGAGGGAGCACTAAAAGCAGCAAAGAAGCAGAAAACTGAATATTTTTTATTTTCTCCTCACACAGATTCAGCTCTTCCCATAGCTGGCTTCCATCTCGAGGGGAGGCCTTCTGTCCTTTGGGTTTTGAATTGCACAGACTGAGGCTACCTTAGCTATAGAAACTAAAGTAGGGAGTAGATCTACCTAGTGGTGGAGTGGGGGGTTATTCATTGCAAGAGGACAACACCAGGTCTGGAAATTCTGCCCCAGGACACAGACTTTCACACACAACAAAGATTTTCACATATCTGTGGGCCTCTCCCTAAGTAAGGAAGGCAATGCTGCAGGACACTTTGTAAGAGGTTATATAGCTGGCCAAAGTAGGCCATCTGCAGTGTGTTTTCACTATGTGAAGCTGGGGAATTACTTAGGCTTTTAGTAGGGGTAGAATGATTTGATATGTGAAGGAGCTACGACCCAATTTTAGAAGCCATAAATGCATTTCTACGTGGCCCAACTGTGACTGGGAATTTGCCGGTCTTGGTGATGGACAATGGTTTACCTAGCTTGAAGATGATTATATAGTTTTGTTAAAAAGAGTTTTATTGAGACATGATTTACGTACCATAAAATTCACTCAGTGAAAATTCAATGGTTTTTAGTATTCACAGAGTTGTGATTATCATCAATATAAAAACTTTAATTGCAAACAACTTTAAACAAGCAGTGCTGAAGGATGGCAGGAGAGAGTGGTAGAGAGGAACGCCTGACAGCCGCCCTCTCCTATGTACTATTCTTCTCCTTCTTCCACCTCTCTTTCCACAGAATCCACACTCACCTCTCTCTAATCTTTCTCCAGAATTGTCAGGTCCTCCAGGGCCTCAGAGGATTCACAAAAGCTTGTTTTGTGCCCATGAGATCAAACTTAAATGATCTGAGCAGGCCCAGGCCTCGGCGACAGCATGGCCTACTGCACCTGGGCCAAGTCTCCCTCGGGAACAGTTGGTGGGGGACTAGAAGTTGATACTCACCTTAAATCCTGTCAGATGCCAATCCACAGATTTGATGGTGCTCTTGTCCTTGATGGTGTCAGTGGATGTGTTGATGTCTTTTTGGACCACGTCCCTTCTGTACAACACATAGGCCATGTACTTGCCATGGTGAGGTTCATACTTGACCATTTGGTTGGCCAGTTTGAAGCAGGCATTGGTGATTTTGGGTATGGACAGCTGCTCATGGTAGGCCATCTCAGCTGAGATGACTGGAGTGTAAGTGATCAGTAGATGTGGGTCTAGGGACCAAATTGGTCTGAAATCTCATCAATTCTAGTTCAAGGCCCTGTTGAATCACTGGGAGACAGAGACGGTGGACTCAGTCTGTCTGCCCAATGAGACAATCAAAGTCGGTGTTCGTGAGCCATTTTACATGCAGATTATATCAACATATCTCATAGGTGTCTTCATTGTCACCATGAAGGCACAGCCAGAATGTCCTAGGGTCTGTGGGTGGTCAAGATGGATTTTAGGGCCTCACCATGGCTATGGAAACCTGGGGGACTGGGTAAATGACAAAGTCAAGCTTGGACTTCTTGCCATAGTCCCCTGAGGGGGCCTCCATGAGCAGAGACATGAAGCCCTGTACACAGAGCAGATCTGGTCTAGGACCAGGTCAATGATCTTGTAGATGGTGTAATGGCCTCTGGTATAGTTGTTGGTTGTGTCTTCCTTCCCAGTGATCATCTGCTCTAGGTGGAAGATCTCCCCATAGGTCCCCGTGTGCACTTCATTGACCATGGGGGCTCCAAGTCCACAAACGCTGCCCTGGGCTTGCCAGCCCCAGGCTCGCTGAAGGTGTTGAACCAATCATCCTACCACTGATGGTTTTGTTGCTTGGCTTTTAACCATCATGCCAAATTCCATGTTCAAAACTATATAAAATTCCAAGAAGGTACTGACAGTCTGGACACCTGAATGCCACGTGGACAAAGATGCACTGGTACATGGTGGTTGCTGCTGGGCTGCTCACCGCACTCCCACCTCCGTGCAGTCCAACAGCATACACCTGTTTTTGTTTTTTCTTTTTTAAGCTGAAACTAATTTAATTTTCTCTTCTTTCTTAAAATGACACTAGATTAACAAAATATGCAAATGATTTTGAATAACATTGTATGTTATTTTTGCCTCTTTAAGTGCTCATGTAATAAATATAGCTAAACAATTTCATATTTTGTTCTCTAGAGAATAGTGACTCTTAGCAAAGAGGACTTAGATACTGTCAATATCTGTGTGATACCTAACATAAGAACTGAATGACTAGTAGCATTTTAAATTATTCTTCTTGAAGACAGAGCTATCTTTCACTGAATAGGAACTCTTATGAGCACAAATCCATGCAAATTTTTTACAAAGTTTCACCACCAGATGTCAGCCATTCACCTCACTGGTAATAACTACCCTGAAGAAATCTTTAAGAGGAATCTATGTATGTGGATGTCTCTTTCATCTCTCCTTCTCTTGATCACTCTTCCACTCTTTCTTGTTATGACTGTGTCTAACAATCAATTATCCATTGATCTATCATCTATGAATAGCACACATCTATTCCAATACATCTAAATCATGAAAGGGAATATTTTAAGGAAAATAAGTTTAAATATTTACATATACAAATGTAAAATTACACTAAAATATTTTCTAAACTTTGATCTAGAATTCAAGTTCTTTCCAGCCCACTAACTTTGGGAGCAATGCAATATTTTCAGCCTTTATTTCAGAGCATACTTTCAATTGTCATCTAAAACCTTTGCTTTTTTGGAACTTTTATTATATTCTTGTTTTTACTCTGGAATTATGTTCTTATTGGAAGAGTATCAACAACATAATGAAAAAATATGCAATATTTGGTTTATAGAAAAGCTTTTGGATTATTAAATAGTTAAATATTGGAGAACAATGCAAAAATAATTTCTCCTATCAAAACCTACCAACAACTTCTATTTTAATTTTTTTCTGTCTAATGCCTTTCTTGAACAGTAACATATACCTTCCATGATCCCTCACTCCAAACTTTGTCAGTTGCCTGGCTTTGCTTCCATCACTGAACTTAACACAATGAGTTAAGTTGCCCTCTAGATTGCGAGCTAACTGAGGTTTAGGAGCTTAGCAGGTATCTATGGATAAGTGAATTTTATTCCATAAACATCAACAACAACCAGCCTGTAGTGGATTGTTGGTTGCCTACTCAGCAACCATTTTCATCTATCCATCCTATTCGAATTTTGATTACATGTCTAGCACTTCTCTTGTGGAGCCATGGAGCTTAGAGGAAGTTGATCCCACCCAAGCTTCATGCATGGGCCTGAATGGTCTAAAATAATCTCATTCAATTTATTAAGGATGAGCTCAGAAATGACCATGTGATACATGTGAGGGAGAATTTGTTAAAGGGTTCAAGGAAAACTTATTTCACTACTGAAAGGATGACTAGGGATAAAGCTTTGCAAATCTATTGTCATTTCTGAAAAAGAAAACACTATTGTTATTGTGTTTCTGAATCCCTTTGGGGGGTTGATGTAGAAACAGGAGAGTAGGGGAGTCTCTCTCAAGTTTGCAGACGGCTACCAGGGACATCTTTCATATCACATAGAAAGAACATTCTAGAAATAAAATCAACATGGAAAACAACTTTGAGAGAGAGAGAGAGACAGCTGACATTATCTTTTATGAACCTAGATCCTCTTACTCTAGAATTTTTATGAGTCGGAGTCAATAAATCTCTCTCTCTCTCATTTCACACAAATACTACTCAATGAAATTAGTGCTTTGACTGGGGAAGTGTCTAGGCAGATGGAAAAATGTCTAGAAGCTGGGAAGGCAGTAAGGGCATGGCCATTTTGGAAAGAAGAATATAGCTTCTTTTGTCCATTGGCCCTCCTCTCCCTTACTCAAATATCACGTTCTTTATGAAAACTCGGCGCTCTTCAGAGGCTTGATAGCATTTTGCATGTGGTCCTCTTATGCCTTATACTGCAATCATTTATAATCTTATTTTAGCTCCCTTGCTAGATTACAAAACTCCGAGAGCAAGAACGTGTTTTTTTTTTAATCTTTGTATTGTGCACATCGTGACGCTCAGTCAGTGTCTGTTGAATGAATCCTTTGGCTTTCAACTTATTTAATTTTTATTCGATTATTTGGGGACACATTTTATTACAGATGTGAGAATTGCGGTTACTGTTTAAAGGAAGGAGCACTTCC
>NW_006436298.1:29900169-29907288 GCF_000325575.1 Pteropus alecto | reverse complement strand
ATACATCAAATATATCAAATGCAGTTAAATCCAAATTCCTCCTCATGGTTTTGAGACACTTCTTGCTGCACTAGCCTCGCTTTCTAGCCCATCTATCACTGTTTCCTTGAACTACGCTGAGCTCTAGCCCTGTTGCTAATCCCCTAACATGACAAGCATTGTCCATTGGCCCTCCTCTCCCTTACTCAAATATCACATTCTTTATGAAAACTCGGCGCTCTTCAGAGGCTTGATAGCATTTTGCATGTGGTCCTCTTATGCCTTATACTGCAATCATTTATAATCTTATTTTAGCTCCCTTGCTAGATTACAAAACTCCGAGAGCAAGAACGTGTTTTTTTTTTAATCTTTGTATTGTGCACATCGTGACGCTCAGTCAGTGTCTGTTGAATGAATCCTTTGGCTTTCAACTTATTTAATTTTTATTCGATTATTTGGGGACACATTTTATTACAGATGTGAGAATTGCGGTTACTGTTTAAAGGAAGGAGCACTTCCTTTTTAATGGAGGCTAAACAAGACTCAGAACAAGGCTCCTGAAATTTGAAACTTTTAAAGATTTCTGTAAATTTTATGATGTCTGGGAAATATAAAAATACAGAAGAAAAGAAACGAAAAAATCTAAGTGCCAGAAACTAAATCAACCTAAAGAGGCACCGAGATTAGTATAACTAGTCAATTCCTTTCTGTGGGTCTCATTTAAAACATCTATTAATATATGTTTTGTTTTTCTCTTCTTTAATAAGAAGAGAGGGAGAGAGAGAGGGAGAGAAAAAAAATACACCACTAGAATATAAATGCCAGTAAAGCTGGGATATTGCATTTCAGCACTGCGTCCTCTGGACTTATACTTTTTTGCTTGTTAGATATTTAGAAGTGTTTATTAAATGACAAAAGGATATCAGAAATTGCCTTTGAACCATGGAAGGAAACTTCCTGGGCTGAATCAGGGTGGAACACTTATGACTCATCAGGGAGTCTCTCTTAGAAAGGGATAGAGGGCCAACAGCAAGCCCTAGTCTCTGGTAAGGAAGGGCTGATGAATTATTCATAACAGCCAAGAAGTGGAAACAAACTAAATGTCCATCAACTGATGCAGGGATAAAGAAAATGTGGTAAATATACAATGGAATACTATTCAGCCTTAAAAAGGAAATCCTGCTAGATATGACAACATAGATGGACCTTAGATGGAGGACATTATGCTGTGAAATGTCAGTCACAGAAGGACAAATTCTGTATTTTACTTATGTGAGATATCTAAAATAATCACACTCATAGAAGCAGAGAGTAGAGTGATGGTTGCCAAGGGTGGAGTGGGGCAGGGGAAATGGGGAGTTACTGTTCAACAGGTACGAAGTTTCAGTTATGCAAGATGGGTAAGTTCTAGAGGTCTGCTGTACACACTGTGCCTGTAGTTAACAATATTGTATTGTGCACTTAAAATTTTGTTAGGATCTCATATTGTGTTCTTACCACAATAAAAAAATGGAGGCTAATGGAATTCTGAGTTTTGTGGGTTTAAGAGGAAAAAAACTCCTGTTCTCTAGTATGGATTATAGGGAGAGAGGCCGGTGATGGGTTTGTGTCTATGAGGCATAGATATGAGATAGATATGAGGATCGAGCCTAACCCGGGACTCCTGAGCCTGTAAGCGCCTGAGAAGAGGTGTGTGTGTGTGTGTGTGTGTGTGTGTGTGTGTGTGTACAGACTTGAGCAATCAAATAGGAAAATAAAAGGTATTTGACCATATTTGTACTATGAGTGTGGGGAGCGTGTCATATTGGTTACAAATAAAATGAGAGGATTATTTTATATTCTTGACTAGATGCTGCCAAAATCTCTTGGGGCAAGAATCAGTAAAACTCTCATATTTACAAAAGAATGCCAGCTGATAAATGAAGACAAAATGATAGAATTAGAAAATCACCATTATTTACATATTTACCACTGATGAGGTAAAAAGGGCATTAGGAGTGGTCAGAGGGAGGAAAAATGTACTCTTCATTTGAGAAGGAAGGTCACAGGAATAAAAGTATGTGAAGTTTCTACTTGGTGAGGGTGCCCAAATTAAATTTTAATAATATAGTGAGGTAAATATGTGGGAAGTGACAAATCATTCAATTGGATCCTCTTTGGTATCAATTATGAGAGAAAACAATCTACGTTAAGTTAGATTTTCTAAATAAGATAGCTGGAAGACTATATATTTTTTGCAAGGCACTTGAATTGTTTTCATGATTAGTCAATTAAATCTCTAATCCCAACTAAGATGCCTGAATGAAAGGAAGGTTTCAGAGTCTGATTATTTTAAAAAGAAAAATTATCAGCTTCTTATCAAATTGCATTGATGGAATATGAAAATGATGTTTTAAAATTAATTGTGGTCACTGTAAGAGATGAATATTCCTATGAATATGTGGGAATTTTTGTGAAATGATTCTTTAAAAAGATTAGTAACCTACACTGCTGGATTCATTTGCATATGTAATTTGAGACACAGTTTTCCTCTTAGCTATGATCACCTTTTATTAAAGTATTTCCCTTATGATTGACATACAGCCAAAAACTATCTTTGAATTTTAAAAGAGAGCCTGGTTTTACACATGTATCTTAGGCTGCTTTTTAATTTATATCGGCTACATAACAAAATATCTTTTTAATTTTAATACAATACAACACATTTCCTTTGGTTGAAGACATTGAGTAGGTTTCACTATATCTGGGGTTTGTGTAATTATTACAAAAGTTGTATACAAAACCCTGCAAATATGCAAAAACTGCAAAATACACTTTGACAGCTAATGCTCTGAAAACACTTTATTACACAAATTACATTCAGATTCTGAAAATAGTGTTCTAACAGTGTAACCATCTAAAAATAAGACATCCCAAAAACACGCCAACTGAAGGAGAAAATTTAAAAAGAATTTAAATAGAGACTTTTTCTTTCCCTCGTTGCAATAAAATGCTAGTGATTTTAAAAAAATAGGAGATTTAGCAGCTTTGTCATCATGTAGCACAGAGTTTCTCTTTACTGCCACAAGTTGAGGATGCTGAACAGGAAAGGCACCAAAGAAAGAGACTGGCAATGGAAGCGCTTTTGGGAATATACTGTGTTCAAGCAGAGAATGGGGTTATTTACATCCACGGAAAAGTCTCGAAAATGTAAATGAGCAAACCTCCCATCATTAAATTAGTAGTGTGATGGAAGAAGAGGGCTGCTTCTCTAGTCTATGTTCATATAAAGACAATGGCACTGTTGTGAGCCTTTAGGAAACTCCTCAACTAGAAACAGAAGCCAACTAAACCCAAACGAAGTAACTAAAATGTGTACAGTCCCACGTAGACTAGTGCAGTTTACAATTAAATACACAAAACTCTAAACGTGCTAAAGGGAAAGGAATCCGAATCAAAGCCCTGTTTTCAGGAGGAGGAAGATGTGGGTGCAGGCAGAGGCGCCGAGTACTCCTCTTCTGATTCGCTTCCCTCATCTTCGTCTTTCTCCTGGTCGCTGCCTTCGGTGCTAAGGCGGTCAAACCCTTTTCGACTGTAGCCTTTACGGCTTGCAAAGAAATTTCCAAGGTTTAAGCCTCCACTTCCCTTTCCTGAAGAAAGAAAACAAGAACATAGGTAGAGTTTGCACCAATGATTCTTGGTTTCTTGGTAAATTCTTAAACAAAGAAGTTGGGGATGAGAAAGGGTAGATACTAACAAAAAAGAAAGAAAAAAGATTGACGTACAGAAATACTTATTCCACAAAGTCAGAAAGATACTTCATGCATTTATTCAAATATATAAGAAAAAAACAAAGCTCCCGAGGACTACGTGTTTCTGTAGGTCTATTTCAGATTCACTTTTCACCTCCTGCTTTTCCTGGGCTCTGGGGAACTGGCATCCCACTAGCAGCTCTTCATTTCAATGACTTTATGTAAAGGTCATCTTCACTATGACAAGTGCTGACATGCCAAAAGGAATGACAGAAAATTTACGGAAGACAAATGAAGTCAGATAAAAGGCAGGGGGAAGAGAATTAGATAATACAGAATGGCAAGGTGGAAAAAAGAAACTGGGAAATTTGCCGCCGGAGTCACACGTTTTGGTTTAGTTTATGGGGTGATGCTATGCTGCACATGAGGAGTTTAATTTTCAGACAGAAAATAAAAAATAGTTTTCCTTGCTCTTTAAAAGATATCAATCAGCTTGTCAACTTGGAACCAAACATGAAGGATTCTAAAAGGTCACAGGCATACCTCTAAGTTTTCCCAGCACTCTTCCTGAACTTGCCTCGAGTTTGTGTTCAGAATCTGCTAGAAAAAGATGGCACATTTCAAAATGAGTCCCAGTCACCCTCCTCAATCCATGGGCTCAATTTTCAATACAAAATCAGTAATTCATAAATGATTAATAAGGCCTGGCTCTTGTCTGTACGCAATTCCGAGGAAAAAAAGGTAAGATATTATTGTGACGTATAAAAGGGCCAAAGCCGGGTTAGATGCCTGCCTGTCCCTTACAGTCTGTGCAATCTCCACAAATTACTTCTCTGAGCCTCAGTTTTCTCCTCTGAGTAAGGAGGGATCAATTACGAGCTCCACCTATCTCTAAGTTTTAGATGGGATATGGTATGTGACATGCTTAGAACAGGGTCTTGTACTTATACAGTAAGTGTTCAATAAATATTAGTTATTTTTATTAGGGCAAAATTAAATAACCAATAATTTGTAAAAATTTGTACTTTTTTGGTTGTTATAATTTAGAAATATTTGTCTTAGGCTTTAGTGTTTCTACGAAGAACAGTGCATGTCCTGCTTGAGAAAGCTTTGGGTTAATGTACATCCTTTCTTTCTATATAAAACTTAAATGAAGGTGAAGCACCTGAAATCCTGAGGGTTTCGATCATAAAAGGTGACTCAAATGCTCTCCACGGGGCTTCCCATTTCCATAAAAGGTAAACTTTCTTTCCTAATGGGGAGGCGGAACTCACGCTGGACTTCATTTTTTCCAGTTGCTGTGTATCTTCCTGCACTCTCTGCCCCGCCTTCCACCACTCCTTAAGGGCTGTGGTCAGGGAAGCAAGGCTCAGGGTCCACCTATGAAGTCTCTAACCAGGAATAGAGGCAGCATGATGGAGAAAACTAGCAGGTAGATGACAGAGGATAGGTAGCATAGTGGGTAAGAAGGGAAGCAGAATCTGATAAGACTGTTAGAAAGCCAACAAATTAGACTATTAAATTCTACAAAGATGCAGGAGAATTCTTAGTTGGTTTTGCATCCCCTGAGCCAAGCACAGTGTCTGCTGTGGAGCTGATGTGCCATAAGGGTGTGCTGAATAAAAAGAAGGCTCTTTATGAGGGTTACTAAAAACCGTCATAGATTGGATAAGGTCAATCAAGAACAAATGTTGAAAAAATGTGAGAGGCTGATCTCCTTTTAGAATTAAATATGTTAGATTAGATTGAAACATATAAAACTGTAATTTTCTAAATAAAATGTGACTGAGTAATGGTAGTTTCATATGGTTTGACTTGGGTCGCTGCCTTCCCAACTCCTGCAGGCCCAGCACTCTGTAACAGTGCTGTGTCACATGCTTAACAGCAAAAAGGAGAGACCAGAACTTCTTGACTCCCCAGACATTCCCTGGTCCAGTGTGGGTTGATTACTAACACTCCTGCTACCTGGCCTTCGGCCCCACGAGTTCCTGGTACTCCTGGCAAGTATTTATCACTGTACTTCCCACTCGTGATTATAACTTTTATGTGTCATCTCATGTGTCATCTATTCTGTAAGCTCCATTTATTTCCTCAGTCATTCTTCTAACAATTATTTATTGAACCCCTAATACCAGAAACTGTTATCTGTACTGGGGATACATCAGTAAACATACAAAATTGTGTTCTTTTGAAGCTATCACTAATTCCATGAAGATAACGCCTACGTTTACCTTTGCCTCTACTTCCCTACCCCTAACAGGGACTCAACAGAAGTCTTTTCTAGGAAGAGCTAAGTGTGTTTGTGCAGAGCTTTATTGATTGCAGATGAAAAGTAAAAAAGTCCTAGAAAAATTCCCTTTTATAACCTATTAAATTGAATCCTCTGGTTTTGTTTGTGTCCTTTTCTGTGTCAGGGCCTTGCCATGAGCACCGAGTCCCTGCCATGGCTGCCTTGGCCTAAAACAGAATCAGATGCTGTTTCTTGATCAAATGCTGCCTCCTGCTCTGGCCCATGGATTCCTTCCCAGACACAGCTGTAGACTCAGGCCTTTGGACCTGGGGACCAGCCAAGGGGCTGCTCCTGAGAGGTGAGAAGCTCAGGTCGGATTATTTGTTTTCTTGTTTGAGTGTCCTAAAAGGAACTCAGCTCCTGGATTTTCTACTAATGTTATACTAAATATTATACATATAATAATGATTTTATAAAAAACTGACTAAGTATTAAACCCTGCCTTCGTTGGCTAGGGAAGGCTGATGGCATAAACTGTGACTATCTAAAAACTACTGAATGGTTTCTTATAGAAATAGTTGGTTTCCTAAGAAAGCTGAGATTTTAAGATGTCTTTTTTGACTTCTTATCACTTTTATTAATTTTTAACAATGATTATTCCTCATAATCACTGGTGGTATTAATAACAAGCACTTACTAGGTACCAGGTACTGTGATAAATGCTTTATGTACATTGTTTCATTTAATCCTCACACGACCTTGTCTTTTATTCCCACTTTATAAATGAGGAAACTGTGGCTTAGAGAGGTTAAGTAACTTGCCCAAGGTCATGTCACTAAGGGCTAGAGCCAGGACTGGGGGAGGAAATACAAATAACTGACCCCGCCACCTTGAAGACTGAGCCTGTTTCTAATGGCAAGGGTCTCCTTCTTCCTGACCCTTCAGCTAATTTACCCCAACTCGACTTATCTATATAGTTTCATATGGAGATATTAATTGGGCTTAAGCCAGGTGCTAAAAGGCAATATTAAATGTTATATTTTAATCTAACTACCCAAATTTCTGAGACTCCAGATATATTTTCTACTATGATACTAACTATAGACAATATTTGGAACATGGACAATATTGTTAAAAAAGGTAGAGAGCACTTAAAAAGAAAAACACTGAAAAAAAAAA
>NW_006436298.1:29898508-29900142 GCF_000325575.1 Pteropus alecto | reverse complement strand
CACTCTTTCAAAAGTAAGTTCCAAGTTCAAGGGGCCCATTTTACTTGCCTCCAAAGGCCCTTGATTTTTTCCACCGAATAAATACGGCAATGGCCAACAGGACAACCACCGGAATTACCAGAAGGGTTGTAATGAGAACAACAGGCACTCCGGAGTCTGGCTCTTTGATCAGTTTCTGTTTCTCTTGTATCTTCTGTAATTCTGAGGAGGTGGGTTTGTTCTCCATTTTGGTTTCAACAACTGCCTCGGATTCTTCAGGGAAAGAAGAGTTCACAATATTCAACTGACTCAAAGATTCCAAAACCCACCCATCCACCCCTACCCAGGCAAATCAACAGCTGCACACAAAGAACTTGTTGAGTACAATGCATGTGGGGTTCATGTTTCAACATCTGAATCTACCAAGCTGGCAGTATGTATTATGATTAGTAATTTCCATTGAATGGTTTTTCACCTTTATATTGTTTTTTTTTTTTTTTTGGTTCTAAGCTTCTTTCCTTTTTTAGCTATAAGTCTACAAAAATATATCCTCCTTTTTCCATGGTTTCAAAGGTAAAATTACCAGGCAGCATGATGTAGGCAACCGAATTGGTGTGTAGACTGGAGTCAAATGAATCTGGGCTCTAATCCCAGGTCCCTGTGTAACTAGCTGTGTAACTTTGGGCAAGTTACTTAACTGATCTGGGCTGTAGTAACCTCATCTGTAAAACTGCAATAATAATAACTCCTTCATAAAACTGCTGAGTGTAAATGTTATCAAGTTAAGTGTTTAATAAGTATTTGTTTCCTTATAGCTTTAGTTTATAAATCTCTTTCATGCTCAGTGAATTACTGCTTTACCATATGCATAGTTGTACACATTAATTCTAGGAATACAAATTGGGAAGAGGAAGTGTGTCCTTTTCAAGTTTTTTTTCTACAGTTGCCAGCAAACTGTAAGTGCACACAGATGCACTGTATATCCTTCTGCTGTTGATGAAAATAACTTATACAACTATTCTGTAATATGGGCTGGTATTGGGTAGATATCAGGCCTTCAGTACTGTTTGGGAAACTGATGCAAGAATACTAAGCTGCTGCAGGGATCTTAATAAATGCTGATGTAAAAATGAGGTTGAGCCTTTGACATTCTTACCCCCAAGAAGCACGTATGTGTGTTGGTACAAAAACCCTAGTGTGTAAAGCCCAGAAGTTACAACCATGTTTGCTCACAAGGTTTCTGGAACTTCAATAGCTTGGTGTGCCCACTGCCCTATGATATATAGTGAATCATATTGCCTCTTGTAAATTTGTTAATCTTTAATATACATAGACACAGCTTAATAGCTTCTCCAAGGAAGTGTTTCTTAAATTACTTAAGACACTGTAAACACAATTTACGATATACACAAGTGGCAAGTCCAAGCTTTTTGCTTCAATGTTCTGAGCCAGCCTCCTTCACAGTCTCAATTATGTCTACTGAGCACTTAATGCTATATCAGGCATTGTTCTCATTTAATCATCACACCAAGCCTATGAGTGGGCACTATTATTATCACCATTTTACAGATGGTCTGTCATAGTCTTCGTTTCCTTCCCTGTACTGTGGTTAAGGAGAGACCATTATTTCTCTTCCTTTGTCAAAGAGTGGTCCT
>NW_006436298.1:29883057-29898470 GCF_000325575.1 Pteropus alecto | reverse complement strand
GACTGGTTTGTATGTCTAGAGATTCAAATTAAACTTTCTAAGTCTCAATTCCCAAGAGGAATATAAGTGTGATTCTCACTTTTCCTTACCACTATTTTATCTTCTTCATTACTGTAGAAAATGTATGCAGTTGTTCAAAATTTAAGCTTATTCTATATTTAAGCAGGAAGAGAACAATAAATAAATGATAAGATTTTAAAAACATAGGCCAAAGTTGTAGACTGGCAGTGAAGAACTTTTTGCCTTGGAAGAAGAGTTTGTTTCTATTTGAAGGCAACTATAACCAGAGAAGTTACCTAGCATTTCCTATCTGTCATTAGTAGGTTTACCTACACCTAAGGCAATGCCTGTCAGCTCATATCTAGTTTCTTTTATAATGCAGGACTGGGCTCTATTAAACAGAAAGAAGAACTATGGATAAAGTAGGTGACAGACTAAAAGAATCAGTTTAGCATTCAAAGAAAGTACGGTGAGAATGAGGTAATAAACTTGCTAAGATACACACAATACACTTTAGAAATTCTTGATTTCCACACCCCTTCTGGTACTTCGAGTGTCATCTACTAAAAAAACTTGAACATTCTAACTTTTGGAATCAGCTGAAGCAGGTTTAGATTTTAAAAGATGCTCTACATTTTAAGAAAAGAAAATAAAAATAAAAAATTTTCCAGCCTAAAAAAAAAAAAGCAATATTCCTGCTCTTCTCAGGTACCTTTATAAATGGAGAAAAAAGTCTTAAACAATAGTTATCACATAACATTCTAAGAATTCCATTCAAAGCATAAAGAACCATTCAAATTAAGCTACATTTACATTTTATCCTAAATTCTTTTATTAAAAACCTCAGAAATTTGGAGCATCCCTGATGAAGGAGGAGTGAAGAAGCTCTAAGATTAGCCAGGCCCTGGGTCTCCTGGCAGATAGGGGTTACCTAGTTTTGACATTGTTCTGTCATATAAGATGCCAGATGTTTTTAATCTAGAACAAAAATGTCTTCAAATAAGCTCCTCTGGCATCTCTATAGATATTTGAGAATAAATGATTTTGATAAACTGATATATAAGAAGTTTTTCACCCCCCTTCTTCTTTAAAGCAATGCATTTAGAAAGGTAAGCAAGGTGCATTCCTGTATGAACTCACACATACAAACCTGTGCCTGTCTCCCTCCCCTTGATGGCGGGGGAGAAGCCCAGAGACCACTTGGAAATGGATTAACTGGGATAGGAAAGGAGAGACATTCATAATACAGCAACACAGTGATTATTATCCAGGTCATCACAGAACTGAAGGCTGAAGGCTTTTAGATGGCAAACTAGCAAGTAACACTTTAGAAGACATGAGAAGTGCATTTAGACACAATGAGATAATTTTTTTTTAATGCAATGTGCTTCCCCTACAATGTGTTGTTCTCTGTAAGGCCTAAAATGCTAACTGCAGCGGAGAGTTTCTTTTTATTTTCTTGACACTGATTCACCATCATCATCTTTCATTGTGGAGTGAGGGAGGAGTGAAGGCTATGCTATTGGTGGAATATTGGCATATCTGTTTTATCCTTGGTAACTTAATTTGAAAATTTAAATCTCTTTCCTAAATTTCTTATCATCACTAATTCTCTTATCCCTGCAGCTCCCTAGTTCTGAGACTCTGCTACTGCTGATCAGTTGTACAATCGTTTACAGTGGGGATAAGTGTCATCAAGGTTTACTCAACTTTGGAAATTTACATTTAACATGTATCTATAGCACTATTAATTTTGTGATGTTGTTTCTCCCTCTCTTTGGTAACGGGTGGTTTAAATTAAGCTTCCAGATTTTGATAAGAGACAAACTTTGGAGAACCAGCATGATTTATATTCCTTTTCGTAGAAAGGAAATGACCTTAACAACAACAACAAAAAGGTTTAATGAGAGTCATACGGGTTCAAAGAGGAAGTAAGAGAATTACTTCATTTGAGTTTGGGTATTCCTAAGTGTTAAAACAGGACTGTCATGAGACATTTCAATAAAATTTACTATTTGAACTGCTGCATTCTACTGCAAGGCTGGGAGGTTTTCCAACCAAATGGACTCAGCGGTGTGCACCAAGGAGAGAGAAAATGACGGATGGGAGAGCATCATTCATCCCTCACTGGCCAGCCAAGAGAAGGTCAGTGCGGTTGGATTATTCTCAATAGGCCAACCAGTACAAACTAGAGTTTTTGTTGTTGTTGGTATCTACTTAAACAGAAATGTTTTGAAGCCATTTTGAATCACAGAGGATTCAGAGTAAACTATCTCCCTCCCCGCCCCACCCCCCCGCCCTCAAAAAAACAACTCAGTAGTTCTTGGAAGCATTTATGGTGAATGAATTGATGGTATTCATTTGTCCTCAGTGGAATAGTAGTAGTGGTTAAGAGCACAGGCTTTGGCCTCAAACAGACATTGGTTAAAACTTGGCTTTACCACTTATTATCATAGTATTAATTCTGATCCTCAATTCCTCAGAGGTAAAATGGGGATAATGGCAATTACCACACGGTTGGTGTAAGAATTAAACTTGTTAATTTTTGTATAACCTATTGTTTGTGCTCCAGAAGTGATAGCCATTAATAATAATAATAATAATAATAATAATAATAATAATACCTTTCCCAACATCTTTAATCTAGGGCAAAAAGAATTTACCAATAACTCTATATATAACAATAAAAAATAGGGAATCAGGAACTTCTTCATTACAGGAAAGTAATGAAGTGGTAATGAGTGGTATGAATGCCACTCAGTAGTGTCACCTGGATAGAATCTCTACAAATGCCAAACAGTTACTACTTATTTATTTTATAATAGTATCTTACCCCTTTCAACCTTGAGCCGGCTATATTTTCTTATCTGCCTACATAAAATACCTAAACTCCCTCTTGGTTCTTGCTTCTTTTCATCTCTTTTCCACCTGCTTTCATGAGAAAGGAAAACAAGTAAGCCTAGGGTTAAGTCTGAATAACTGGGTGAATCATTTATAAATCAGCTAATAATGGAATCACTTTTCTACTTAAACATTAGGAGTACCTCTAGTGAGTTCTTAATTATACATGATGATGTCAAAAGCCTGAAGATAGTAGAAAAATGTACAAATATAGACTGATCCTAGGTAAAAGAGAAAATAATTTGACTTGGATTCCACATGAACCAGTGGTTGTTTACCAGTAGCTAAATCCCATTCTCCCATTCCTGATAATATATACCAATGATACACTTATTTGTACATATACACACACATTCCTTACAGGCAGGCTATAAGTCTCCTGAAGTCAGGCACAGTTTCACTTCCTTAAACCTGCTATAGTACCTTACCACATAGATGGCCCACAGTAAAGGTTGGGGCTGAACTGTACTAAGAGCTTAGGGAGCAGCTAATCTTTTCAGGGCCTTATGGTATTAACGCCCCAAAGATATTTTTCGCTCCTTTAGATTAGAGGCCATTAAGAAAAAGGCCTTTTCCAGTAGGCTGAATGGTATTTTTCAGCTTGCCCGAGGTTAACATACTTACAAAAGTTACTAACTTACTTTTATTTTCCTCTCTGAGTGTTTCTGGTCCATTCATTATAGATTTCTTACATCCTCAGTCACTTTCCATCAGTGAATTTGAGCTCATTATTACTACTCCATTTATCAGAAAAAGCAGTGGCAACATGCAGGTTTAAAGGCTCAGTATGTAGAAGTTATTGATAATTGATCATATTATATTATATTTTTAGCTTGACAACTTTTAAATGCAATCAAGAGCCATAAAATAATTCAACACGAATAGCTTTGGGTTTCACAGTCATAAGAGGAACCTGACCAACCTTTGATTTCCTGGACCTCAATGCCAGCCTTTTTAACTGATCGATGTTCCATTTCTGTAACATAGCACAGCAAAGAGAGAAAGAATCAAAATCCCCGAAAGAACATCTGAAAACTTAATTTTGATACTAATTTTACTCTGTAGAATATTTTCTTAATTCATCAAGTGCATTGTCGTATTAGAACAGAGTTTAATACAAACCACTGATTAGGTGCTAGGTCCATGAATCCTGATTAAAATCTCCCAGGAAAAGCTGAAATAATATTTCCAAGGTGTTCATATCTAAAATGAGATTTTCCTATGGCATTCATAATACTGTTTTATTTCTGAAATATCAAGTAGTTCTGTGGACATCAAGTGGACATCTTTGAGATAACTGGTTCTGCCAGGTTCAATTACCAATTTCTAGCTGACATAAATACTGGAATGCAAATACACAAGACGCTTGTTTGTCCTCTGATGACAGTCTTACTGTTCCAAAGATACTAATATTCCAATTTATTATTTGGTTACATTCTGGACTATGCAGAGGGCTTTTCTATATCAAAGCTGAAAGCTATGTTATAGTACTTCTCCATCAGGGACAGTATCAAAACCACTTGTAAGCCTTCCCAAAACACAAAGTATCATTCCTCTTCTATTGATCTTGAGTGGGTCTGGCCATGTGTATTTTGAAAATCCTCCCCAGGTGACCTGGATATGCATCTCTGTTGAGTACCAACCACTAGAATGGAATAAAGAGCCTAAGACAGGGATCTTTATGAGTTTGAGTGTCATCTTCCCGTCTGCAAAATGAAGATACTGGCTAGATTTCTGAAGTCTTTTCAATCTATTTATTCATTTTTTATTCTGAGAAGCCTGGGTTAAATCATGCAACTGAGAATTATCCATCTCTCTTTGGTTTCCTGTCTGCCCACACTTTCTGATTCCTCTTTGAGGAGGCGGGTGGTGGGAGAGCCGCACTTTGCAAGGGGGATGTGAAGCTATTGCTGGAGTGGAATAGTCCACCAGCACCTCTGTGCACTCAAGCCTAACTGGGTCCTTATTACAAAAACAGCAAGTGTTACTCAAAGGATAACTCTGAAGATAGCAGTTAACAAATTTACTTGGGCTCCAGGACCTGGATGGTATCTGATTTCTTTGTTATAACTTGTTATCTTTTTCCCTTATTATAAGTTGCATTTTCCTTGTTATAATTTGTATTTCCTATCTTCATCAAGTCCATATGTCCTTATTTTTTCTCTAAAACTGCCTATTGCAGCTCTTGATACATTAAATTTATCATTCTCAATTCTCTTCCTTAATTGCACCTTCTTCTGTTTTTTGGACACGACCATATTTTTAAAGCGCCACTGGACATGGAGGTTTGTGGTCTGCTACGCATTCAGTGCTCTTTAACTTAGAAAATTTGCGTTTTTCAGTCTGATATCAGAGGCTAGGTTAGTACACTTTTTAAGAATTAGAAATGATGTCCAAATTGTAATTAGCAAACCTCCACACTAGCTAGCTTGATCCTGACAGAAAAAACTCTCTGTCCCGGCACATACTTCTGAGTTACATGAAAATAGAGCAGTTCAGTATACTGAGTAAGCTGAAGCCTAAAGGAAAAATGCAGAGTGCCTCCTGTTTGAGATAATATGTGTCTGACACAGACGCTGGCATTTCTAGATACTCAGCAGCTACTGAGAGCTGAAGTGCCACATGGGAAGCGATGCTGGTGTGGAAACCATTCAGCCTCTCTACCTTGCCGAAGCCATCTCCTCCCCCTGGAAATGAGTTGGAATTAAGATTGGTTTTCAATATAACAGACATTACTTCAAGCGTTGAGAATTTCCTGCGGAATATCTATGGAAACAAGGGGATAACTGCCAGCAAAAGAAGAGAGAAAAGTTTCTCTCCACTTTAAAAAAATTAGTTTAATTCCTGAAATGAACACCAAACAAGGCTCTTAACAACTTCTAACTATGCCTTGATTTCCCACTCCTATCAATAAAAAGAAAAGGAGATGCAATTTCCCACATGCTTGCAAGCAATAAAACCAAGTGAAAATGTGGACCATAATGCTGTAAAAACCATACTTTCAGTTGAGGTGAACTTCCACACAGTATTGGTGTGAGCGTCTCCAACGTACACGGTCCCGTCTTCAGAGGCGGCAATATCATGAGGCATGTCAAACTGCTGCCAAAATAAGACGCACACATTAGGGTGGTGAGCCTATGCTTGAATTCTTCATAAAAGGGTAGAAAAACAAAGCAAACCACACAACAAAACAATAAATGTATTACTCAAACCAAAAAAAAAACACCCCAGTAATTCCCATCAAAGCAACTCTAGGCCAAAGAGAGTCATTCATTCATTCATTCATTCATTCATTCTCTGGGCACTCACTCTGCCAGGCATAGTTCTATGCATTGGAAAACACTAAGGGACTCTCACCACTGATTTTCAAGTCTTTTAAAAAGTGATCATTTACAACTAGATTATTTTTTTTACAACGTTGTTGCATTATCTACCCAATTATATTTATTTTGCTTTCATGTTTCTTCTACCTTTTCATCACTATCAGACTTACCTGTTTTAATCTATACAAGTCAAAAAAGACCAGGTATTAATTTTGGTTATTATCCCCATCTCGCTATTACCTGCTAACTACCTTAAAAACTATTTATAATTATTGATAAGAGGAGTCATTTCAAAGATTCAGGGCATTCAGATTATTCTGAAATGCATACTAGGAGACATGCGACAATATAGGGTTTTATACTCTGAAGCCCAGTGTTTGCAATATTTTCAATCAGTAAAGGAAACTCATTGAGTATTACCTGCAAGTACTTCTTCAGCTTTTGTATCTACTTAGATACTTGGTGTCTTAATATGTCTTTCTTCATGACATATTTCTTTTTCAGATCATCACCGCCTCAGTTCAAGGACATAGGAGACAAGGGAGCACTTTAAGTGACTCACGAAGCTAGTTCCTGCAAGAGCAGTCTTAAAATGTTGTGCTGCTGCCATTTCCATCTGTCTACTGAAGCTTCCAATGGTGCCACGTGTCTGCCAGTTGGCAGGACGTGGATGATGTTTTTACCTTTGAGGCCAACAGGGCTGCCTGAGTACACAGTTCTCAAAAATATGACCAGTGAATATGAACAGAAGCATTATCTCGAATGTGGGCTTATCATCCAGCATCTGCTCACTTCGGTTTGCTGAGTACAAAGGGCATTAATGAGGCAAACTGCAGTGCTTAGCTTACTTTAGGAGGTGCGAAAAATATGCTTTGGAGATATTATTGTGCTTTAAAAATCAGCAACAATTTGTCACATGAAAAGAAAAATGAGACAGCAGTGCCAAGGAGGCTCATTCCTTCATAATATCAAATTAGCTGTGACAAATGTGCACGAGAAGGACAGAGACCTGGAAATCAAAACATTGCCTTGCTAAAATCTTGCAAACCTGTCATTAAATGTTCATCTTTACTTTGGGTTCAGCTAATGGGTGGCAACCGACTTGCATACTATAGGCAGGTCCTCTTGTATACAAAAATATGTTCTTAAAAACTGCTTTGCAAAACATATGGTTGTAAACTGCTTCATGTTTTCTGATAGGAAAGATATTATAGGTGGAGGAATAAAAGTGAAGAGGGGAAGTGTGAACTATTCTGCAGTAAAAAACCATATGCCATCAGTTCAAGGCTCCAATAACAATAAACCTTTACCTGTGGTTCTCAAACTGATCCAGGGAGCCAAGGGTTCTTTTGGAAATACTTTGGGGCCACTGGAGGGATTTGGGGAAGGCTTAGTAGATGGGACTTTGGGACCTCTATTCCTACTGTAACCAAAGGCACTCAACAGTATCTTTTTAGTGAACTGTGTGCCTTTCGCCCTCACAGCTTTTTAACACCATTTGATAGAACCATCCTACTCTTGCAGTTTCCCAGCATAGACATAAAGGTTAAGATCATACATTCAAGACAAAAACATTACTAAAGAATGTGATAGTAGAAGAGAGAGAATTGAAACCTGTGAGAAGATAAGTAGTGGATAAGCACAACCAGTGGTGTAGAGGCATTAGTAAAACTTGACTTTTGACTTGAAAGAAGAATCTCTTCTTATATAGGAGTCAATATATCATGTTATTTTTTTCACTCAAAATCTTTGTGATAATAATCTAAATGAAAATTATGAGATATTCATAAACTGATTTCAGTTTACTGAGTCAACACAGAACAATTTCTATATTCTGGTGTAATATCAAGTCTTGTTTATTGAAAGGAAAAGCAAATTTCACCTTGGAGTTAGTTAGACTCTCTTTCAAGTTTGCTGAGTTGACCCATCTATAGTGACTCATTCATCACTGAGTATCTGATGAATGCTGGCGTTTAAGCACAATGTTCTGATATTTTAATTCAGGGCTGTTCACATTGTTATGAGAGTAAGTCTCATTTTGAATCTAACCTTTTGCTTAGCACTTAGTTTTGATTTCTAGATGTATATTTGAATTAAAGTTAATATCTTGGTTGACACGGCATATTACAATTAAAGAACAATCAAGGCACACGCTACACTAATATAAGGTGAAGACCTGAAAGGTAAGCATCTTGCTTTCTTTATCAATAGATTGAGGAAGTTAGCTCAAAGGGGTAAAGCAATGAAGATTGGATAATCAGTAAGAATCTGAAACACCATTGAAGTAAAATATGTATTATCGATGTTCCTTTCTGAAGGGCTACTATGATTTAATATTTGATTGGTTATTGCTTTTCAGGTGAAATATTTCTGTGAAAAGTCTTATTTCCTGTATATAAATAGAAATATTTTTAAAAAGGGAACCTGTACTGGAATCTTTAATTCAGATTCAAGTCTGCTTTAATTCAGATCCTGTAATTTTTGATAAAACTCCATTTGAGGGAGAGGCTGTGTCCTGTTTTGTTCATCACATCCTTAGTATCTATCATAATGCTTGCTACAGAGTAGGTACTGAATAAATATCTTGAGAATGAATTCTGATAAACCCCAGATTAGCTGACAGTATTCTAACAGACAAATTTCTAAAATATTGAGCATTTTAAAGTTTGTTCTTTAAATCTAGAAAATTTTGTATCTTAAAGAATATTATAAGAGTTATGAGTATGGAGATGTAGTTTGTCCAGTGGTTTATGATAGTTGCATTTGATCCAAGTAAAGCCAATAAATCTTCATATGTTTTGAAAAATAACTCTTATTTGCAAAATTTCAGTAGGCTAAATTTTCTAAAATTGAGGTACCACAAGCATCTTCAGGCAGTGCATGTGAGCACTGTTATTCTGGTAATCATATTGCAGAGAAAGTATATTGAGAAAATAGAGGGCCTAGGGACACACTGTATCATACTGGGTTTACTATTAGAGTAAACAGTGGTACCTTTGTAAAGCCAAAACTAGCTGTTAGTCTCTTACCTAAACCAAGTCTTTAGAACTTGAATAAATTCCAGGAAGTGCTGTTTTCAAGTCTTGTTACTCAATGTAGGCATAGCATAAAAAAAGCAAACAAGACTTCTTTTGGATCTAAGAGAGCTATAAAAGTATAGTTTAACATAATATGGTATCTTCTTGACTTATTTTTTTGTATTCTAACTACATTCTAACTAATGAATTTATATCTTCCATTGTATGCAGTCTACTAAGACCCTTAGAATTGCATTTGATTTGAAGAAATTGATTGGAACAGAGGATATTTATTCTAAATAAAACATTGTAATAGAACACTCTCATCAACCTATCTAAGAAAGTTATCACATCTCTTTAAAGTTTTTAAAAGGCTTTTCAAGTAGAAATTGAAAGTTATCACATCTCCTTAAAGTTTTTAAAAGGCTTTTCAAGTACAAATTGAAATCAGTTTTCTCTCATGAAAACTGATACCTAGGCACTGCATGTGAATACCTTGCGTACTGGCTTGAAGATGTCTATAATTTCCCCACTGGAAAAGTTCATCACGAATCCTTGTACAGGTTCTTGGTCCCCAAAGTAAGGCTTCCCATTCACCGCAAAGAGCAAACCTGTGACAGACAATAAGTTAACCTTCTTTAAAATATAAGTAAGACTGGCCTTCGAATATATGCATGTATGTTACACAAACGATAAGTATAGGGTCAATCTGGACCCTACAATTGGCAACAAAAATAGAAAATAAAACATTTAGCAATTGTCTCCTTCTGATACTAATTTTCTTGTAATAGGAAAATCAGGAAATGCTAGGCCTGTTCCACTCAGGAAGCCAGTATAAATCAGGAATACATAGATATAGATGTAGATGTAGAAATGAATGATACAGGTATAGGAATAGGAATAGATATAGATAAAGGTATAGAGACATACAGATACACATATCACAGACAATCTTAAATAGGTACTGGGAATACTCAGGTTATTTAAGCAAATCGTTTTGGAGTATCCGATCTTTTTAAAAGTTATGTAATATCTGCAATAGTTAAGAGGAGAATCAGCTAAAAATATGCAAAGAAAGTAAGTAAAGTTATAGTATAAGTAGAAGAATAATCTGATTTTAAACACCTTAAGTTTGAAAATGTGAGATGTATACCTCAGATTACCAAAGACATATTTTTTCTAATTAAAAAAATTAGACCATCTTATTTATGTTAATTAAATGACTACTCTTTAGTAAAATTACATTTCTTCGTATAGCAGTGTTTATCCAAAATAATAGAAATTGTGATGTTTTGGTTAAATAGATACTTCAGATTATTGAATATTACATTTTCAAAGAATTAAAACACAATAAAATATGCACAGCATTAAGCCACTGTTGAAAATGTTTTCATCTTTCTTTAAGGATTTCAGGATAGGATTCTTTAGCGTATCACATTAAGAAAAATAATCAACACTATCAACATCAATTATTATTGTGCAACATTGTAGAGAGAATTCTAATTATAATACATTCCATCTTTTGTTTAGACTCTGTTTTAACCAGATTTCCTCTCATTTTCTCTTCTGATGTTTTTCTCTTCATATTTGATTTATTTTTATTCACTAGGAACTTGATCACCGTCTTTATTAAGTGAATGATCTTGCCAAATTTATTCTTTAAATATGAAGTAAAAAAACCAAGATGAGACTATCTCTTTTAAGGATATTAATGAGTCTTTTAGTACTTTTTTATTACTTATTCCTTGGGGAAGTCAAACGTGCTCCTTATCCAGTCACCTGAGCTCCTTTATTCCATCTCCTAAAAAAACTGGGGGCTGCTTGGGAAGATAGTAACTATAAACTTTAATAGCATAAAAAGTATAATTATAGTAATGACTGTAAATAATTAATGTTACTTTAATATGGATATATTTAGTGACATGTATTGTAAAAATTGTACATAAATTGTAGAAATTAAATATATTTCCAATTGTTTAGTATTTATTTAAAAATATTTTGCTAAGTTATCTTACGTTATGAATCAAGTGGATTTTCTTTTATAAGTTTAGATCATTTTTCTGATTTTCTTCAAGTCAAGAAAAATCTATTTTGAAAAGGAGGAAAAAAATTCTACATTTTATTGGTCATTCCTCCTGGCAGTTAGACATAAGCCTTACTTACTTTATACATTTTTACCTTTAAAAAAAATTTTGGCCATCCCTTTAAAAAAAAGTCAAATAGGTATTTTGAATACTGATTTTATCAGGCATATATCATCTGTTGATGATGTGTGACACCATAATATTAATCATTTACTAACCTGGCAGGTGATCATAATTAAGGAAAAATAAAAATCAATTTTTGGGAACAATTTTTTTAACCCATTACAAACAAATATTCAATCTCTGATTTATTCAGTATTTCTGTATAAAGAACAGTAACATTTGAGTTGAAACTGATTTTCAATGCGACAGTTTTAAAATTATTTTAAAATCATATATATAAGGTATCTTTAATCCCTTAATAAGAAAAAGTTTATAAAAAGAGCATGCTAAGACAAATAATTTTTAAAGATAGAATATAGTATGACAAAACACACAAAAAATAAATTAAGATGAAATACCTGGTATATATGAAATTGCAAATACATTTCTTCCAAATGATGCATGTTTAATCTCTCGCACAAATTCTTTGGTGTCAGTTTTAAAACACTGGATCCGACCATTTTCCCTGTCTGCTACACATAATTGACCCAAATGAGGTACAAGGGCCAAACTATGAGGAACATGGAACTGGCCTGGTTTAGGATTACTCCCTGAAGACACTACAAAAACAAAGAAAAACATCAGATATACAATTTGTAACATCACCAAAAATCTGCCTCAAAAGTTTTCTAATTTTCCAAATTCATGAGAGTAAACCATTAAATATCTGGAAAATAAGGGGAAATAAGGGGGAAAATAAGGTAAAGCAGTTTATAAGTTTATTCCATTAATATCTCTTACCCAAAAAATCCTATTATAGATTTTTCTCCCCATTTGTATAAAATTTTGGGATATTCTTTTACCTCTTATAAGACACGTGTGTGTATGTGTGTGTGTGTGTGGGTGTGGGTGTGTGTGTCCAAGCCAACTGCATGCATACAGAGGCCTTGTTTTCTTCACTGCAGGGGACAATTACATCCTAAAGGGTGTGAGGGGTAGCAAATCTATTCCTATTGATACTGGCTGGGAATTACAATTAGATCAAGGGTCTTTTTGAGTACCTTCTCCCCACTGTGTGATAAAATTTCCACTTGGTGAAAACTGCACAATTCGACTGTTGCAATAACCGTCTGATACAAAGATGGTTCCAGTGTCTGGATCTACAGCCACATCAGTGGGTTGACAGAAGTGATTCTGGTCACTGCCTGGTTGCATGCTCCTTCCCAGAATTAATAGAGGGCCTTCTTTACTGTTTGGGTCCAGTTTGAATACCTTTTAAAAAAAAAAGTTTTACCCACTTTGCATGGTTATTATTGACCCATACCATATGGCTAAGAACACTCGCACAAGCAATTAGAGTGTAAGCTCCCAGAGACTTATTTAAATGAAGATACTTTTTAGAACTGGAAGAGACTTTCGAAATCATCTGGTCCAATTCCTTCATTTGATAAATGAGGACTATAGAGATTAAGTGATCTGCTCAAGGTCATCCAGGTAATTAGTGGTGAATGGAGACTAGCACATGGATGTCCTGTTCCAGCCACACCTGCACTTCCTTTTCATCTTTCCTGAGCTAACAGTACAGTACTCTCCAGACAATTACGCGAACAATAAATGTCAACTGAGATGACATATTTGAAGGCCCTTGTAGCTAGTCTTGAGTTCAAGCTTTTTTCCCCTCGTTTTCCTAGTTCTTTTCCACCTACTCATAAAACAGGCATCAAACACGAGCTTATCTTTTGAGGGAAAGACCTTATGACTATTCTGTGATTGAAATATAACTTCTTTTAAAAAAGATAAAAGTTCGATGTTCTATATATAAACTGTATGTACCAGAGAACTTGCCTCAATTTATTGAAGATTAAGGTGGTTTAGGAAAAGAAAAAACACACATTAAACACAAGTGATGAAATAGAATCTGGGGAAAAAGGAAAGAAAAACAAACGTGGAAAGCCAAGAAGTAGATTTGCCCTAGGTTCCTGCCAGCTCAAAGGAGAAAGGTGACTTAATCATTTACCTATTAGCTTTTCCCAGAACTGAGTGCTAAGAGAAAAATTTCGGATGCGGCTGTTCCTTTTTCTCATTATAAACTTACTGAGTCACAGAAAAAGACCCAGATAACGCCAGAGCATTTTGAAAGTATAATTTCATTAACTGTATTTGAATAACTGCCAAATGGAAGATTACCTGATGCAGGGCCACGTCTGTGACCCAGTAATTTCCATCTTTATCTACACTTAAGCCATGTGGCAAGTAAAACCTGCAAAATAAAAATAATTGTCTTAAATATATATTTATTCCTAAAGCATACATGAGAGGTATTTTTTTTGCTAATTAATCTGTATAGGCAACATAAATTTATAAATTGATAAATGTATACCTGCATTACTATAGAAAAGACCAAAATGAATTGTAAAATGAAAATACCTGTTATAATAGTGACCTCCTTGTGACAAATCTTAAGCAGTATTTAATCATTTAAAAATCTATAAACGAAGCCTACCTATAGATTAAAAATATTTATTATAAAGTATTATATATTGAACAACACGGATAACATCAATTTAAAAACAAGTTCTAAGATCATAAATATTAATATCTTAGAAATGTGTATAAACACATTTGTCTAGAAAAACACAAATGGATTTATATAGTTTGAACTGTTTAAATATACTGCAAAGTAAGATAATTCTGTATTGATATAAAATATCAAATATATGACTGAAAAGCTTTAAGAATGCCTACTAAAGACAGTAATACCCAAAGAAAACAACTTTCAGCAAATGGGCTGTGCTCATCTATGCAAAGTGTGCTGGATAATCATTAGAGAAGGTTAATCTATTTAACAAATCTATTGGGATGTGAGGGTAAGAGAACTGTAACCTAATGCAGACAGAGGCTCACAGGCATAAGGAACTTGGACAGAATTAACAAATAAATGGATAATATCTTAATATGGTTGTGGTCAAAAGACATCTGACAATTTACAAGCTATGTTTGTCAGCTTCTAGCCTTAGCATGATGCTGGCATGACAGATTTTTTTTTTTTCATGAGCCAAGACTGGGACACTCTAATCTGGACTAATTAACCGAAATAGATTTGTTTTGGTGACTGAATGTCCGGGTTATGATTTGCTTTTGACACAGACACCCACTGTTGGCCAGCTTGATTTAGCAGCAGTTGTTTTGCCTTCCTCTTTAAATTCCTTTCTGGAATGAGAATGCTTCTGATTAATGGGCAGAGCACCTAAGGGACAGGTTCAAACCCATTGTGTGGTGGCGCTGGTATTAGAATTTGGCCCCGGACTCACCATCTTAGAATGCTATAAAAAAAATCTAATCATTACCATCTCCATAAGCAGCTGCGTTCAAAGTGGATGGCTCTCTACCTTTCAAAGAAGCTAGCTTTCCTTGTACCTAAGCAGATGGAATATAGTTCCTGAAGTTGCCAGGTTAAATGGTTGAGGATACTCTGTAAGCAGGTGCTCCTTTTTTTCAATGACCATGAATGTCAGCCAACTTTTTTTTGGCTGCCAAATGCTATCTAGGAATAAGACCAAATAATGAATGGCTTTCAAAGCCAAGTTACTTACGCATGCTAAGGAAAGCTAAAAATGACATTTGTTCCATCTTCACTTTGAGATGGGGAGAAGCCTTTTTTTGTAACAGTAATTCCTTGATGAGTTGAATAAGTATTTTTTTTATTTTTTAATCTTCAGATCTAGCTGACCACAGCTCGCTTCATTAGCTATGTGTATCAACGACTCTCTGAAGCTTGACTACCTATTAGAATCACACAGGGAGCTTTTAAAGTACTATTTTGATGCCTGGGCTTCATCTTGACTAAATCTGAATCTAATTATTTGAAGCTCCCAGATGATTCTAATATTCAGTCACAGTTTAGAACCACCTATTTAGAAAATAAAGATGGGATGGCCCAATCAGTCTCCTTAAGCTATGCTTTCTCACCACTGCTATACAACACA
>NW_006436298.1:29870834-29883038 GCF_000325575.1 Pteropus alecto | reverse complement strand
CCCAACAAGACACTTTATACTCAATGCTATATGTAGTACAAGCATTAATAACAACATGTAATTTAACTCACAGATTTTTTCCACTGGACTGGAGTATTGCAGCATTATTTGGATCTATGACAAGAATAGTGTCTTCTTCAATTGGCCCAAGTCCTCTTTGCTGGTAAACAAACTTGCTGTCAAAAGAGCTAAAAAAAATAAATGCATTAGAATGAAAAATAAACCAAGTCACTTGAGAAATGCAGACCATTTACTTGAGATTCTAAATACAGAATCTAGAGAAGCGCTCAGATGTATTTGTCTTTGACGTTTCAGTATCTTGGATTACACACACACCATTAGCCTGCAGAACTGTGCTGTTCAGAGTGGTCAGTGGAGCGGCAGCATGGGAATTGCCTGAAGATGCAAGGTCACAGACCCAACAGAATCTGAATCTAATCTGCAGTTTCACAGGATCCCCAGGTGATTCATACTCATGTGAGAATTTGAGAAACACTACCTCAAACTCTTAAGCAACTAACTTTTAAAGAAAGCCTCAAAATACTTTAATTTAATAGTTATTTTCTTTCAAACTACAAACGAAAGCATAATTTATTTTAACTTTCTCTGTAATGAAAATGCAAATGATAGCAAGATCAAAATGCGTTCACTATTATACTTGCCATAGGTAAAACATGCAAATCATATTATAAGGATACCACATAATGTCCAAATTTTTCGAAAACATAAAACATAATTGATTCTTGAAAAAATATACTTAGATAAAACTTTTTCTATACAACAGCTTTTCTAGAAGTACAAAATGAATAACTACGTAATAATATAAAAACTAAAACAAACATGAAAATTTCTTTTTTAACTCTATAACTTTCAGGTTATTATAAAATATTATAAACAAATATTTATACATATATTTTTCCATTTATATTTCTATCTGAATTGTTAGTAATATCTTTCCTTAAGTTGACAATTATCCCAGATATACTTATTTCAATTTCTGTTTGGGAAATTATTTTGGATAAATGACAAAGATAAACTCTTCTAATATAAGCTTATGTAATAGAGAGATAAATGTACGAAGTACCAAGAGACCAACTTATATTTTCAGAACTGAAGAAATGGATCAGCACATAGTTGAAACGTGTGTGTATGTATGTAAAATAATTGTATTTTGCCAGATGATAATCAATGTATAATCGATGAATATTTCTGTAAAATAATATTTCCGTTATAGAATCAGAGAGGGCTATGAAAAAACCAATAATTTGTAGTTCAACTGTATAAGCAAAAGAATCTGAATATCATTAAATATTTATGGAGGCACATTTACCACTTGGAAAGGCAGCAGACTGCTCAAATCTGCCATACACCTATTGATTAATTGGTTGATACTTTTATGGAACTTATGTAGAGTCCCAGTAGGAGAACAAAAATTTCAAAATCCATTCTCTTGCCGTTAAAAATATACATCACACAATTATTTGAGCTTTTTGACTAGTTAGTCTTTTGGGTATTTTTTTCCTGAAAGATATTAACAATAAGTCCCTGGAGTAGTTCTTATTAATGATGCATTTAATTGAGCACAAAATATTGATTCAACTTTGTCAATCTAAAACTGAAGTAATACTATTGACATATGCTATTACGTGTAGTTAAATCTACACAGCAGTATCTAGGAAAAATACATAAATATTTGAAATGAACTAACATCACTAACAAAGCAGATTTTATATGATATTCATGGGATCATTATTAAATTAAAATGTGAAATTTATTCAATAGAACCAATGTAAGAGTATATAAGGTGTTATTAAGTCAGGGGAGACCGAGGAAGGAAAAACATGAAGTCTCTTTTTCTTATTGCTGTGAAACGCCAAAGAGTTTATGCTATATCTGAAATGATTTTCAATATGAATTTCTGTACTAAAATATCATAAGTAATCTTCTAGAAAACAAAGGTATCAGATTCAACCATCAACAGTCTTTTTTGCCCAACTTGACTATGATATTGAATAACATAAGTTCAGCACATCTAAAATTCATAGGATGCTGTAAGTTTCACATTCATGCATAATTGGATAAAGCTTCTACACTTATTATCTCTTTTATAGCTTAAGTCTTATATTCTTCATTACTTAGAAACATTTTGGTGCTTTGTAATGGCACAATGGTAATCTAAATTATGTGAGAATTATGCTTTCCCTGACTGTAAGGAGTTAAAATACATGTTTCCCTTTTTCTTAAATTGAAAATTTAAGACAATTGTAGATTCATATGCAATTGAAAGAAATAATACAGAGATTCCTTGTACACGTTACCCAGTTTTCCCAATGGCAGTGTTTTGTGCAGCTATTGTACAATATCATAGCCAAGAGATTGATACTGATAAAATCCGCTGATCATATTCAGATTTCCCTTTTCCTTTTGTATTTCCAAAATTTTTCATTTATTCTTATAGTTTATTTGCTTGGGCATGGAATATACTAGTATGTAACTTCTCTATGCTGCCCCCACCTAGGAGTTAGTAACATGGCAAGTTACCATATCCTCATAAAGTGCTATCCACTTTACAAATTTATAGTGTTCTCTGACCCACCACTGACATCTAATAACAGTGGCAGTCCAATTGTATATCTTGATAAAACTGGAGCATGTCATACCTCAGCATACCTAATTTCACATTGCTTCTTATTTACAACGTGACAAACCATATAGGAAGCCTGACGTATTTACTTCTTCATGATTTCCCCAAGAAATGGGTTGCAATAATTCTGGAAGAGAATTACCTTTTTGGTCTGTCTTGTTATTTGCTTAAACATTCACCATCAGTCCTAAATCTCTCATCCTACTATTTTAGGAAATAACATTCCTATGACTTACAGATGGGGAGAAAGAAGGAGGACCCCCCCACCTCAGGAGCATACATTGAACTCCTATAAATTAAAGCATGCATAGCTCCAGCTTATTTCTCCAGGAACTCAAATATTTCAAAATGTAAACTCTAACTTAAAGTACTCACTGGCAGACACAAAAGCTCAGGGTTAAGGACCTGAAATGTTGGACCTGGCTTACAGGAAAACAAGCTATGTTAAGGAAGAAATATAAATAACCAAGACCCACAGTCCTTATGCCAGTCAGACTGAATAAAAATCTTGTAGCTGATAAGTGAAAACATCCTTTATCAATGGTACTGTTCTGCACTGCCCACAAATGCAAAAACAAGCTTAATAATTGATGCTTTGCTGTCACAAACACAATTTGTGTATGGGTATCTATACTCAAAATCTAGAAATGTCAATTTTCTAGTGGTGATAATAAACAGGAAAATTAACTAATATGAGGATCAACTCTTTTCATTGTCCACTTCTTGTTAGTGTTATAGTAAACTGTGAAATAGCGAATGAAGGTGCCAATAGAAAAATGTCATTAGTGTGTACTGAGGGCATTTTCATGTGAAGCTTAAGATTAGCCAATTTTTCTACGGTAGATGGCTTTATGCTTATTATTCATATATAGGATTACTACAATTTCCCTGTATCCATTAAGGATCTCAGTGATTAGGCAAGTTCTTGATTTACTGATTTGAGAATCTATTTAACTACCCTCTCTCAAAACACAGAAAAAAAATTATGCAAAGTGATCATAACAAAAACCAAAGATGACATGCTACTTATATTAATATCATTTAAATATATCAATTTACTTCAATAACAAAAATAACAAATAGTAAAATTCTAGAATTCTTAGTAAGATTATAGCTCTAAATGAATTAGCTACAATACAATGGGACAGATTGTTAAATTGAAAATCTTTTGTGATACTCTTTCACAGACGGCTATACGTTTAAACTGGCAGCATCAAGGGACACTCAGCCACTCAACTGATTGGTTGGCCAATCTTAATCTTTCACATGGGATGGCTTCATGCAACTAACAGCTGGCCCCTGGTAGTTACACAGGGTGAGTAATAAAAGAAATAGATGTTTTTTCTTAAATGGGAAAATCACACACATACAAACACACACACAAATCTGCCAAATAAAGTAGTTTATAAACTAACCTTTGAATAGTTCACAAATGGATGAACTATTTCCGTTCAGAGAGCTAGATACACCGTTGCTATAGCAAAGTGCTTATTTAGTGTTCTAAAGCAGCTACCCCACATTATATGCTGCAGAGAGGTCTTTATTTCAACTACATTTAACTTTTTACAGGATATAATAATACCCTGCACATTTCACACAGTGTTTGGAGCACCGCTGATTTTTGTTTGCTTCTTTAAAAACCACTCAGCTGAAAAGACTGAACTGAGGCCTATGGGCCAGAATTCATCAGTTCTTTATTTTAGCAGTTTGAATCCCCCATTAATGATTTTGCACATTAGCAGCTGACCAAATAGTTTAGATAATCTAGGAAGAAATACTTTGCTATAGTCACACAAAGAAAGAACTATGGTAAGAAAACTTCTGTGCCATCAATCAAAATTAAAGGAATGCAAAATAAATAATAGTAACTGAAGAGAGAAATAAAATATAATGTTGTAATTATATAAATTAAGAAGCTGAATAAGTAACCATAAATTTTCAAGTGAGAAAATAAGTGGAAATGTACTTTCAGTGTTAAAAAAGCACAGACATACCATATAAAGGCCAGAGACTTTAAATGGAATATAATTTAATACTATGTCAAAAACACTTACTTCTGAATAGATACACATTGCAAAAAAAAAAAAAAAAAAAAAAAAATCCCTGTGAGGAAGAAAAGAGGTGGGAAGAAACAAGTATTATTCTTCAATGCCCTGACAGACCTAGCACTGTAGAAATCACAAACAGGGATGGAAAGAACAAAGAACCAGGTGTCATAGTACCAGGCTCTGTTTGGTCAATAGGCCTCTTGGGGATGAGTCACTTAACACACTGCTTTCTGTTACTCAACAGAATGAGGGACTTAAGGCCTTCATTTTTTAGACTGGAGAACTCAGAGTTAGAGAGCTCAAATGTCTTGATGCAGGTCTCAAAGCTAGGAAATGGTAACCAAGATTCAAACTTAAGTCTCCTATCTTAAAAAAAAAGATGTGGTTTTCTCTTACTCTGATTGACCTCACTGGACTGGAGACTCTCTCCGTTAGTTATCAAATTTAATGTGTATATATGTAGAAGAGATGCAAGAATCGTCACTTAACCAAGAAGAATTTGAGAAAGTGGCATAAAACTGGAAGAAAGTGCCTCAAGTAAAATGGGAAATGGCAATATGAGAGAGAAGGGTAGAAAATGGAAACATTATTTTTATAGAATTTCTTATGATTTTCTCTCAGATATGAAGGTACTACGGAACCACTTAGTCACTTTGAGTTCTCTTTACCAGGCCCAATTAATTCTTATGGTATAAAAAAATTTGTACACATAGAAGCAGAACTTCAAGCAGAACCTAAAATGAGACTCCAGAAAATTAGTGAGGCAAATATTGAACTAATTTTCCTGAAAGTTAGAAAGCAGATAAATTTCTGAAACAATAGATCTTGGCAAAATTCCATAAAGCACTGGCAAAGAGGCAGTTTGTGAGCTACTTTGGAGATGAGTGGGAGAAGATCCTCAGAAGACCACATCTCTAGGAACAAAACTTGCTTAACCAACCATTCAACTACTCACATTTTATAAACATTTCTGAGAATATGAAAGCATGATCATCAAAAAGACCTAGTACAAGGCTAGGAGAGATAGTTCATTCTCTGGTTAATTAAGAATAAAAAGATATCTGTAAATTGAAGCAATGCTAAATCTAACAAAGTGAAATTTAATTAGAATAAAGTCTTGAATTCCATATTTTAAAAACACTGCATGAATATAAATTTCTGTTAAAAACTCGAGCACAATTTTATGAAATATATTTGCAGATCTTATTAAATCTACCAATTCAACACAATGCAACAAGGTGATGTGACTAATAGATATTAGGAATACACATCAAGGAAAGTAACTGTATTGCTGATCAGATAATATATGAGGTATTGCAGCCACTTCTCAACCAAACACTTTAAAGGGCTAAGAAACCTGAGTGCCTTCAGATAAAATATAATGTCAGCACGAAGACCACGTGAGGACCTGGGGGATATTTAATCTGAAGAAGATGAGGCTTTCTTCAAATGGACAAATAATTAACATGGAAAAATGGGTGTAAATTTATTCTGCATTAGGCTGTCATGAAGGTAGAGTTACAGGTCGCATATCTGAGATTAACATGATGAAGGACTGTGTAACATTTAGATGAGTCCCATAATTGGAAAGTGTGTCTCTTCTAGGAACTTTCTTGGCACTGAAAGAATTCAAGCACTGGATGACTGTAGAAGATTTTGTAAAAAGATGTCACTATTAAGCAGAATGTCAGAGATGAGTTCTCTGGTGGACATCTGTTATTCTGGGTGCTCAGTGTATACTGCCCTATTTTGAGCTAGTGAAACCTCAATTTTTTTTAATTGACCTGATATTCTGAGCTTCACTTGCTTCCAATGATGTCAACTCTACATCACACATACTAGGGATAAAAAAACTCAGGCTAAGCCAAAGAGTGGATTTCCTTCCTCTGCCCACAATGACTGATTCAGAGATGGAGGAGACATGATCTAAGTCAGGCTGAAGAATGCTAGGTGACTCGATTTAAGGATTTTCTGTTGACTTATCAGAGACATAGACTATCTCTTCTGTGAGACTACTATGATGATGGGTTCTGAAGCTACAAGGGGAAGGAGGACCAATCAGGGCCTAAGAATGGCACCAACCAGGAGAAAATGTGTTAAAAATGGATCTTGTTGATGTCACTTGGGTTACCACATCCCTGACGTTTTCATTTATACAAACTAATAAATTTCCTCTTTTACTAAGCTAGTGTGTGTTGGGTTTTCTCTCTTATTGGTAAAAGAAAGAATTCCAAGTGACATAACTTTCAAGATTTCTTTCAACTCCATGTGAAGAAATGATAAAAGATATAAAGGAAACAACTTTTAACACCTAAAAATTAGGGGTAAAACCCATGGTTTAGTGAAGTGGGTATGTGATGTGAGTTCTGCATAGCAGAACCTCAACCATATCTGAGATAAATAAAAGAGAAGCGAGCCTTTGACAGTGCTGGTCTTTTAAGACAGAGACCCAGGGACAGCTGTTACTGTGCTAGGAGCTACCCAGCTCCTGCTGGCAGGCATTTAAGCTTTAAAGAGCTCTAGCTGCCATGCTGCCCTAACACCAGGGAAGACAAGAGGCTTTTTAAAGTTTCATTACACCTGGCTGGTAACAGGCACTTCCCATTTCAGCTAGAAGCTTCAGAAGAAGCTTCTTAAAGCAGCCATATTGAAGTAAAGGACAGAGAGGGAGGAAGATGGAAATCAAACTGAGAAAGGGAGTGACGATCATCTTTCAGGAAGTTAAGAAGTTTATTATTATTATTAGTGGTAGTATTAGTACTAGTAGTATTATTATTAGTATTAGTATTAGTAGTAGTAGTAGTAGTAATAGTAGTATTTTGGTTGCCATGCCTATTTAGCATGGTTAAATAGAAGAGTAAGGAATGATCAGGGCTATTAGATAAGAATAAAGAGTAATAATACTTATAATGTCAGTTGATGAGATGATGCCAAAAGAGCTATGGGTGCTATGTATCAACAGAGGTTATCATTAACTTCAAGCACTGTCTGATACTTAAAGAATGATCACCTAAAAATTAGGGGATATAGAGTGGTTAGGTATGATTTAGAGCAAGCTTTGGCCTTATAAAACCTATAATTTTGTGAACATGAGAAATATCAGGATTGGAAAGATTCCAAGAAAAATTAATACAGGATTTCTCACTACTCTATCCAAGTAGTGGTAGCAACAAGAATGACATTTCCATGCAATCTAATTTCCATGGTCTCTCATCAGCCCATCGTAAATTTTATAGGAAGGTGTTTTCTCTTTGCACAACAATCCCTGGATACTTAACATGGGAGAAGAAAAACTATGTACTTCGTTTATTTTATATAATTTGACTTATGTATGTAGGAAGAATGGTCATGCACGACTGTTCAAAGAACAGAGCCCACAAATCTGAATCTATTTTCGTAAAAAAAATAACTAACGGAGTAATCCACTTCAAATTCTCTTCATGAATAATAAAGCAGACAGTGGCTGAAAGCAGAGATTTGAGTGCTAGAAGGAAATTTCTTCACAACCACGGATTGTGAAGGGTGCTAACTGAAAGGCAGAGAGGAAAGAGATAACAAATATTCTTATATCCGAGAGATAAAGATGAAAAAGAAGAAACAGAGATTTAATGAGTTAAATCAGCACATCTGCTCTGAAGAGGTCTTGCATTTTTAACAACATCCCTTTGTTGGTGCCATTTATCAGAGTAAACACCCAAGACTTGGCAATGAAACTGGAATCTATTTACATGTGGTACTGGTTATCTAGATGAAAGCTAAATCCCAGGAAAAAGCAGTTTTTTAGTTAGGATTGCCATATAAGTCACAGAAAATATTCCTATGCGGCTCTTGTTTCATAGTCTTGTGTCACCTCCTACCCTGAGCTGCCTTTTACTGATCTCCCTTTCTAGTAAACTATTCCAGCCTCTGCTGTTTATTTGGAATGAATATCACATGAAAATGGAAAATTAGACTTTGTCTAATTTAGCTTTAGCCAGCTGAAACAGTATCAATGGGAGAAAATGATGCTGCAATTTTCTTGTCTGGTAAAATGTGGCTAGAAATCCATGCAGAAAATATAGCAATGTTCATTAAAATGAAGAATATACTATAATGAATAGTAATAGTTTGCTTTTAAAAGCACTTGTTAAAATACCATTAGATATTCAATAATGACCAAGACCATGAAACAGAGATGTATGAATAAGAATACTGAATTCAATTGTTTGCTTTGAACTCTAACGTGATCTCTCCCTGATTTCATTTTTAAGTGTGACAACTGGAAAAAAACAATTAAACAGTAACAATCTATTTTGAAGTGCTGATTGAATTTCATCTTCAACTACACAAAGGAAACTATGTATATGTATATGTGACAGCAGGTTTAGCATAAGTTTAATCAACATCTCTGAAAATGGAAAAAAAAAACACTTGAACTATATATGTAGATCTTCTATTTTTCAGACCCTATAGCTGTATACTTGAAAGGAGAAGACTGATTATACTCAATTGACCTTTTATAATTTACCTTCATATGTAAATCTGTGATAAAACAAATGACCAAATGGATATTCATTACTCAGGAGAATTAAAATAACCTACTAAATTCTGGAGCAAGCTTTAAAAAATACAATTATGTAAATGTGTTTATAATCCTATAAAAGTCAGCATGTTAAAGTGGGCCAGCTTGAGTCAGATGGAAAGGAACAGAAACCTGGTTTTCCCACTTGAAACCGTGAGACATGAGACAAAATACTTGCCTTCTCTTGGTTTCTTCATCTGTAAAATGTAAATGATGTTTACCAGAAGAGCAAAGGGTAGGGGATGAGTGAAAAGGTGAAGAGGAAGAGAGACAATAATATTGTGATAGATTTACATGGTGACAGATGATTACTAGAATTAGTGGGGTGATCACAAGATAAGGTATAAAAATGTGGGGTCGCTATATTGTACATCTGAAATAGAACTCATATAAGACTCTATACCAACTAAACTTAATAAAAATGTAAATAAAAAATGTGGATGAGGAGGAAAATAACAGTGCTTAATTGCTGTGTGATAATTTATATAAACATTTAGAACAGTGACAGGCCCACAATCAACACTCAATAAATGTTACACATTTTTACCAAAAACCTCTATAACGAAAGTTTGCAAAGAGAAATGCAGAGGAAACAGCAGGGGTATTAGGTAATCCTAGTGTGATTTCATTAGCATCAAAGACTTTTCATTAAAGTCTTTGATGCTAATGAAAAGAGCACATTTGAATAACAATTTAATCTATATGACAATGTGAAGGCCAAGGTACTGACTATTTCTACACTCGTGGTGGCCAAACTGCTCCAACCACAACCATAGGAGGTCCGTTGTTCTCACTGCCATGTAGCAGTGTGAAGGAAAGGGAGAGTACAATGGCCTTAGAATGGTCTGGACCCAGCACATGGAAATAACAAAGTGCGTTGTTATAGTCAGCTAATAACTTTTCTTAGTTGATCATTTATCATGATGCACTTTCTTTGAAGTCTTGAAATTCCTCAGCCAATTCTTTAACTGCCTTTGATATTAAGAATGTGAAGGTAGCTTGAAACAAAATAGTAAGTAGGCAGAATCAGAGATTGTTATTGCCTTCTTTTCATAAACTAGTTGGTAAAACTATTTTGTTTTAAAATGCATTAAGACTTCCTCTGCTACCTGTCACAGTCATACATTAAAAGAACAAATATATTTTGCTCACAAAAATCAAGTTCAAAAGGAACCATGAGTGTTCTCACTACCATTCTTAGTGTAACAAAAACTGATGCATGCTCTTTTTATTTTTATTTACTCCTTGAAGGAAAAACATTACTTACTTTCCATCCCAGACATGGTCACCTCTGTGGAAAATCACCAGGTTATTCTTAGGATCCAGAGCCACCCCAGAAACCTGGCCCGGTAGCAAGTATACTCCAGGCCAATCCAGTGCCTCTTCTACATGGAAATCTAAAAAATAAGTCCAAGCATTCAGTGAACAAGAAAGCTAGTACAACCTCATGCAGAGTCACATTAATTATAAGAAATTCATGCAGCAAGGTCACTAGATGCAAAAAAAAAAAATCAAGCCATGCTCTACATATAATATACTGCATGCACATGCCAAGTAGCTTCCTGGGCCGTGAAAAAAAGTAACTGTGAACATGTTCTCTTTTCCTGATGATAATATGCCTGCAAACCCAGCTTATCCATAAGTCATTAAAGAGCAAATTTGAGACTACCTCCTTAATAAGATTCTTGTTTTAAATTAGTATCTTTGGAAGAATATGGCCACGTGGATGGATACATCATTTTAACACAAAGCTGTTAAATGTTGTAAATAAATACCAAGCAAGGCCAATAAGCAAATCTCCCCCACCCCGCTTCTCTGTTAACTCCTGTGTAAATTTTGAATGTTAAATATACATTAGATCCTACAATAAACCATCATTGATTATCCCTGGTATAAGAAACTAAGTAAGATACCAATCTCATTTCTCTTAACTTCGGTATTCCTATAACACTGAACGGGAATGAAAGACACTCTCTTTTACTAGTTTCAGTGTTTCCTAACATAAGAAAAAGGAAAAATCACAGGAACTCTGTGACTGATTGATTTCCAAATTATTCTCATTTCTGATTAGAATACATTTATAAAGAATACCTAGGTTCATTTATATTAATCCCTTTTATAAACACGCTCACAAATGAAGAGGTATGATGTATGGAGCAGCTTTACTAATCGAGGATATATGGTTATGAAGATACTATAAAATCTGTTGTATCAGTGTCACTATTTCTTTCCTCTCAAATGCTTCAACAGAGATGTTGAGAAGTAGAAAAGAAGAAATCTGAGTCTCTGAGTCTCATTTATCCTCCCCATTCTCTGGGGGATGTGGCAACACACAGTAAAATATCAAGATAGGCATTAAAGATGAGTAGGAAAGAGAAGCACAGGGCTTATACAATTAGCTTTTGAAAACGAGAGGATGCCAGTGTGAGAATAAATACTTTAAAGTAATTCTCTCAACTATACAAAAAGAAATAGTACTTTTCACTCAAGATGTTTTTATCTTTGCATTTAATTTTGTTCAATAACAATTAAGAAAACATAGCACAGTCAACAGGATGCTAGATCAATTCTGCCTACAACCTTTGCTGAAGCATCTTTAACAAATATTCCCTAAGTGTATTATTGTCTATGTGAGGCATGATACTAGATTCTGGGAACACAAAGAAATAAAACATTGTTTTTGGCCTTGAGGAACTCATAGGATAAAATGAGAAAAAAACAAACCAAATACTTATGACCCAACGTGGGGCAGGAGCATAGGAGAGGGCCTGTAATCCTTCCTGAGGCTTGGATGGGAGAAGGTAGGGTTAAGGTCAGACCTGGGAGGTTTCCCAGAGGAATAAACATTTGTGTTCGCATTTAACGGTAAGTGGGGGTTCATTAAGTATAGAAGTAAGTATGCAAAGATATTTAGGTCAGAAAGATCAAAAGAGAAGATGTTAATTGCAGAA
>NW_006436298.1:29865567-29869959 GCF_000325575.1 Pteropus alecto | reverse complement strand
GATCCTTGCCTATGTCACGTGGGGATAGAAGAGTAGGAGGCACGATTAACAGAATTAGACTGGAAAATGTATATCACATGAAGGAATATGGATTTAAAAATGAATGAATGTAGCTCTGAGCTGTGATGTCTTGCTCTATACCATGATTAATTTTGAGGCATGCTGCAAGTACTTTCTTGTAGCAGGAAAGCAGAGTTTGGGAATAATTTACTTTTGAAATATGTTAGAGTACATGAGAATGTCATTCTCACATGTGCTTTGAAAGGCCTTCTCGAGCTGAAGAGAAGGGGGACAGTTACAGCTGGCATTTCTAAATTTGCAAATAATTCCGGGCACAGCAGTGGATGTGAATGGAGCTGCTCAGATGAATAGCATTCATCATCTATCACACATGTCATAATAGGAAAAAAAGGACACAAATTGCTGCTGCAGGTGATTGGGAGCCACTGAGAGGTTTTTAAGCATGGGGTGACATAATTAAAAGTGTGCTTATGAAAGTGAACTCTGGAAATAGGGCATAAGCATAATGATTAGAGATGTCCAGATGGATCAGCAGATGGATAAATCATTCCCCAAAGAAAATATTTCAAATTATTTTAAAGTTGCTTGATTCTCAGGTTGTACTTCATTATTTTCATCTCAGTTACAGATTGTCTGGTGATCATCATTCTATACTCACCAGCTCCTGAAGATTCTTGGTGGGCTTTGAGAGAACCTCATGACAATGTAAGTATGTAGTTGTTTTTGTCGGATTCTCAGAGCCCAGAACCACTACCACTAGTGGGAATTTGAGGGCAGGGATCATGTCTTATTCACCGTTTTGTCACCACATCTGGCATAGGGCCTAGACTACTGCCATGTCCTAATAAAATGCATGAACCTGAACTCTATGCTCTAGTCTTTCTTGTTTATATTGCCAACTGGCATTTAAACAGCCTTATAATCTTACAATTCACTTGTACTACCTCTTTTTACCCCTAGCACTGTACTGAAGACACTGTGAAGAGATTCAGTAAAAATGCTAATTGGCTAATTATTTTCATTAAAGACAATAAACAATTATTACAGTCCTTGGAAGCTTTCTATTCAGTGGTCCACCAACTGGTAGTGGAAGCTGGGTGCTCATGAAGACGTAGAGATACTAATTCTAATAGAAAATATGTGATGTCCAAAATTAATACATTTTCTGGAATCAAATGTGATTTTCCTAAAACACTAGAAGTACTGTGTAAAGAACTTCAATCTAGCTATAAATGATCCCAATTACCATTGACCTTAGATTGATAAACTCTTGAAAGTCTGCAGAAAGCACTGATTAATAAGTTATTAACTTATTTGTCACATATAAGAATCCTTTTTGATTGGGAATTTTCAAGAAGAAAACTCAATGTAAGTATGTAGAGCATATTTATTAAAACAAATTTTTGGTGAATTTTCAAAACAGTAAAGGTATATAAGAAAATATATAAAAGGCTAACTCTAAGCAAACTGGCTCTTTTACTACTGAGTCAATGCAAATGAGAACTACTTTGTGCATGGCAAAAATGTCTGGAGAAATTATGTTAAATTATTTTTAATTTCATTAAAAATATAATTGCACATTTATTAAGATTACCTAGCAAGAGACCAAAACCTTCAGGATCTAGGTCTCTGTGTTAACTAGAAATTCTAAGGCAGTTAAAGGAAAACTGAGTTCATGTTCTCTTCTGTGAACTCAAGTTTTTGCTTCCAGTGTCACCCTCTTTTTCATTATCAGGTAGTTAAAGGCTGTTTGCTTTAAGAGTAAATCATCAAGAATCAAGGCACTCATTTAGGACTAGTGTTTTCCAACTCCCACCCATCTCTACATGAGAATCATAGAATGCTACAACATACTGTCTCATCTCAGGTCGTTTTCTCATTTCACAGGAAAGGAACTATCGGCTTGGTCCAGACTTCAGGCATCTATATTAAGGATGGTTATTTTCTAATAATTATCTATTAAGAATAATAATTTCTCCAATTAAGGGAAATCTCTAATCCTTATCAAAGAAATTGTATGATAAAATATATTTGGGTTCTAACTTAAACTTAACATTATCAATCATGGAGAAGTTAAAATTTTGAGTTCAGATTCCTCTTAGTGTTAATTTAAGAAGTGATGCATACATAACTAGTTAATTCTGTAGACTTACAGTTTTAAGTTGAAAATTAAATACATATTTCTTACATATGACCTTGGGCAAGCTATTATCAACTCCAAGTGTCAGCTGCTCTAAATTCAGATGTTAAACAGCAGGATTATTTCAGAAGAACCCTTGTATTCATTATAATGAGGGTAAATGTGCAGCCTCACATCAAATCATATATTTAGAAAAAGAGTTACTACTTTCAGAAAAAATTAAACATTACTATTAAAATTGTATATATAAATTGCTAAAAAGATTAATGAATTTTACCTTTCCAAAAAAGAGATTAATGTGAGTGATCAATGCTGCTTTCATATAAAATTCTTAATAAGCATTTACAAGGGCATTCATTTATCTGTGTTACATAAGGACTAAAAGGATTAGATAAAGTTGAGAAAAAATATAATTTCAAAGCCAGACCTATGACTTAACCAAGTACGACCAGGCTCTTCAAATTTAATCTTAAGAAAAAGATCCTAATGAAATCACTGGAAGACCTCAATAAGAACAAAAAGTAGTGGTTGCTTTTTCTACACTTGCAAATTCTCATCTAGTGAGGAAAAGATGCTTTATTTTGGTCAGGGACTGTTATTCATCACAAGTGCCAGCAATAACTATAATTAACTAAAACCATAGGAGAAATATTTATACCCATGTCAGAGAGAAAACAAGAATTAATTATAATGTTTCATTTAATGGGAGTGAAGTGAGGAAGATAGTTAAGACATAACTAGGGACTAAAAAGCATTAGCAGAATTTCTTTTCTTTTTAAAATTTAATTGCAAATGAGATCATCTTGGTCAATTTGTTTGGGTAGTTATTGAGAAAACATGACCAAAGGTAATATACAACTTAGTTACTATGATTGTAAATGAGATAATGAGATGATTGGAAAAAAGTATTCATCTTCCTCTCTTCCTCTCTCCCTCTCTCTCTCCCCTCTTTCTCTTCCTCTGCCCTCTCTCTCTGTCTCCCTTATCCTCCTGTTTTTATTTTATTGTGAGATGCAGAATAACAAAATGATTAAAAACCAAGACCTGGAGCAAGTCTGTCTGACTTTGCATCTTGGTTCCTTGAGCTGTGGCGCTTTGCGCACATGACTTAACCTTTCTATGCCTCAGTTTCTTCCTCTCCAGATGAGTTTATAGATAGAGTTCTTGTTATGGGTATGAAATGAGTTAATGTATCTAAAACCCTTAGCCTGGTTCATAGTAAGGGCTATGTATATGTTTGTTTTTGTTATTCTTCTCCCTTCTAGAAATGAAAAATCAGCTAACTAAATGCCACATTTTACCTTGGAAATACTTTAAGACTTGAACCTACAGGTAAGAATATGACTGATATATGTTAAAAGGTTGGACTCTGAATTAAGTAAAAGTTGTCCATAGAAATTAATTAAAATCTAAATGTATCATAGAATATTTAAAGATGGTGTGAGTTCTCTTATCTGATGGGAAAGCATCTCAGAAATACTGATGTTTTTAGATGTCCAGTGGCATGTAGTATATGTGGAATCAGGCATATGCTAGCAAATAGTAGTCCAACCAAATTTGTAGTTTTAAATTCATTGTTCAAGGAGTCTAGTTTCCAGAAGGTAACTAGAATAAAGACACCTAACATTTTATTTCTATTCTATTGATGTTGTTTCAATATAGATATCAAACTAATAGTGGAAACCAAACTATGCTAAGTGTAAATGGGAGTGCATTTGCTTCTCAATTTACCAAGTTGAGTATTTTCACACTGTACATCATGTACCATAGGCAAATATCAAGGCAGATCAATATAAGTGATCAGAGATTTGAAGAGGCATACATCCTCATTATGATAGAACACTGCCAAGTCATTTTCATAATTTGTCAAATTAGAGTGCCAAATTTTGCAGCTTTCCTATATACTGCAATAAAATTCTCTCATAGATGCTGCTTAAGTTAAAGTAATTACTATTTAGTTCTACTACTTTAGTGTTTAAATTTTTTAAATTTTAATCCAACATGACATTAATGGTAGCAATAATAATCATAATTATTGTTAATGTATTATAATATTTGTTAAATGTTTTCTATGTGCCAGAAACTGTTCAAAGCACTTTCCATGTATGATTTGCCTAGAGACCACATAATAAGCAGTGTAGTGGGATCCAAAGCCAGGCAGTCAGTCAGGCTCCAAAGTCCGAAGTGTTCTACAACATGCTACCTCCACAGAGTGGTTTTCAACTTTTCTT
>NW_006436298.1:29839096-29865538 GCF_000325575.1 Pteropus alecto | reverse complement strand
TCTTTCCCAGGTGAGGCATGTTCTATCCAACAACAGCCAGAGAACCTATAGTTTAGTCAAGCTGAGTCTGTCCAGGAAGCTTCTCTACCTCCAGTGCTGTTTTCACAATTATTGGAAGGAGAGTTTTCAGAATAGACTCTGAATCTCACCCAAAGTCATGAAGACAAGACCTAAAAAAAAAAATGCTGTTCGTGGATGGTTGCGCTCTTAAGAGACACACTGAAGACACAGTACTTAACCATCTTGTTCTTAGCAATGCTAATAAGGACCTCCTCGGCTCTGACAAACTGGGAGATGTCATTTTATTGTGCTCTTCGTGCAGCTTGGTGCCCATCGATACTCAACTGATAATGAGGTGGAAAACTCAACTTTTAAGGCAGTTGCCAGGGTGTGGAACCAAGTGAAATTCAGATTAACCTGAAGGTCCACAAAATAGTGTTGCTTTCGAAACGTTCAGGTAGTCCTGGGCCTGCCAATACACAGTCAAATCCAAATTTTTGAGCTGATCCAATAATTTCACCTTTGGACCCTCCAATCAGCTGTATGGGATCCATCACCATACTGCAGTTCCAAAATCTGGGCTGGTCAATGAAATCTAAAGCGCTGCTTCTAAAAATGCCACTGTATTAGGCTGTGCTAGTGCCATGCACTGGGGACATCAGAACAGGAAGTTTCTGAGTGGAAGTTTCAGCTTCTGGGCTGGGAGGGTCCAAAACACCAGGGCGGCGTATATGAACTGGACAAGCAAGGTAGCCCCTCTTGGACTGAGCACAACTGTACTGAAGTGTACAGACCTAGAACGTAGACATTAGAATTCATAAAGTCCAAGTTTCAAATTCCGACTCTGTGACCTCATTCAAACAGGTTAACTTCTCTAGGCTTCTGTTTCTGCATTTGAAAATTAATAATCGATGTTAAAGCTACATGAAATGAATGATAACATTAAGCAACACAATAGCCTTACATTTCTGTATTAGTAATACTCTCATGTGAAAAGCTATTTTCTTTGCAGCTAATACAGTCCCTTATAGCATATTAGGCACTGTTAGGGAGACTGTTAATTCCTCTGGACCATTAGGGTCCCATTCTCAGCTTTGCCTGGAATAAAGGAAGGGTATGAGAGAAACAATAGAAGGTTATCTATTAAATTCATTCCCCTTGCTCATACTTTGGGGAATATACATGAATTAGACTACTAATATGTTTTATTAGGGCATTACATGCAAATGACTTTCTACTTTCTTTTTTTGCAGATGAAGGCTTCCTGAGGATAGGTCTTCCTCTGGCTTATACAAAGCAATCAAATACCTTCAGTTAAAGTTAGATATTACATTGTGTTATGGTAAACAGTGAGAGTTGAAAAGAAAAAGACTTAGAAATAGCTTACCTAAATATGAGTTCTGCTATTTTGCACTGAATTTTTAAAAAGTTCTTAAGTCAGTGTAGTGAAAAAACACTAAATCATTTCACAAAGGAAACACATGTACATTTCCTTCCTATAATTAGGATCTGGGCTCTATGCTATTATTCTAGAAAATTCATTGTTTTATTGACTTCATTGATATTCATCTACGTATTTAAAATGAAAAGAAACTTCCTGAACTAGATCCTGGAGAAACATTTTTCTCCTGGGCACTGACATTTTGGCTACCCTGAAAGGTATGAAGAGATTTGGGAAGCAAATGTATTTCGGGTGTTTTAAACACTTCTTTCTTAGAAAAATTAAGTAGGTTTCAGGAATACAATGTCTTAGTCAAACTATAATTTTTACATGACACTTATGATGCCTATAAAAGACCATAATATTATTTCAAATCCAAGAGTAATAAACAAGCACAAGTCATTGAATAAAGCACGCTGTAACTCTAACATTTCACACTTGATATAATTGTATTCTTGCCAAAGAGGTCCTTTTGCCTTTTATATTTCCATGTTGTTTGGGTTACATACAGTTTACTGTCCTTAAACAGAGGTTCAGACAGACACTTCAGTCTGTTTATTAAATAGATAGGGGCTTGATACACTGCTGATTTCTTGGTACCATACTCTTTGTTCTTTGGTAGGATTCCAGACTCTAGATTTTTCATAAGCACCCCAGATTCTGATGTGAGGGGGTCCAGGAACAACCTCTTCAGAAACAGTTTTATTAGGTAAATTTAGAAAGAGTTAGAGCAGAGCTAATGCCGTTTAAATATGAAGAGGTAAAAATCTGGGTTTCAATTAACATCAAATAGAGACCATTAGACCAAACCCAATGAACAACACTTGAAACTTCCATGTGAGCAAGAGGCACTACATGCTAATTTTTTTCGATTATAAATAAAAATCAGCTGGGTGTTGAATAATTTATGGCTTCCTGCAAAGCTGTATTTGAAAACATCAAGCTGGCAGCCTGTGCCATTCCAGCCCACGCATGGACAGCTGCCATGCACAAATATCCGTTACTTTTTTAGAGATTATCTCCACATGCTATATTATCTGGCTTTCCACATTAGCAAGTAACATGAAACACAATCAATAGCACAGAGGCCACAACACAATTAAAGACAAAGATGAGGTATCCATTGCTTGCTGGTACAGAAATCTGAAGGGAATAAGGTATTGTCCTCTAATTATGGGAGTCAACCATGGTTAGAAATAAAGATAAATCTGATAGTTATTCACTTGTTAGAGGTCCCTTCAGAAATAACTATTCAGTTTTCCAATTAAGATAGTAAATGATAACAGACCTTAAGAAATAGAAGTCATATAAATGATTACATTTTCGAAGTCAATTGGATGAGACTGTTTGAAGTATAAGATTCCTTTGAGAGGAATTTAAATACCTTAAAAGAAGATGGTGTATGAACATTTCGTACACTGGGACTTTATAAATCATGTTTTGAATTTTCAGTTTCTTTCCATTGAGAAAAATAGAGAATGCTGATATAATAAGAATTTGTTACCTTGAATTTTATAAGCCACCATCCCCAACATGATCCAAATATTTTGGGGTCTAATTCTGGTTCACCAATTGAATGGAAACTGAATTTATGTAGTATTGGACCAAAACAAAAAGAAATATTCCTCAAAACAATATGATATCCGATTAACTAAATCTGAGTACTACTTTTTCTAATAAGTCCTTTATTGATGAGTTTTTTCACCCATTAATTTTTATTCCCTTCAGATTTTGCTAATGTGGCTTGTAGCATTTCACATTTTATTCTTTAAAAAAAGCCCTAAACGCACCTCCTGTGTGTTCTGGTTCCCAGATGCCTTCACCAGGTAAGGGCTGCTGTAATGAGAAAACTCTGCTCTCTGATGGCCTCAAAGTAGATTGTAGTCTGTGAAATTTGTGAATTCTGTCTCTAACAAGAATAGCATTGCCCCTCTCCTCATGTTCTGCACTCTCTCTCGCATCAGATCGACCAAGATCCTTCTTTTGGACTACGTTTGCAATCTCAGCTACCAGGTCTGACTCTGATTCTGACTTTTCTGTAGGATTATATTTATGCACATGAACAACATCTTCCCTTTCTCCTAGCAGCTTGGAAAGCAGTGAATAGAAATCACCTGTGGAAAAAAGAGAAGAGATAAGGGGTGGAGAGAGGCGATACGATCATATAATTTATAAAATTTTGTGCATTAAAAATAAGTGAAAGAGAGGGCTGCTCTCAAACTTTCAAGCATGGAGGGAAAAAAAGATGATTTTCCAGAAAATGAAAAAATAATATGCTTCATATTTCATTTTATGTTCACCTTATTTCTTTCTGTTATCCCAGGAGCCAACCATACTAGATAACCTCTATTAGCATATTAATAGAAACAAAATAATGCATATGTGATCACATGGCATGTTTCAATAAATGATTTTCACAGTATAGTTGGATTGATTTGGAAGTTAGAGTTCATCAGATTTCTAAAATAAAATATTATCAACAGTACATCAGAAAACAGCTTTACAAGCAAATAAACCCTTAGAAGTTGTCTTTAAAAGCTTTTTAAAGTATAGTTCATAAGAAATTAAATATATATTTTTAAGCAGTTGCTAAAAAATACAAAAAAATCTAACAGATATGAACTTACTTGGCAATTGGAAAAAACAAAGTTTTATTGTTATTTTGTTCACAGTGCCACTGTAAGTAGCTCCAGTTGTTCATTTTAAACAATAAATGAAGAAATTCCAGAAAAATGATTTTGTGAGAAAATACTTTTAAAATTAGTTTCAAACAAAAGAGAAGACTTTAACAAAGTAATATGATTGGAATGACTCATCACTAAAATGTATTTTATACCTTCCTATACTTCCTTCCTATCACTTAGATATGATAATCTAATTCCATGAAAACAAACTTATCCATGAAAACAACCTTATTATAAAATATTATGACATAAAATATGACTACAGAAAGTTCATGAAGCATTTTAATCCTCATATTTACATCTATGGCTTCAAATCCATTTACATCAAGTGTGTGATTGGGAAACATAGGTACGTTCTCAATGGAAACACAAATTTGCTTTCCTAAGTCAAACCCGAAGGTCACCCACAGCTCTTCCTTTTCCTTACCCTATTCTAAGCGCTGCTAATAAAATTGCTACGACTAGGGAGTCCTATTGCTTTTTTAATTACATTTACAACACCATTGGATAACATTTATAAAATCTTTCTTATGATCATTAGGAAATGAAAATAATAACCGGGTTAGCCATGACACATTCCACTAGGGACTATATTATGAAGAGATTGGTGCAAGGGGATATGAAGTCTTTCCAAAATGATGCTAAGAGATCCTGTCATGTGTACAAATAGTCTTGGTTTAATGCTTCAGGGTAGGTTTTTCAATTCTTGCCTGTGAAAGCTGCTTATCCCAGGTGAAATTTTCAATCAGGAAATAATTACCAAGTAATAGGGCCAATATCAGTAAAGTGAAAAAAGCAAATTACAATTCAACCAAATCTGCTAGGCCACACTGGCATTCTGCCTCACAGAAGAGAAATTAATCCCCTACTACTAAATTCTCCTGCCCCATATACTAAATGTAAATAGTTTCACATGCTGTTGTACAATAAACACTTTATATAGAAAGTAAAATACAAAATTATTTAAGGGACAGAGAATCAACATAGTTTTAAAACTTGAATCTGTCATTGGGCTAATATTACTGGTGGAGCACAGGCTTAAAACTATGCATAAAGTCATTTAGGTTTGTCAGTAAAAGTCTAAAAGCTGTGATAAAATGCCATATGCAGAGCACTTGGTTCCTTTGAAATTATTGCAATTATCACTGAGTTAGGAAAGCAAAAATTTAGCAACATAATAGGCTTGGCAGCATCGGCTTTGTGAGAACATAGCTTCAGAACTGCATCTCTATAAGTGCTCATTACATGGGAGAGAGACCACTAGATGGCTGTCTCTTACATTCTTATGCACAAACCAGAAAGGTGTGTATTTTTTTTTCTCTTTTAGTGTATAAAATATATGGAATCCTGAAATGTTAACCATTTTTCTTAGTCATATTAAGATCCTGATTTAGAAAATATATCTAACCTTGAGTATAACGGATGGAACAGAATATAAACAGAGGCAATTTTATGGTCTCTACCCCAATCTCAACTCTCAATATTCTTTTCTTTCTTTCAGTTTAGTTACAGTCACGTTGGATTTTCAATTCCTTGACTAACAACTCTAAGAGAGATGTTGTTTCTTCTTCCTGGGACATTCTCCAGTAATCAACTAGCTCCTCAACTTTCAGATCTTACTTAAGCGTCACTTATATCCAAGATTCCCTGACAATGAAATTAGGGGTCCCTACTGTATGTAACAACAGCACTCTGGTCTTTCCCTGTATTGTTATTGCCCGATGTCTGGTCTGTATTTCACGCTAGTGTTCGAATTCAACTCTGATGCTTAGTAGCTATTCTATGCCTTTAAGTAAGTTACTTAACCTTATAAAGATAATTAAAACTACATTTAAGAATTATGTTATGGATTTAAAGATTGTTAATGTAAAGTGCTCAGCCCACTATATGTCATATAGTAGGTATTTCTAAATTGTACCTATTATAATTACCAATGAAAGACTTGCAATATGAATCTGCTTCAATCTAGTGTTTACTTAAAATCTAAAGAATCAATTCTTATTACATATTCAAGAATTTGAATTATCATAATGGAAAAAAAAATTAAGTTTATAGCCCTCTATTTTCTCAGCAAGTCACTACGGCTGCTGTAGCGATTTGTTCCCTAACTTTGCTAAAGGAGTTTGTATCTGCATTTTCTCTCTCTCTCTCTGACTCTGTGTGTGTGTGTGTGTGTGTGTGTGTGTGTGTGTGTGTGTGTGGTGTCTATTTTTGGAGAAAGAACTCTCTCTCCTCCTGTGTTCTGGATGCCAGCCCTCCCAGCACACCCTAGAGCCTTTCCTATCTGCCTTCTTTTCTTTTCCAATACGGCATCTTTGCCAAAGACTTGACTCACATGCTGGTTTTGTGCTTGAGTGTTTGTGGTGGTGAGGAGAGACCCTCCTCTGACACAGTATGTCTTTCAAGCTTTTCCATCCTCCCTCTTCTTTTAACAAGTTCCAATATGGCTAAAAGAGCTTTCTGTGATAATAGCAATGTTTTACACCTGTGCTGCTCAACACGCTAGCCATTAAGACACATGGGGGCTATTAAGTACTTGTAATGTGGCTAGTGTGACTGAGGAGCTTAATTTTTATTTTTACTTACTTTTAACTAATTTATATTTGAATTTAAATAGCCACTTGTGGCTAGTGTCTACCCTATTGAACAGGGCAGGTCATCCTTCCTCACATCCTCTTCCTTACCTAAATCAAAGGTATCTCTTTCCACTTCTTACTTTATCCCCCATATGACTTCTGAATGAGCTGCTTAAGAGCTCTTCAACAAGTCACTATGGCTGTTGTAGTGATTTGTTCCCTAACTTTGCTGAAGGAGATTGTATCTGTATTTTCTCTTCATCTCGACCTACTGGCGGTATGTACCACTGTTCAAAGTCCCTTCAGAAACTCTCTCCTTATAACATTGTTCTTTCCAGATCTTCTCTGCCTGTCATCTTTGCTTTCTTTTACGCTTCTGCCCAACATATGAAAATACTGATGTTTTCTGAGGTCAATGCCTGGCATACTTTTTCCCCCTGGCTAAGGCCTCTTCCTACTAAGAGATCTTAGCCATTCACAAGGCTTAAGCTGCTACCTCCAGACAAATGAGTCTCAAATCTGGAGCTTTCCTAGTACCAAATTGGTATATACAATTGCCTTCTGAAAATTTCCACTTGGACGTCTGCTTCATAGGAATCTTGAATTCAACATGTCTAAAACTGAGCTCTTAATCTTCTCCCTACACTTTATCTTTTTCACAGTATCTTTCTCAGTGATGAAACTATGTTTTGGGTTAATCAACATAGTGAGTGATATGTACGAAACTGGCCTAAAGAATAGTAGTAACTGGTTTTCTTTGGTTTAAGAAAGTAGAAGAGTTTTCTGTTCTCTTCAGTACTTTTTGCTTACCGCTGACAATATATTTTATATGTATCATCAAATTCTATAAAATGTTCTAAAAATATTTTCGTATATTTAAATTATCTGAGAAGAGACAAGTAGCAAGGGATAAGTGTGATTTTATATATATGTAAAAAAACCTCTCATTTCTTGTCATATTTCCAATGATTAGTACTGTTCCTATTATAGTAGATACTCAATAAATAATTCTGGAATTAATAATAATGTTAAAAAGTCACCCCTACCTCTGCATCAGGAGAGATAAAAATATTTCTTTGATGATTTTAGGCTGCAGTAAGGCTTATTTCTTTCTTTTTCTCACTCAAACTTTGATTCTTGTCTTATGAGATACAGAAATGCTCTAGGTCTTTTAAGTAATTTGGCTGAGTGGGTTTGGTATTTGGAAAACGCAACTGTGGTAGCAGCTAATGTGTAAGGAAAAGGAACACAGCACAGTATAAGGGAATCTAAAACAATATCAATTAAACTCCAAGTTTGTAAGTTGTGTGCCTGCATTAACTCCTTCATGCCTTAATGGGCATTTTTCTATTTAGTAGGGATCACACCCTGTTCCCTGCCACCAGTATGGTTCATTTTCAGTAACAGAAATATGATGAGAGCAAACTAAAATAGATGGAAACAAATATTGGAAAAATTGCCCCATGTGGGTTTTTTTTTTTTTTTTAACAAAATGCTTTAAGATTATCAGATGAAAAAAAAAAGAATCATTACTTTTAGATAGCATAGGATCTTAATTGTGGCAGGCATTTCTATTTTAAAAATGATCAGGAACCTTTTGGTAATCTTTCAGAGTAAAAACTCCCATTTCCCACACAAATTGCTAGTACTTCATTACCTAAAACAAACAGTTCTTGTTACTGCTTATTGCTCTGTGACTTTAATGGTACCAGGAGCGCATGTAGGATGTTGGTCAGCAGATGTGCCGATGTAGCCAAGTAATGTGCTGAATAGCCAAGCTAAAGAGATTACAACCTTGCAACACAACTGATTAATGAGAGGGAATAAAAAATAAAAGCGTTTCTTTACAGATTTTAAGGTTTTGCTTTATGACTCAGTCATAGCTGACTTTCTCTTCTGGTTAAAGTCTATTTTGTTTATTGATTGTTTACTTATTACTAATGCACGACATTTATCCTACTAGCCTTAGAGAAATAAAATACATGGTTATGATAATCAGCTCCAGGATCAAGAATGAAGTGAACTTTGTTTTCCTCTTATAAAACTCATGTGATTGAAAAACAATCAGAAATTGTTTTTAACACATATCTATATGAGAAAGCCCAACCATGTGATAAATGATCATTCACATCTGCCTATTCTGTTATTAGGAAACCAATTCAAAACAGCATCCACTCAGCTTCCTAGGGCCTTGGGGGGTATTTAGAATTGTGTTTGATAGATGAGTTCAATAAATAAAGACTTGTGGGCTGCTCATAAATCATCACAAACAGATAAAGTTTTAGTGATTGGGAATACAAAAAAAATATATATCTTCTTTAAAACAGCAAAGTGGCATTGAGAGTGCTTGGAATTAGCTAAAAAGATGCTACTAAAATCATCTATATTTTATTAGGGAATGAAGAGGGTATCCTATTTTGAACAAAGCAAAGAAATAGAGATTTTAGCTACTAAGCCTAGTCTTTGTTTCCTGCTCTCATAAATGGTTTATTTTAACAAGCTTTTACAGTAAACAACTGTCATTTTGACTTGCAACATTGTTCCCTTGATTCTGCTTATTTGATAAAACATGTTGATGGTAATTCATTTTTGTTAGCATAAAACCACTGTGAAATTATTCTGTTTCACAGAAGGTATCTGAAGACCTTTAACTATCTGGGTTCATGAAGAGTCTTTCCTCTACGAATTGTGTTTTTGTCATATTCTCCCTGCCTTGGGAATATGGTAGCTCATGCTGACCTTTGAGTAGAAAGATTGATTATATGAGGGCACAAAGACTACAATGAGAAGAGTTTGGAGCAAACTAAATAAAACATGTTAAAGGCCCTTTCTGCAGAAAAAGAAATTCTGTCCAGAGCATAATGTACAATAACAAGGACATGCTGGTATTGTAGATTTGGACTTTCAAATCTGCCTTGAGTTTTTTTAAGACATCAAAATGTGAACACAATGGACATAAATTTCAGTACTACATCTATACTTTGAATTTTAAAGGAGAGAGCCACTCAAATTTAGAACTCCTAAACGTAGTTACACAGATTCTTGCTTGCAGCTGGTAAGCCTCTTTGTTTCAGCTCATATTTGTTGCCTAAACAATGTCCATAGAAAGCTCAGGTTGTACCTTTGACACAGTGAACACGTATAGGAAATCATAATACATAAAAAATAAAGAGAACATACAAAACATGCTTTAGTTCCCTAGAAGTGCAAACTATAACATATAAGTGAGAGATGTATGTGTGCGCGAGTCTGCTCTGGAAAATGTCAGCGCCACCATCCTCATTCTGTACAGTCTCCTAGGATTCATTTCCTCCACCCAGAATCACTATCTAATTGGGTTTTATTGTTTAGCTTATTGTACTTATTACATACATAGGTAACTCTTCACTTACAATGTTTATAAAGCTAGTGACATTCAGTTTGTTTTGAATATCCATTAGTGTTGTTCTGTAGGAAGGCAGGCAGGCATAATTAACTCTGATAAGCTCACCCACATCAAATAGGCTATTTTCAAAGCAGGGATATTATGCAGCCATTAAAAATTGTGCTTGCCAATAATTTTTACAGTTAGAGGAAATATTCAAGATATAATACTTTTAAAAAGGATACAAAACTGTGCCCATGTTATGATTTAAATACTGTTAAAATAATGTGCATACATGTGTAATATATATTTCATACACAGATGTATATATATACCCATATTTCTGGGGACTACGTATGACTTTTATTTGCTTCTTCATACGTTTCTGTAATTTCCATACCTTCTATAATGAATATTATTTAAAAAATTAGTCAAGTATTATTTTTTAAAAAACCCTGCAGACTTAATTAAAGCCTCATTAAAATGTTTCCCAGTACTGAATGATCCAGGCAATCTGATAGGTAAAGCTATAATGAGATTCTTCTGGTGTCTCTATGATTACATCTTTTGAGATAGAGTCTGATATACATCAGCCTTAAACCAATTTTTTTCTAGAAGGAGCAGATGTAGACAAAGATACTGCAGAATTTTAGTGTGTTTGTGAGTAAGCACAGGTTGAGCTACATAAATTTGCACAACTCAGATGTCTCTTTCAAACTCTAGTTAATTTCCAATCAAAATTATTATTCTGGCAAATATTAATAGCTAGCAATTTTAGTGATTAGAATTTCAAATAAAATAAACTAGGGTTTGCTTTCAAATAAAAGAGTTTGCTTTCTTTCCATCCATGTTGGAAGTACCTACTACTTCTTTTTTTCAGCCTGTGAAATGAGTATTCTTTCTCTATTTTTTATTACCTTAATAAAGGTTGTCCCTTCTTTCCAATATAACCTTTATTACATATCTTAATGTTTATTCTTCCTATCTCCTTTCCAATGTATTAAGATAAGAAGTGAAAAAAAATTGTATTTTCCCTGTAGAACTATATCTATTATTTAGGCACTGATGGGTACGAGTTTGCCTTTGAGTACATGTACTCTGACATTTTAGGTCTTTTTCTTCCTGCCCCTCAATGGTTCTTTTGCCAGTGGGAGTCCGACATCTTCTGTGTGACCAACAAAGGTACTATTGCTTAGTTTGTGGTTAGGACAACTGAAATACTTCAGGCCTTTTGTTTATTGAGGATTTAAAATATTTAAAGAATCACTACAACCTGGAAGAGTGCTTGGAACATAAATTGTTTTAGCCAGAACACCAAAAAAAGGTAAAGGGTTAAGTTTGAGGGCTTAGTTTAAAAGTTAGCATACATGGCAAAATTTATTTCAATAATTAGAGCTCCCCTATTAGCTATTTGGTCAATTTAACTCCCTAGGGAATGAATACAAATAGACATTTGTGTAAACAAACATCTCTGAGAAGAATGGGATACTCTCAGTAATAAGTAGATTTGCCCTGTGTACTGCAAGGAGATAGATTGAGCTCATTAGTGAATCAAATGGACTATATGTGCAAATATGTATTTGGTATATATCTATATTTCTAATTAAATTCTAGACTGGGGGCCCCCAACAACCAGTCGAATAATACACAGGCTATGCTGGCCATTGAATTGGCTTTTAGTCAGGTATTTGTCTATCTGGGAGGTGACATTCTCATGGACCCACTAATTTCAACATATGAATACCATACCCTACTTTCTTCAGCATGAAAATTGAGTCAGAATATTGCTTTCTTTGTTCTTAATTAAAATTACTTTTCAGCATTGTTATTCATAAGTAGAAGAAAACAGTAACTACAGAAAAACCATTTCATATGTATTCATATAATTCATTTCTAGAATCAATAAAGCTTTGGGTATATTTAAACTTCTTAATGCTATATCTATATCTATATCTATATCTACATCTATATCTATGTCTATATCTATATCTATATCCGTATCTATATAGATATATATACTATTAAACAAAAAAAAGAGTAAATGAATGAACAGTAAAATATGAAAGTGTTTTAAAAGATTTGGTTTGTAGGCATATATGACACTCCCTAAATCCTATTATTTGAAAAGAACAGATTAAATCTAACATTTAATGTTCCTCTTGGGTTTCCAATCTTACAGAAGTTTCAATGTCTTCCTTGATCAACTCAACTAATTTCAGAAGGAAATCACAGTCCATCCTCAGTTTCCACAGGAACTTATTATTTCATAAGATACATCTACTAAATGGTGGTCTCATTCCATACTGTAGCACATATGTCGGTATTTGGAAATGTATTCTAAGACGACACGAATTATTTCAGACATACATTTCAAACAGTATGTACAATGTCAAAATAATTCATTTTAAGTTTGATCAAATTTCAGTACAATTATAGTAAATACTGTTAATACTACTATATTTAGGCTACAATTACTAATTTCCTTACAAATATATACACAGGATTGATAAATTTAGCTATTTTAAATCATATTCAATAGTTTAGTATAATAATTTAGTATAAATTATTTCATATAAAATCATCTCCCTTTTCTGATTTAATGTAAAAATAGAAAGAACTTTGAGCTAAGTTGTGTATTTTTAAAGGCCATTTGTTAGAATGAGATGTCATGGAACACACTTTACATCATTTAAAAACTTTATATTACGCTTCACCCTATACCCCTTTCAAAGTACATTTTTTCCTTTAAAAAAGTCTGGACTCTTTAATTTTGCAAATACTATTAGTGCAAGAGTGATATCTTTGACCCAACAGAATACATTTTGAAGAATTCCAATAGTGGTTTACCATATCCAAAAAGTCAGAAACTTCTAAATGTTGCTAAAAGAAAAATCCCGTTTCATGTACATTTTATGTTGACGGGAGAAGTGTGTTTGCATTAGCATTAAACTAATGTTTTAAAATACATCATATCTAGGCAAAAAATGACTTGATGACATACTCTAACACCTAACACAAACAATCTTCCAAACAACTGGCAATAACCAAGATTTGGGAGAACAATTTTTCAGTGCCAGCACATGCAATATCTGACATACAAGCATCAAGTACTGTTACTTCAAATAAATAGAACAGAGGAAGAATGATGCTTTCTTAACTTATTAGATGGCAACTTAACACACAACTACAAATGAATAGAGCAAGAACCCCTCCTATCTCCTGAAGGCAGAGAAGACTGACTTAAGGAGGCAAGGAATTTAATTCTTAATTTCTTTTTTCTTGAACCTCATATATAGTTAATAAACACACCATAATAAATACATAGACATTTAAATGGTAAAGGTCTTTAGATTTCAAAAGCAGCCCACTAATTATTTCCAATGATTATATTTGCACTATATATAAAAGTTATAATATTAAATAAACTAAAACAAAGACAGAAAATCTAATGGAACTAAATTACACTAATGAATTTTATGTGCAAAACTAAATTGCAACAATTAACCATTTTCTCATGACATGTATTATATAAAAACAACAGTACATAGGGTTGGAGGCTGATAAACAAAGACCTAAAATATCTCAAAAACTTTAAAATTTGGTTGCCTATTTAAATAATAAATATTTTGTAGGCCTAGTTACAGAAGTAAGCATACATACCCTGTTCTAACACTTCTTCTTCTGCTCGTTTTGGCTGCTGGAGTAAAGACATCTTATCTTTGTTCTCTGTTTCTGCAAAGGATAAAAGAAGCTGAGCATAAATCTGCAGTATATATTACATACTTTAAATCATTTATTGGAAATATGCCATCAACATAAAGATATTATTTAGGATCTTATGTTTGATAGAAAAAACAGTAGTAATAATTTATATGGTAGAAGTGCGCTAATTCGCACACACAAAAAACAAAACTATGCCATAACCACCAATTACTAGATTTCTGACTAGATCAACTACTCTCAGTAATATATACATTATACAGAATTTTAAACATGCAATAACAAAACTGCTCATATTGGTTTTTTTAAAAACTGCATTTAGTAATATTTTAAGGCTATTTTAAGATACATTCTATAAACATATTAGGATCTTAATAAACGATCTGATTGCTATGTTAACTTCTTTCATAAATTTCTACTAGAAAGAATAGAATAGAAAGTTGTTCTGGCATTTTAACATTGAACTTACAAAACTGCGTAAAGTTTCAGCATACTTCATTCAATAAAACAAGGTGTGGGTTTTGCAATTTTAAACTAAAGAAATGACAATCAATATGACTGTTTTGCAGATGAACACTAAGTTAAAAAACGATTCTGATAATGAGATTAAAAAGGCCAAGACTCGTAATACTTCATAAATTGAGAATTGTTCTGTGCTTAAAGAGGCCCTTTAAACAGATGATTTAGGGTACGACTAGAGATGATAACCATTTTCACTGGCAAATTATAGCATTCTTTAGAACATGGTATATAAATTCATAAACTGGTTATAGGAGGAATGAAATGGAGAAACTAGAAAACACGAATTAAAGAGAGAAAGATCTACATTATGGAATTGGTCCCCAAACTAATCTCTTGATCACTAATTAAGATTTTTCACTGTTTTGATGGGGCATGTCAGGAGGGAAGGTAGGGCATAAAAGAAGGAAAAAGAAAAGAAGAAATTGGATTACGTGGGCATGTGTGATTCTTTGACAGAAGAAGGATGATTTTAAATATTAGCCAGATAGTCAAGTGAGACATAAAGAAATATAAAATACAAAATCATATGTTACTTTAAATTACACACCAATTTTACCTTTGTGATGTCCATGCATCATAACCATATCAGACTTCACAGGAATTGGAATATTGGCCTCTGGTGGTATGTTTCTGAACATATCCGGAGCTACATTTTGTGTACAGGTCATGAAAGAAACTGCATGCTTGGCTTCCATGTAATACATAATGTATAAGTTGCACATTTCATCACTAGATGTGCCACTGCAGACAAAAAAAAGTAGATGCAACAAATCAGCCACTCACATAAAACACATTTTTAATGAAAGAAAAATACAACCAGTAAATCTGCCAGCAATGGATTCAAAGGTGGAAATACTGTGCATTTATTTTACAGCTTTCATTAAAATCCACCCCCAGCTTTCAACATCAAAAGCACATTGTCAAAGGTGTATTTTCACTTAATGAAGTATCTATTTGCAGTTACTTCATGGATATCACCAAATACTGCAGATACAAATGGCATTGAAGTAGCAATGAGATACTGTCCTTTTTCTTCTAAATCCTTTTTATTTCTTAGTCCTTCTTCCATTTGCTAAAACTCATAGACTGGGCAAAGTACTCTTCTCATGGAAAATCTTAATTATTCACTTAGTAATAGTAAAATTCAGTACACGTCAATGGAAATATCATATATTATTTACGAGTCTTTAAAAATAGCTTTTTCCATTTAACCCTCAGAGTCTGAGATCTTGTTTTAGTTACTGCCTCTTTTCTCATGGTCAGATGAATCAATAATCATGTGTCGATAATAAGACATCATAAATGTATCCCTGTTTTCTGACTTGGCACCTTGGCTTCTGCAGCAGAGAAGAAAAGAGTGCCTCAGGAATGATGTAAAAGGAAATCAGCCCTAATCTCCATTAAAGGCTCAGACCTGAAGGAGATTGTGCTGTACAACAGAATGACTCAATGATAAAAATAGATTTTACAACAGTGGAATGGACATTTCCAAGAAAAAAGTTCCCAATAACAAATAATGCACAATAGTTGATAACATTTTTTTTTGTTTCTCAATTCACATGGGTTACTATGGGTTACTATTTCATTCTCTTCGCTATTATTAGAAAGGAATTATTTAGGTACACCTTCACAAAACTTACATATATCAAGGTAATTTGCACAAAGGAACATTTCCTTTTTGGTATAATTCTGACAATTTTTAGCAAGCCTATACCAAAAACAAAACAACAACAACAACAAAAAACCCCAAAAAACAAAAAACCAAGCCATGAAGTGGACTATTCGCTGTACAGAAATACGTCAGTGTTGATTTTTCCAGCATTGTCATGCAGCACTCACTTTCTCTCCATAGCAACAGTAATGACATCAGCAAGAGAAGGAACAAAATAAAAACCTTTTCCAAATAGGGATATGGTTTCTCTCAGCTCTGAAAATGTAGAGCCCCTGAGAGAACATAGGAATGAGCCCCTGCCATGAAAAGCTCTGTTTATGCGTAAAAATCATCTGCCTTCTCATTCTCTGAATCTGATGTCTGTCAGTGTGATTGTCTCTCCCATGAAATATATACAAGCAAATGTTGAAGTGTAATCCCAAACAAACACTTGTTCAATACACATATATTTAGGTGTCAAAACGCCATTCCTAAGAATTACGTTTTAAGTCTTGGAGTTGGTCAGAAAATTACATGCTATAAAAGGAATGGCCAGTGCCAAAGTAGTAGCCTCCCATCGTATTATCCTCCCTCCTCTTGTTCAAAATGAGGAAAAAAGTACAGATCAAAAGAGAGAGAAATGAGGGAAAAGGAATTTAAATTTAAAGGAATTATGGCTCTAGTTTAGGAAACCTTGAATCATTTAGCAAAGAGGGAAAGCAAAATAATATAAGCTTCTTAAATTAATGAAAGGAAAAAATTAATAAATTTATATAATAAAATGAAACTTGCAACTAATCTATGAACAGATACGTATATATTTTGTCTGTTTGGGAACATCAGGACTATGTTTACTCTAAACATGTGATTTATTGGGACAGCCTAATCAACTCACCAAAGTAGTTCATTTAAGGTACTGGTTCTATGATACAAAATTGAGCTGATCAAATAATTTGAGAATCTTTGCTATCACGAAGAAAATTTCATTAGAGAGTTGAAGAAAAAAAGTCATTTTATTCCTTTCCATCTGTAATTAAACTTGTAGTCAAGGTAACTCTGAGCTCCTAGACAGAGAACTATCATATCTTAAACACGTTAGGACTCAAATCTTCCTTAATCTCAAAACCCAGCTTGCCTATTTTCACATTCATCTTTCACTCAAACAAAACAAAACAAAACAAAACAAAACAAAATAACTTGACTTTAGCCAGACAAACTTTCAATTTTATCTGATTTATTTTTCCGTCTATCTCTCGATATATCTATAGATGTATCCAAACTTTCAGTATTTTACCTATCTATCTATCTATCTATCTATCTATCTATCTATCTATCTATTATCTATCATCTATCTAATGGATCCATCCATCCATCCATCCATGTTCTATGAGGGTTTTTATTAAAATGAACTATTTCATATTATAAAGATACATAATAGAAACAAGAATGTACCAAGTATTCTGAAATGTATCATTTAAAAAAACCCAAATATTGTACATCGTGACTATGTTTCAGACAGTGGTACTCTGACTTTGAAGATTCCCTCACCCCAGCCTCTGTCCCTTATTTTCAAGCCTCAATAGATATGAGGCCTGAAAATAACCAATGATGGTTAAAACTAATTCTGGAAAGAAATATGAAAACTTTAAAGAAGTTATTTTATAAAATTTTTAATTGACTCAGGAGAGTTCATGGTGCTTTTGAACTTATAATTAAGCAGTTATTGATCACATAACTTAATCTTTGCATATAATACATTTTTAAATGTTGAGTAAAGTGCTGTGCTTAGAATCTATGAATATTCATTAGACATTCTTATATGTACACGAAATAACTCGTTCCAAATGAACAATACGACTGACAAAATTGACCAAATAGGTAAATATTATCTACCAACTCTCGATAATTAATTTAAAATTTTAGCATATATAGCATACTTAATTAGCTTAATCAGCTGACTTAAATTCTGTTTTGTTTGTTTAAAGTTGACTAAACATTTAAAATAAATTTAGATAAGTGTCATGTTGAATGTAAAATATGTAATGCAGTCAGGAACAAAATATTGCTTCTTCATAGATTAATCAATACTATGTTGTCAGTATAAACATTGGTATAATTTTATCTAAGATATATTATTCATATTTACTATTAATTTCCTATAAATTAATATATTAAAGAAAAAGTATTAAAGAAATATAATATGTCTGGATAAAAAATGTTACCATTAAGTACATTTATTAATATGTTTTGTCTTAAATACATCTATTTTATAATGGCTGTATTTTAAGATGAATCTCTGGCATCGGAAAATCAGTCCCTAATTTTTAAAGTGCTTTTTATTAGTTAACTACTTTATTAGTTCTATCCAAGTGAAGTTTTCTTCAGTCCTAAACTTTCCAGTTTAATACAGAGATTAGCTTGGATTGGATAGAAGAATCACTCTGAAAATCTTCCTAGTAGGCCACCGATGGTACCATTTTCCTGTAAAACCTAATTTCCAGGTGGCTGCAGCATAAGAAAGTCAAAAACTTAAAACTGACAGTTCTCCCAGTTCTCTATGCTGCCCCCGTAGCACCTTTGGATTCGTGGGATTTATATCTAAGTCAGCTTCATGCGCAGGGCTCTAACCCATGCTCAGTAGGAACGTGCATTTGTGTACATGCGTTGAAGAATAGGTGGGAAGGGAGAAGAGGGAGAAGATTCACATAGTATCATTTAATTTAATAGACATCATAAAATACTAGTTTTTTTTTTTAATGGTTACATTCTTAACTGTGATTCTATAGTACCATATGGAAGTGGTATCCATTACTTTACAAAGCAAAGATGCACTGCCGCTTTGTAAAACTAAAAAGCATATTAAGTGCTATAGAAATGTTAGACATTGTTATGAGAACTTTTACTTATATTTAAATTTATTCAGACTTGTCTTGTTAGTTTATCATTCCACTGGAAGAAAATTGCTTCTGTAATATAAATTAAATATTTAGGTTATGTACTTACCCGATAACTTAATCTCCTCTAATTTCTGTTTCATTTGTACTATAAAATAACATTTCCTTTAGCCCATATAAGATTTACAAAAAATTGGTTAGTATGGTCATTTTAGGGTATTATTTTAAAGCAAAATGCATTTTAAAAATGACTTAGAATTATTCTGAACTCATAAAACTGAAAGAGGCTTCTCTTTCTGCTACTAGCACAAGTCATTAATCTCTATGGTTGGTATTGCCTCACAGAGGATACTGAAATGATAGAATCTGACCAAAGTTTCAAGCCCCCCCGCCCAAATTATAAAGGGCCTTCTAAGCAAAAATTCTACTTATTCCACACATAAAATTGTAAACTGACACACAGAATGTGTTGAAAGGTATTTTTTTTTTACTATTTTGTTTACCTATTACAAAAGTTAATAAAATAATCGATGTCATTTAAGTACAGTTCCTGGGGCTCTACACTAACATATATCGGAGAACAGCTGATCAGTACCCTCTGAATCACGTATTATTTCACGTATTTAAAGAATGTTAAGAAGTGAACTGTCAGACTCTTTCCTACAAATCGCTGTCCCCAAGTCTCTTTCCTAAATTTATCAAACTTATCCCAAAGCAAAGGTGTTAGAAGCTTCTTGTTTAATAAAGATTAGTAACTTTTAAAATCTGTTCTATCTTTAGCCTTAAAAATTGATGCTCATTAATATACAAACCCTTTTAGAGTAACATAAAAAATCCTATTTCAGCATCTCATATGCCTTTTCTTTTTTCTTTTACCTGCATCAGGACCTTTTCGTTTCCCCCTGACAACTAACACTTAGTGTTGTCATCACTAAGAATCATCTTCAGTGCATTTAATGCATCTTTTCAGATGCCTACTTTCTTTAACTTCTCTTTGATCGAAAGATAAATTGTTTAAAATTCCAGCTTCCAGGTGGCATCAGTAAATATTTATAACCTAGTTTAACATGAAAAAGAGGCTCGTTGGTTCTTTCCTAATAGCAACAAAAAAATGATAAGGGGCTTTCTATTTCACTTTTAATTTAGGCAAACCTTTTTTGAAAGAGTTCACAGTGCTTTGAAAATTTTACTTAGTGTTATTAAATATTCCAAAGAGGCTAGGTATTCTGAAAATTATTTAAAAGTCTAACATTCTATATTGCAAAGTGCTGCATATTATTCTCACTTGGTAGACTTAACAACTAGAAAACACTGACTAAATAGGTAGAAAAAAATCATAGTTCTGCGTAATTACTGTGTACTCCCAAATGTGGAGCCCATACAGTTGTCTAAGTTTGAACACAGGGTAAAGGACATGAGGGAAAAAAATCTTCATAATCATTATATTTTTCATTATTAAGATGAATCTGAGGAAGTAATATATACTTTTTTCATAAATGTAGAAGGATGATATTGACGTCTCAGATAAGCAGGAAAGAAGCATGAAAAAATAAGCACGTTTTATAATTTATCCAAATCAATCAGTTTTAAAATGATAAATGCTATAGTTTGTTATAGTTGTTCGTGACAGGAAAAAAATGTGCAATTTAATCGTGATGATAACTATTACCTATAATTAATTACGCCTCCTTCCTCAAAAATCTTTTTAAATAGTGAAATTTATGGAATCTTACCCAATGCGTGTGGCTTCTGTCCTTCCTTCACCAGTGAATACACATCTTGCTGCCAATATGTCACCAAAACTAACATCTACTGGGTATTCTACAGGGTAGAAAGCCTGCCAAGAAGACGAACACCAAGATTAATTAAAATTACCAATAAAACCCAGAATCACATACTTTGATAACGTGAGGCCTGGACCACCCAAGGTTGAAAGGAGGAAGACACACACCACCACCACCATATTTAGTAATATTAAGATAACTGACAAGGAAACCACCAAGTTGGAAGTTGTAAAAAAGAAGGTTATACACAGCTTAGATAATACAGTAAATATAGATTTAGAAATGTTTAGATTCTAGAGAAATTCACAAGGGTTACATGAGGGTTTTTAAAATTACTATCTGATGATTAATATTTTTTTCTCTCAAAATTAAGATTCTATACACCTGTGGCAGCTGGGGGCTCTGGCGTCCAATCAGTGTCCACTGCCCATTTCTCACTCTGTATCCACTTACTACCTTACCTGTAATGAACACAAATTATAATCATATAATAAGGTATTAGAAAAATAAAATGCACTATTTACTTTTCTATTTCAAAATAAAATCTGAATCTTTTCAAAACCCTAAATGCTAGGTATTTTAATGAAAATTATATGATGAAAAAACATAACAGAATTTCAAAGTATTGAGCAAAATCTCTTTCACTGAAACAGATTTAATGTCAAACATAAATTACATTTTACATTTTTAGCATTAGCAAGAACAATGGTAAATATTTACAATTTAACATGTAGTTTAAAGTTCTTACCTAAATGATGAGTGTGAACTCTATAGGCAAAGACATGCATTGGATACTTTTTATAATGACATGAAATGTCAGAATTCACCACTGTTAGAAATGAAAACACAGAAAAAAGTCACTGTTCAACTAAAACATAACATTATCCTTATCTAAAAGTATGTATAAGGTATTCACAATCTCCTAGGCATGGGGGTTTCTTATGAAGTAAACACGCACTCACATACTCGGCAGATGGTAAGCACTATGCCAGCCACTTTACTAATACAAGTTAAGGTCCCCTTGCCCTCACATTTTATTTCATTCATAAACAAAATGACTAGGGCCCAATCAAAATACCCTCTCAGTGAAAACATTGGCTTAATTTGTCATGAAATTTATACAGTTGAAAAAAGCTTTAAAGTTGTTTTTATTTTTAAAACAGAAGGATTTTTGAAAAAATGAGAGCAAACACCTAATATAAACTAGATTCACAGTTTCTGTTGAGAAGGGATCATTTTATATACTTTTCCTACCTTATAGTTCTAATATATAGTAGGTATTCAATAAAAGTCTTTTATAATAAGTGAATGAACAGTTACAATGAGACCATACTTATCATTAACTTTAAAAAATTCCCAATAAAAAAGAATGAAAAATATTTAATATGGCACTTTCATTAGACAATGATAAATAATATTATATTTATTCCAATAGCTTTTTGTAAGTTTAGGAGAATCAGCTATTATTACCATATTTTATAAATGGGGAAATAAACCCAGTATACCTAAGTTCAAAGATTGAGTCCATGTTGGATTTGCTAGCTTCTTGATTTTGAACCTGATATTCTCTGCTACTAGTAGTTTATGACACAGTGTTATGAAGTTTGTCTTTGGCATCTAAAGAATAGATGATTAATTTGTAAAATGTTCAAAGCTTTATTCTTTAATTTATATAAACCACTACTTATCCATGGGCCTCAATTCTTAGCATGTCAATAAAAAAATGGAAAATAATAAACTACAGGCTTGAAATAATATAAAAATCTATTTTAAATGCAAGGATAATAAAGAATTGGTTTATTTTTCAGGGACTCAAAAATATTGGTCATTTCAAAAGTTTATAAAAAAAAATACTGCAAATCCATTTGTAGATTAGGTAATGAGGTAATAGGAAATACTAAAAGATCACTACTTACCTTTCTCTCCTGCTGGTATAACAGTATCAACAGACATCATAAGGTACATGCCAGCAATTAAAGGCTGTCTGCAGAAAACAGTAATATTTATCTCAATTTTTTGAAAAATCAAAACTATTGCTTTGGAAAAATAAGATATTCTCCAATACATTGGTCTATCAAATATGATTCATGTGAAAATTATAACAAAATAATAAGGAAAAAAGGTAGAATATATTTTTTTTCTTAAAAATAATTTATTTTGGGGGGCAAATAGCTAAATACACATTTTTATGGAATGGTGAATGTAGAAAACAGTATCTAAATGGCTCTTGTGATGGTTAATTGTATGTGTCAGCTTGGCTAGGCTATAGTGCCACTTGTTTGGTCAAATAATAGTTTAAATGTTTCCGTGAAGGTATTTTTTAGATATAATTAATACTTAAATCATAGACTTTGAGTAAAGTAGATTACTGTCCATAATGTGGGTGGGTCTCTTAAGAGAAAAGACTTAAGTGCCCTGAAGAGGAAGGAATTCCGCCTCCAGACTGCCTTTGGACCCAAGACTGCACTGCAGACTCCTGCCAGCATTTCCAGCCTGCCAGCCTGTCTTTCAGATTTCAGACTTGCCAGCCCCCACAATCCTGTGAGCCAATTCCTTAGAGTAAATCTCAGCACCCACCCCCTCTCTCTCTCATGCATATGTATATGTGTAAACATTCTACCAGTCCATTTTCTCTGGAGAACCCTGACTAATATAGCTCCCAGTAATTCCTAGCTCTGACATTCATGACCTTGTCTAATTCTCTTCCCTTGAGTATAGGTTGGACCTAGTAACTGGATCTGGGAATTTGTTATTTCTAACAGAATATAGCAAAATGGTTTCATTTTTTTTTTTTTTCCCATAGGAGTATGAAAATTTGTGGCAATGATTTTCTTCACCTATCGGACATATATTATTTAGTAACTCCTGAGATTAGACTACAAAAAAGACTTTGGCTTCCATCTTACACCCCACCCCCTTTCTTGCATCCTCCCCTAACAGCTGCAACAGAAGCCAGGTGCCATGTTGTGAGCTGCCCTGTTTAGAGCCCACATAGCCAGGAAATGAGGGAGTCGTCTAGCCAACAGCCAGAGAGGAACTGAATCCTGTCGGTGGCCATGTGAGTGATCTTGGAAGTGGCTCTTCCCCGGTCGAGCCCCCAGATGACTGAAACTTTGGCCAAAATTGAGAACACCAGCCACAGCACCCATCTAAGTTGTGCCGATTCCTAATCCAAAGGAGACAATCAGTATTTGTTGTTTTAAACTACTAAGTTTAGATTAATTTGTTATACAACAATAGATGACTAATATATTTCACACTTTTAAGTTCTCAAAAATCTTAAGGTTGCCATTCAGGAAAACCGGAAGTACTTACGGCAGGTGTGTGAGGTGTAAAGACACACCAGAACAATCCTTGTGATTATCTGAAAAACACACGCACATATACACAATACACATCTTATATGTAAAAAGATGAAAAATGGATTTCAAAATAATAAATTTTAAATGATTATAACTCAGCACTAAAAAAAACCCTCTGTATTTCATTTGTATGGTTCTTTATAATTTACGGAGTACTTTTATACTTATAAATTCATTTAATCTCCAATGTATCACAACTTCAACAACAAAACTATCATTTCATGCAGTTTTTTTCTTGATTTATCATACTGACCAGTTATCTGTTTTCCTGTAGGCATATTAGACACTAGTTAAAATCTCACAGAAGAAATTGTTGCTACTCTCTATGCATTTTCTATATTGTTGAAACATCCAGAAAAGTTGACAAACAAAATGATTCCATGAGATCCAAACAGCTAGCTTTTCTACTTTTCGAAAACTGAAGGAGTTCATTATTTGGGATTTCAAGGTATGGCCATTTTTAGAGTCTGTAATGTCTCAGATTTATGTATAGACATAACCTTGTTTATTTTCTAAGTCTCGCTCACTCCTACTTTCTGAATAGAAACCTGATGCTCATTCTGTTCCCATCCTAACTTCAGTGGCAAGCCTCTGAGTATTTCTATCTGCCAAAGACACTTCAGAGACCTCTTACAAATGCTCTCTCTTCTTTCTTTTTTTGCCTTCCCCAAGTAGAAGGTAAAAATTCAAGTTATTCCTCCAAATTCTCATCTCTGTTGAACTTGCTGATTTCTCACCATAAAGACTCATACTTACTCATTTCTTCTATTTCTGTATATTTTAAATTCTTTCTACTTTGCATTTTATTCTAATTATAAAACTTCGAATCTCAAATTTGAGAGCGAGTTTTAATAGAAATAAATATTGCATGTGTATGTGTAAGATTGATAGATTTACACAAAAATTAAGAAGCGAAGTGCGCTAATAAATAATAGCGAATGGAATTATTTTTTTAAGGAAATTTTTTTTTAGCTCTAATTCTCGTGAGAAAAGCAAAGGTAACTTCATATAGAAATATATAACAGGTATCTTATCTAACAAAATATGCATTTTTATTTACTATGAAGTTTAGAAAGTATAACAAATCATATTTAATACTTTGCTAATAAAACAAAGGAAATTTCCCTGTATAATACAGTATTGAGCTTTATTTAAACAAAGGTTTACAGAAATAAATTCAATGATAAAAATTTTATATTTAATCAGCTGAGTTTTTTTGTTTGCTTTTGTCATTTTACAAAGGGATCTCTATCTAATCCCCTAAATCAATTTCAATGAGGTGTTATTTTCATAATAATTTCAGTGAGTTCTTTTTTTTAAATTTCAAATGAGTTTTAAAGAGATGGGAGAAAGTAATAATAATAACCACAGTTTTATCTTAATTTTTGTCTATGCTTTTAAATACAGATAGTTGAATATTATTTTAAAATTAATTTTTAAAAATTTTATTTTTGAGAACAAAGTTTTCTAAATGTACTGCATGAGATTCAGTAAATACGCCTAGTCTGTAGTACTTTCAAAATGACTTCACCCAGAATTATGTAAATATCTCTATTGATCAAAAAAAGAATGGTGGAAAGTATAACATTCATTCATACCAAATGAATTCTAAACTCCAGAGACTCACCTAATTAGCTTAATTGATTTTAGGAAATATTTCCCATATGTATAAAAAACATCATACCTATCTAAAAAGGTTATTCTGAGAAAAGGATAATCTTCCATCCATTCGATTAATATTTATTGAACAATTGTGATAATCAGGCACTGTTCTATATGCTGTGGATACAGTAAAAATATATACATTCAAATATCCTGCTTTCATGGTGCTTATGCTCTAATGGGAAACTAGGTAGGAGAGACAGAGAAAAACAAAACACCAAATATATAATCAAGTTAATGTCACACAGTGAACTCAATGGGATAAGTGATAATAGGTAGCTGTTTTATCTACTGTGGTCCAGGAAGGATGAAGTGGCCATGAAGCTGGAGATTGTCCATGCCATGAAGAGTGTGTTAAGAATCTGGCTTTTATTCTCTGTCTGTAAAGAAGCCATTGGAAGATTTTAAGAATTGGAGCAACGGGATTCTGCAATGTGCTCACCTAGCACACTACCTGGCACTTACTGATTACTTATTAATTACTGTATGTCGGGTTTTATAATTTTTTATTTTAAGTAACTATATCAGGAGAGAGTATTTTTTCCCTCATACCATGTCCATCCAAGCAAAAGGGTCAATGTGCAATGAAAATTGTCTCGGTTTTACATTATATCTTTGCACTGAAAGAATCAAATTAATCACATTTTGATATTCACCTTGGTTGATATTCTTTACCATGACTTGAAAAAATTAAATGACAAAATTAATAAATAAATTAACACATTTCAGGAACTATTAAAGAAGTTTATCATTAAAGCTGAACTGTGTCACCGTTAAAAGAA
>NW_006436298.1:29788569-29839075 GCF_000325575.1 Pteropus alecto | reverse complement strand
CATACCAGCTACTGCCAGTAACAGTGCATCTTTCTGTTAAATAATGTTCTTTATTAGAATTGTCTAAATTGAGAGCTTTTTACTCAAAAAAGTACAAAAATAAGCCAAAAACAAATTTTAATTTGAAGACATTTTATAACCACACTTATTGAAGTTTTCTCCAAATTAAATAATAGCCACTAGTACATAACTGTTGTCTATTTGCTTCCCTCTAGAGTTTTAAAAGTGAGTCACAGTCTCACCACTCACTCCATTGCCAAGACATAGTACCAGGTTTTCTTTTAATCTCATATATTTATCAGCAACATGCCATATCTTATAAGGAAGTCAAGGATGTCACACAATAATGAAACAGCTAAAACCGCAAGTTGTAATATAAAATAATCAATGCATTCTAGAGAAAAATATACTGAATTCTGACTTACATATTATATAACATAAAGACTTTAGGGAAAGCTGAATTTGAGAGACCAAATTTTGTCTTATAGAGTGTAAATCTTATATGGGTCTGAGGCAGGATAGTTAGCCTAGGGAAGTCCCCCCACCTCTCCCTTCCAGGATACAGTTCTGGAATTTTTCCTTACTTCCTTACTTAGCCCTCTCCCTGTTTTGATTTCAAGTGTGAGACTCCAGCATGAGAAACAAGCCCAGGCTTGGAGACAAGATAGGATAGATGGCCTTGGGCTGCCTGCCTCCTTCCCTCCAGATGGCATGAGAAATAAGCCAAGACTGGGAGGTAGAATGGATAGCCTTGGGGCACGCCCACTCCCAAGAAAACAAAAGCCTATAATACAGACAGCTCAGGGCAGACTCTATCTCTGAGTTGCTCACACTTTTCCCTTAAGTGTGTACTTTCACTTTAATAAAACTTGTGCTTTCCTGGTTGCTGTCCATCATGTCCTTGAATTCTTTCTTGGGGCATAAGACAAGAATCTGGTCATTGGTTCCTCTTTGGACTCTCACCCTTTTGAGTTCTCTGGCATCAGGTAAAGGGAGAGTGAATATAAAGATCCAAAATGAAAATCTTGCCTGTTTTATAAAAAGCTCCAGAAATGAAAATACACAGAAAGAAAATTAGTGAATAGATACACTTAAAAATATCACACTAGAGTTTCTAACTCGTGGCTGTAGAAATTTGTTCGCATCAAATTTATCTGGTTGATTTGATTCAGTGAATCAGAAGAAATTCTAAAAACTATGCTGTGTGTTTAGGTGCCTGTGTGTATGAACATGTAGATATTATGGTTTAAATTATAGATAACACTTTAGATTATCATCATTGTTTAACCATGAAGTGATAGAATTACAATTCTAACTGTGACTTTAAGAAACTGTTATTTAGTAATGGACAAATACACATTTTAACAAATGATATTTTAGCTGAACAAAATTCTAGAAACTATCTCCAAGTAAAAAAAAATACTTAAAATACGTATTTACGTACATTTTAGACATTAATAGAGTCCATTGTTATTCATATAGTCATTATTTTAAAATCAAATTTTAGTATTATAAATGACTGTGATCTTTTCCAGTACAACTTTCTACAGTTTGACCTGAAGAGCCCATCTGCTTATGTGTAGACACAGTGAGAAGTTCCAGTGAGAGCAACTTGAACTCCTTCAAACAAGGTGGCCTGGGGGTCTGGAAGGCTCCTAGGTACATAGCTATTCTTATAGCCAAGTGGCAGCTTTGGAGAGAAACATATTTCAGCCTAGTGTTTGGTGTGAAGATTATGACCTTCTAACTCCAAAGTGATCCTTGCCGCAGTGATGCATTATTATTTCCATAACCCCTACACTGATCTTACTTCTGGCGAACTCAAAAACTTCAGTTAGTTTCGCATAATTTACCAATGATTTCCAGTGTGCTCTGACTTTGTCTGCCCTTCTATTGTAATGCAGTGCTTTTGCCACAAGATATGAAGCCTCATAAGAATTAATTCATTTCCATTCACGAGGCTATATATGAAATCTGTCTCTGACATGCATCATCATAAAAATGAAAGATACTTAAAAGGTTTATTATCATAAAGAAATACATCAGTGCTTCTGCTAATATTTTATCACATAAGATGAAAAAATGAAATTAGAACTGAGATAGTTTAGAAATGTACAGAAAATGAACTCAATATCAAAATCATAGGCTAGCTAAAAAAGTTGGTAGGAAAGACTGATTCATCAATTACAATAAAAGTAAACAGGAGAGAGTAGAGGAGGGGAAATAAATGAAAAAGTTAACGCAAGGCAGAAGACCACAGAAATGGAATACCACAGCTTAAAAAAAGATGGGAACAGTAATGAATCAAATGATTAAAATAGCCTGAAATTATAAGACTGAATTTGTTTGAATGAAAAGTAGACTAGAAAGTGGACAAGTCCCGATTCATGTTTCATTATAAATATTGTACATTTCCTATGTACAATATGTAAGATTTGTTGGGTGAAGTTTGGAATTAATTTGTGTATTTTAATCACACACACATTTACTTGACCATTGTGCTTTATAAGACTGTTATCACTTTTCAACTAGGTGCCTATTGAGTTCTTTTGCTAAAATGAGTAGGATCCTGAAGATTATCTACTTAATATTTGGTAGATTTGTGCTTGTGACCAATATTGATACTACTAAGAAGCTCCAGTTTATAAATAAAATAATTTATGTAGAGAATGTAGCACTCTATTTGGAGCATAGTAAAAATTCAATAAATTTGTTATTATTATGATTATTCTTTTTATTGGTAGATTCCAAAAAATTTCAGCACATGAATATTTTACTTTTAATAAATATATTTCAGTTATATGTTTAGATTTTCTTTAATTGAAGAAACTGAAGCACATCAAATTCCTCAAACTAGTAACATGGGAACGGAAGGAGGAAAGAAACATGGGAATATTAAATGAGTAAAGAGATGGTTAAAAAAGGAATTATGATGAAATGGTATGTTAAAGGTATTATACAAAATAGAAATCCTCTACATGGAAATAGAAATGTTTATTCAGAAGGGTCTGAACTAGTATATACAGAATAGAGTGATCAGTGATATAAAGACATTCAAAAAGAAATAAACACCATGGTCTGGCTGAATTGAAATTATTGAATTAGAGACAACATGATTGTGAAAGAGTTGATAATGCATTGCTTAAAGGTCCTTCCATGACTTTTATTAATAAAGCTCCCCTTGAACTGACCATCTGCTTCTTTCCAAGTTCTGGGTTAGAAGAAGTCAGTTCAACAGGATCTTATGTTTGTAGAAAAGGGAGTGAGCCATTTTTATATTGATATGGAAATTGTTGTTTTAATCTATATTTATTCACTTATCCTGTACAACTGTCATCAGGCAAAAATTCTGACAGCTCTTCTTTCCAAGTAGTTTCATTTATCTTACTTTAGTTTTCTTATTCCAAAGTAAAGTCATTCTTTCCTTCATTGTATTGGTCTATAGGTTCATTGCCTCTCTAAGGAACATTGAAAAATACTTGACTTTTAGCTATTGATGCTCTATATTTACAGAGAACTGAACCCAAGACATCCCTATTAAAGGGCTCATTCATGATTGCTGTTCTCTTTCCATAAGACATAATTTTAACCTACTGGATTTTAAGATATGGAGATAAAACTTCATTCACTAGATAGGTATCAGATGACATTGGGAGGTATATTTCATTACATGCTATTATATTTCGTTATAATGTATTAGAAGCTTTTGTAGAAGTGAAGACATTAACAATGAAAAAGTTAAAATAATCATTTAAAAAAAGAAATGTAAAATAAGAGTCTAATAATGCAGTACTGTTGGTTGAGTGGTAAGACTTCTAAAGAGTAGTCTGATAATGAAAGAAACAAGTATTTACAGACACTGGATAGGACTTGAAAATAGCATTCAATCAGAATCTAATCTTGAACAAGATGAAAACAGGACGACCGCTCCACAAGAGTCTCAGCCTGCCTTTTTGGAGAAATTGCTCTCTTCTGCTTAGGCAGAGATGTATAACCACAGCAAAGTATTTTATAAAATATACAGACTCATAGAATTTCAGGTTGAAAGGGTCCCTGATGATATTAAGGTTTAACTCTTGCACTTTATAAGACAGGAAAAAAAGAGTTTACAGAAATTAAGAGTGTTGGCCAAAGTAATTCAGCTAACTGGTAATACACCAAGGCATCAAAACTGATTCTCAAGTATTAATATTTAGTCAACATTATTTACTTGAAAAGAAAAAGACTTCTACTTATTTGAGACTTCCAAGGCATTTATCTATGAAATATCTTGAAGCTAATAAAGGACTTAAGCAAGAATGGATAAGTAACCAAAAGCACTAAGGACATCCATTTAAGCAGGAAGTTCATTTTTCTTAATGGGAGGTGAATGCATGGAATATGAAGTTATCCATTTTTTTGTAATAATAGCTTGTAGTTCCTGCTTGGATTTATAGCTAAGTAGTATAGTAAGGATGTGGAATAATGCATGATAATAACCTATTATATCGTAGGTCCTTAGAAGTCTGTTGGTGTCTTCTAATCTTTCTCTCTAGAGGTAGCCCTCTACACTTCATGAGCTCATCTTGTCCTAGTTGTTTCCTGCTTCAATAAAAGGATAGGTTAACCATCGATCCTGAGGGATCCAACGCATTGTTATAAACTACACTCCACTAATTGAAAAAATCCTTCAGAAAGACAGTCATAGAGTGGATTTCAAATCACTACTCTCTCCTAGGAAGGTAAAGGTAAAAGATAAAGCACACCAATTATCTACTATCCTAACCACAGTTTTGGATAATGGATCCTTTCCTTATGGAAGTCTTGAAAAAGCATGCCTGAAACCATTGCCAAGTCTTATTAAAAACAAAGTAACATCTTTAATATTAAAAGCTTTTCTAGAAAATTTGTAGGCAAATAGTTCTAAACAGTATCATACCCTTCCACTTTTTCAGTGTCCTGAACATAATTTAAAGGTTACCTTCTCCCCATCTTAAACAAACAAAAATGAATGAAGGATATCGCACTATGCTCCAATAATTTCGCAATAATATTCGTACTTAGATATTGTAATATTATTTGACTATTAAGCTGGCTTGGTATTTTTCTTATGGTTCTTTGTTCTAAATTAACAACAATAAATTAATGGGACAGCTGATGTTTTGCTAAGATTAAGTCATGGCTCCCAAGGTGACCAAGAATAGGAGATTACTTGGGGATTCATTTCTATGTCAGGGAAATTTTCAAATAGTCAAAATGACTTGGAAAATCCCTTAGGAGAGTAGAGAGTTGAGATCTCTTAATAGAGCCAACAAGGCCAGTTTTCCTAGCATTGGAACAGACTGCTGTCAGTTGTGTTGGCTGGGCCATGTTGTTTAAAAAAAAAAAAAAAAAAGTATTTCTATGCAGTTGGACTGTGTTGTTATATAAAAAAAGTTATTTCTGTACATTTGAAACCCTGCAGCAGCAGAGAGATAAACACAAGTGTAGGAGGCAAATAGAAAACAGCAGAGGGAACAGTAGATAGGGTTCTTTCCTGTGTTCACTCTGGGCATAGGCACATTACATGGAACCCTGATTTTAATGAAGTGAAGCCATTTCTTTTCTTTCTACTTTCTTTCTTTTTCTTTTTTTCTTCCTTTGTTTTTCTTTTGGTACCACCTAGATTATAAATGCAGGTCCAAAAGCCACTTGACTTACTCAGTAAAAAGATGATCTTCCAAATTAACCAGAAAATACATATATTAAAGTTTTTTATTAGAGTCTCTTCAAAACAAAATTCAAGTGAGAAAGTATCTCTTAGAGAATTCCTAGATCCCTGAAAACATGTTCTCAGAATATCAGGACTCTCCAGTTACAGATACAGTGATATATATAAAATAGTCTCCATTCAAAAAGACACTAACATTTTAAGTTGCCACGGCAAATGTGTATCTGCTAAGCAAATGTAACTGAAATAGGGGCACTGTTATCACACTACATAAATAGCACAGAAGGTTTCCTGGAGGCTTCTGAAAGCTGACTTAGCAGACAAGCTTCAGTGCTAAATAAACCAGCACTATGGGGGAAAAAAAGTCTTCAAAAAAGAATTCCTTTTGAAGCTGTCACTGCAGTGAGTTAGCCTCTTTTGATTTTGTATTCACTGCTATGGGACTAGAAATTACCAGCTTCCATTTGTCCCGTGGCAAGGAAGAGAAATGCATTTACCCATCTTGCAAGAAGACAACTTTCACAAATGATGGTTCGTGCTGTTCCCACAAGAGATCAAATGGAAAGCAGACAGGCAGGCTCACCAAAGTGTTTTTATAACTGCTCTGTGTGTGGAGGATGTTATGGCAGGACTAATGTCAGAGCACTTTCCTGTTTCCATCTTTTATGAATGCAAAAAACAAAACAAAACAAAACAAAACAAAAAAACCTACAGCAAAGCTTATGATTTACAGTGTTTTTTTTTCTCTCTCAGAATTATGAACCTGTTTCAGAATCACACTTTTGAGGAAATAAAATTAAAAGACAAAACCACCGGTAAACACAGTGTTTTTAAAAACATGGCACCAAGTTTTTAAATTATTGATAGATTTTGAACTTTTTGTTGAACTGTAATATACAGAAAAGTGCACAAATCAGAAGGTACAGCTTCAGGAATTAAAAGAAAAAAAAACTAACACATCCTTGTAAGCAGCACACAGATCAAGCAGCAAAAGCCCTCCACTTGTGTCCCCTTCCTGAGGCATTAAAATTTAAATCTTTATGTTTATATACAGACCATATTTAAAGATTTATTTGTTTTTCTGAAGAAGCTGTGTTTTGGCTAAAACCAGGCACTTTTAACTAGTTTTTCCACTAGCTTCATAGGCTTTGGTTGAACAATTTTTAATATTATACCTGGTTACTTACAAATATTTTTTTAATCTCCCCTTTCTCTCAGTGAAAAGTCCTACAATCACTTTTTACTTCTGTATCTTGGTTTTTAATATATATTCATTTTAAAAATGATAATCTCAATTTTATTTTGCATTCTGCCAATTATTGTCTGTTCCCCGCCACTGAGGGCAGAATGTACCTGTAAAAGTATAGAAATGAAAAGGGACTTTAAGAGTTTTGATCAAAGAAACAGTTTTAAATTTCATTTGAAATATAAAACAAAAACACATTTCTCATATAAAATCCTCTATTATGAATTTCTGAATCATTTGAAAGGTATTTTCTACCACACACACACACACACACACACACACACACACACACACATTTTTTACCATTCACACCCTTTTGAATTCTCAACTATTTTGTGTAACATGTTCTCCCTCTTTTATTTAACTTAAACCTCTAAATGCTCATGAATGATAGAGGGTAACCTATTTTGAAAATAAGAAGTTTATATTCTGCATAAGCTGTACTTAATTGGAATGTGTTTTTTGAAAGTCACCTAAAATCAGTGGCTACATTTTCAACCCAGTTATCTTCATCAACTTAAATACTATTGTGTATTGTGTTCAGGTTTTTCAATGAAAAAATAAACCCAAGCATCTAATTTACATATGATTATGCAAGCATGTAGCCTTTGGTATTAATTAGGGAATACTCTTGGAACATTAGAGCTCATATATTTGATTTAGCATTAATTTTCAGTCATTCAATATGTTTATGTTGTAATGTGGTATGAGGCTTAATGAAGAAACATTTATAAAGCACTTCTGAGTTGAGAAGTAGTATAAAATGCTAAGTATCATTATTCTATTAATGGAAAAACACTGAAACCCCCTGGCGACCCAAATCATCTCTCAAAATTCCCTCAGACCTAAACAAGTCTTTATACTGTAAGATAAAGGGTCAGTGTAGAAGGGTCTGTGGTTACTGACCACATTTTTCTCTGTCAGTTATTAATAATTATAAATAGGTGGTGCATTACAGTTAGGTTGGATAAACAAGGATAAGGCATACTTGCAAAGAAATGGGACAAGAACAGTGTGAGGGAGGAGAACCATCTCTACAAGAAGAAAGTCTCTTGAAAGTTTTCAAAGATGGAGAAAAAAAAGAGTTAATATGTAATGAAAAGAAACAGAGAGCAGGATGAAGAGTTTCCAAATTGGATGAAGATGAGAGTAATGATTGTTTCTGTCGGCAGAAACAGGGAGGTTAGAAGGGTCTCTTCCAGGCCTAGGAAAGCTTGGCTTTTATGTTTCTAACAGATTATTTTGTAAACATCATTATATGCTATATTTGAATGGTTTTCATCGATTGCTTTTTGGACATATATTTATTTAGGGTACTTTTCCCATTTTACAAGTAAGACAGTCAACTAACATAAAAAAGAATTACTAGTAAATGGGAAATGGAATGTATGAATCTTAACATTTCTAACAACATCCATCTTTAACCAGAGTTCCTAGAACACAGTAAACAAATGTAAACATGAAAGGCACTGAAGGGAGCCTGAGGGACAGGGTAAGGGGTAAGAAACCAGATAGAGTATGTGTGGAGTATGTGGGAAAAAAAATGCCTTGGATAGTGTTAGTGCGCTGATCTTGATTTCATAGAAACCTAATTGCATCTTTTAATTTTTATTTCTCTTCTTAATTTCTTTTAGTTAAAAAATGAAATGTTATCTGCTACTAATTTATATGACATTAATTAGCTGATCACTGTGAAGCCCTGACCACCTTCAAAAAGGAGTTAATTATGAATGATTAAAAAATATGAATTGCAAAAGGGTAAAATGTGGGTAAAGTATAAGGCTTTCTCAAAACAAACAAACAAACAAAAACAAACAAACCAAACAACAACAAGAAAATGTGAAAAACTAAATGGTATCAGGGAAAAATTTCTTCCCCCCAAAACTCATCACTTAAGCTAAATATATTGTTCAATGTCAAATTGCTTTAAAAAGACATTATAAAGCATAAAGAACATTCTGAATATGTTCTTTAAAAAGGAATGCTACAGTTCTTTACATATCTTATCATAACCAAATGAATGAATATGTAATTCTTGATACTTAATGAAGATATTTAGATATTAAAATAAACAGGTGTCCCATGAAATGAATGACAATAAGGATCATTAGGATTTCATACTGAAGATGATTAACAAAGTTGAAATGCTGGAAGCTAGAGAATCAGGGAGCTCATACTTAAGTGACGAGATTGGCAAGAGCAAAAGAATGCTTCAAGATAATAGGCTTCTTTTCGATCATTTGAGAGGTATTGAATAGTCCTAAAATCATTCCCATGACTCACATCAAGCTGCTTGTGTATAATGAAGGTTACAGAAGAACATGAAGAACATTCGATTATAATTATTCTGAAATCAGTGGGGTTATCAAGCAACCTGGTTTAGAAATATCACTGCATGATAAGGGAAGTGGATTACTTCATACATCAGAATGAAAAGGCATAAATGAGATGAGGTAAACGATCCCAATCTTTATTCGTATTTACTCTTTTGTGCATGAATAAATTCATTCCCCTTCATTCCTAGTGGTTCAAAGGACTTTTAGAAATACTGACTCCATTACTTCTTTTATATAGTTAGGATGTGAACTTTGGTACATATACAAACTAGAAAGCTAATACAAATTAAATTCTTCTCATTTTAATAGCATTGGACTAGTAGCTATACCAGTTATACTATGTCACTAAGTTAAGTGACTTAGGCAAGTCACTTAACCTTTATTAACATTGATTTCCATTCTTTAAAATGGAGGGGCTGGGCTAGAGGATCCCTTCTAGTCATGCTGTTTTCGTGCTATCACCCTAAAGACTTGGTCTCTGGTACTAAAAACAAGTGCTTTAAAAACGAATTAGTACACAACACTAAGATCTATGATTTTTACTCCTTTTTTTTGTTTGTTTCAGAAGGAAATAAAAGTCATTGTTTTCTTTTCAACAATGTGTTTTCGGCCAGGTTTCAATTTCTTTTATCTGAAAAGGCTTAAGAATCTATGGAATTTCATGCAAGTTGAATGTTATCTTGCCAATAATTTCTGAGTTGCTGTCATGGTTGCTGTTTTTCACTTTCTAGTCTCTGTTACCCTACACATTAAAAATTAAAAATTTAATAAATAGAGGGATATAACATATTTTTGCTCATTCTTCAGAAAGGTTTATCTAGCTTCAGTGTAAAGGAGAACTATTTGCACACCTATATATAGAGAAGAAAGTGTCCAAGAAAGTCATGTATGCATTGTAAGTGGCTTCTACTATTATAACATTTTAAAATCCAAAAACCAAATTTTGTGAAAAAGAATAAAAATAAACTTTCCTTCAAATTTCTAAGTAAAATAAAGTGCTAGAATAACTGGAGAGTAATTAACTGAATTTTCTTCTTTCAAAGCTTTTCTCTTTTTTAAGAGAATTGAGATTTAATTGTACATATTTTGGTAAATGCAAATTATTCTGCTGCTGTCCCAAGCCCTAGGAGACTGTCCTGACATATCTATAGTACAAGGAAAAAAAAAAAAAAAAGAAGTAACTTCAATCCTTACTAGGAAAATTTGATCCTCAGTTGCTAAACTTCAGTTTGCATAAAAATCGGCTAGGGAGCTTGTTAAAATTTCGAATCCTGGGCTCAGTGGTGTGCATTGGCTTTCTGAAAAAATATGCATATGTGTGTATATCTAAATTTATTATAGTTTTTAATATAAAAGATGTGCAGCTCACATTTACAACTAATAAAAAATATATAATACTTTTTATTGTAAATTCAGTTGAATTTCACAGAATTCTTTTCTTAATTTTTGATGAACTTTTCCATAGCCAACCTACGGCTGTAACTGATGAGTGAGTAGTTCGGAATGCTTGCTGATATTCTTGTTTATTGAAACAACAAAGACACACGTTGGAACTGTACTTGCTCCTCAACAATGTGAGCAAAATTTTGTTGTATTAATAATAGCTTTTAAATACTAGAAGAATATTTCTTCAATCTTTTGGCTAGTCACAATAATCTGCATTTCTAATATCTTTCCCATCATTTTCTTAAATCTCAAGAGCCAACAAAATAATTTATCATGCATTGATTTGCAGCATTTTTCAGTTTCCACAATGTAAAATTTCCCATCATGGTTGATTTCGAGCTACTAATGAACACTGGGTTGGAAGACATGAACAGTTAACACACAATTTTATAGTATTTCCACGATACGAATACGATAGAAATAAATACCCTCAAGAAGACAGATAATATTAAAATATGGTAAAATAATTAGGAAGTTATAATTTTTGAGTATTTATTGCCTTTATTTTTAATGATGGCTACAATTAATGATAAGCTCACAAAAGATATGAAAATTAACAATTGGCTCTTGTGAGTCAATACGAGCCAGCTCCTGTACACCTCTACTTTTTGTGCATCTGATTCAGGTCTGGTTGAAACCAGGAATTTTTATTTTAAAAAGCACCCCAAGGAGATTCTGGTGCAGGTCTCAGGTCAGATCTTGAGAAATCCTGACCTAGACTATGTACTTTAGAGATAATTCTATTCAGATCTTCCAGCTAATTCTAATCCTTTAATGAAACAACAAGAGAAGTTCCTTTGTTTCAGTAAATACTGGGCAAAATTTTTCAAGTGTGAAAACAACTAGTGTAGGTAAGGACATGGGGCTTGCTCATTAACTGTGGATTGTAAATTGGAAAACCTGTTTTGTCGAGTAATTTGGTGGAATCTGTTAAGGTTTATACACTCCATGACCTAAACATCTCGTTTCTAGAAAGCTACCCTGAAGTGACAAACTTTTCTAACATTTCCAACATTAACGTTCACTGCAGTATTGCTTGTAATAGCAAAAAAATCCAGAACCTAAAAGTCTTTAATAGGGAACAGGATGTATAAATTACTACTAAGAAGTCATTATAAATAATGAAAGAGTTTTACATGTTCTGTCTTAGAAATATGCCCAGGGTATATTGTTAAATTAAAACAACAACAGATGCAGATCTGTGGAGAGTATGATATGATGATTGTCCAAAAAAAAAAAAGAAAAAGTGCCTATATACATATCTCTGGTTTCTGTGCATATATGGAAATGTTGGGATAAGCATATAAAGAGTTGGCAGCTATAAAATGTTGGTAGTTATCTGGAGTTCGGGTGGGAAGAGAAAGAGAGATGGGATTAAAGAGGGTATTATAATTTTTTTCTTTTTACTCTATACACATTTTCTTCAATAGCTTTATTAAGATATAATTCACATACTATACAATTCAGATATTTGAAGTGTATTTCAGTGGTTTTTAATATCTTCAGAGACATGAGTGACAACACTCATATTTTAGATTTTTTAAACAGTAAAGTATTATGAGTGATTTTTTTACTTTTCTTTTTAATGTTTTTCTGTATTTTCCAAAAGATGAAAAATAAAGTGTGAGAGAGATTATTTTAAGGGAAAATATTCAAATATATCCAGTCCTCCCATCTGTTAGTATTTTAACAAATAATCATCCATTAAGGAATACGTTTCCTAGAACTTTTTGCAACTCTAAAATCTGAAAAGCTCTGGAAATTTAAAGTTTTTTTCATGATGTTTGACAACAAAATATGACCTGAACAAAAGTGATGCTTTTTATGGTCTTTATTCATCTGTTATAGTGTAGCTATTTAAAAACTTTGCTATAGTAATATTAGCGTATTTGATTAAGGATGGTGTTCCAGAGCCCTGAAGGTGACGTAATGTAATATATCGTTTATGCACTTGAGTACCTTTCAGAAAGGTTAGAAGTTCTTAATTCCAAACCATATCTGACCCAAAGTATTTCAATAAAAGTCTGTACTCCCATATCAAGGAATAGTAGAGAAGTAGGAACTGAGAGTTGAGGGGTGGGGAGAAAGGAGACTTGCTGAATGGCATGGGTACCACAGCCTTGGGACAGAAAGGGTAAACTGAGGTAAAGCACACCTTTCCTGGAACCATATTTCTGTATTTGCTGGGGATGAGGCTTGTTTAGACAGGTGGCTGTCCCTGGTGTTGAGAACTCAGAAACATTAGATGTGCCCTCGAATGAAAAGCGATGGTGAAGAATTAACCTGCTATATTCTGGAAGAGGATTAGGCTTGCTGGACTATGCGCATGTCAGGGTCCTATTCAAGGAAGGCCAAGTTGAGTGCTAGAAAGGTGCCATCTATGTCTTTGTCAGTGTAGAGACTCAATGGATTTCTGGCATCTCCATGGTGGATGCCAGGGTGGGGAAGCATTAACAACATCCATATTTGCGATTTCAAAAGAGATTCTTAAATATGGAAAGTAATCCAGAACACTGAAAAATACCTGGGTTTAAATACCCTGATTCATAGTATCCCTTACTTTGCAGAGAAGTGAGTCATAGCAGGCTTGTCTATCTCGCCAGAAAGCATGCAGGGGGAAGCTACTAGGATAGATTTAGACAGGAGAACAGAGGAAGCAACGGGGAGCAATCTTCCATCCAGTTTCCTGCTATCTTGGCAATCAGGTAGCAAGGAGTCAAGAGCACTCTAATGCTTACACTGAATTCAGTAATCTGCTTTATCTTGGAATAAAATAATTTTAAGTGTAGCTGTCCTGCTACTGATCTATGCTCCATCTTGTTCAAAAATGCATTTGCAAGGGACTTTTCCTGGGTTTACAATTTCAGAGCTTTTTCCAATAGCTTCCAGGCTGTGATTTTGTAAGGCAGAGATGTGGCAGGAGTCAGAGAGGAATTAGAATTCCTCTGGAGTCCTCTGCTTTCCCTTCTGCCTGCCACTTTTCTAGTCCCTCATGCCACTCTACTACTTCATTTGTGGTGAGATAGGGGCTCCTCTTGTGTGTGTATGAGTGCAGAGTGTGCTTGCATGAAATCACGCTCTATGTCTAATAACACCCAGCTGTCTGGAACTAAGCTATTGAGAAGCCACACCTTAAACGGAACATAGCCGGGGTAAAATAACACAAAGAAGGCAAGGAGATTCAAATCTGAAGATCATCAAGTCCAAACGCTAGTGTTCCCAAGATTTTATTCAAAAAGTTCTTTTTAAGGGCTTCAATTCAGTGTTTGTTTGTTCTAAATTTACAAACAATGATATGAAATTTAGCTACCTACATTCCACATCTAAAGCATCAAATAATTTAGAACAAGGGAGAAGGCTGCCAACATGAAACCTCTTTCTAAACTTGGGGTGGTCTTGCCTGCCTCTCAATCCCCGCTCTCACTGCATGAACTGCGCACTTGGCTCATGTGATTACAGTTATTGTTTTATTTTTATTTGTCCCCACTGGATGGTAAGCTACAGAAGGCAGAATTTGTTCTTATTCATCTTTGCCTCTATGCAGTGCTGTTTGAATTAAAATGAGTTGAAGTGGGAGCTTGACAACAGAGGAAGCTCTAGAAAACCAGAAAAGCAGACAGAAGACAGTAAGACCAGCAACATGGAAAAACTCCAGCTACTCCTAAAATTGTAAGAGAAATCACTGTGTAGTAGTTGATATTCAGAACGACATCCCAAAATTACAAAGAGAAGGGGGAAGAAGATGAGGAGGGCAATTAACATTTATTGCCAGTTCACTCTATGTTGGGCAAAGCTGTTAGCATTTAACATCTACCACCTATTTTAATTTCATAAAGCACATACTATATTTGGAAAAGATTTCTGTACAAAATGTTTTCAAGTTATAGTACTTAAAGAGTTAAAACCTTTGCTTTCTGGAAAACTTGGCTATTGAAAATGATTCATTCTCTAAGGGTTCTAACAAGAATTTTATGATCTGATTTTACTAATATAACCCCAGAAATTTGGAAAATAAACTTCTTAGAACTCACATAAAGAAGAGTTGAAAACAAGATCCCAGGTATCATTTATCTCATTTAAAATATAATTATTAAATACTCAATCTAAGGAAAACAAATATTTTAGCTATACTCCCCAAAACATATTAAAATGTAGCTGTACTTCGAGGGCTGTGATGAAAGGGCGGAAGCCGTGTGTGTGTGTGTGTGAGTGTGTGTGTGTGTGTGTGTGTGTGTGTGTGTGTGTGGTGTCTGTGTCCTTGATAATATCTGCTGGAATTTTCCTCTATGCACCAAGAGCTTAAGGACAGTAAGTCTGTATCTTGGAAATTTTGCCAACCCAAAGACAAAGCTTGTGTACTTGGGAAGAGATCCTTACCTCCATTTTAAGAATATTAGTTCCAACTTCAGTTCACGAGTGCATGGGTTTTCCAGTTTGAGAAATGAGTTACAGTTGGAGACTAATAAGCTAATGCCAGCAACTCGGAAAGGAGAGGCCAGTTTTTTTTGTTTTTTTTTTTTTAAGATTTCCCCTGGGCTAAAACATCCATAAAAAATGTGGCAAACTTCTGCAACAATCTCAGGAGAATTTTCTCTTTGGAACAAGACTTTATTGAAAAAAACTTAGCAAAAAAAAAGAACCAAGAGGAATCTCTGGTTTCCACTATCCTAATTTCTTTAAGTGCAGAGACTTGATCTTAAAGTTTATCTTTGTGTAACTGAACTAAGAATAACAAAAACTTTTGTGTGACAAATGTGAACACAGTTTTGTGTCTAAACATAATGAGAAATTATAACACTCTTGAAAAGTAACCAACGTGCTCTTCATGTTACGGGCAACTATAACAAAAGGTTGCATTTAGGAGAATATATGTCCCCTTGAAGCCTTTTATAGGAGCTATAATGATACTAGCTATCATTTACCGAGTACTTAGCAGGTATCTTTATATAAACCATTAAGACTCTACTTTACTGATGAGGAGGGCTGAGCCTGGTAAGTAAGTGTAACGAAAATAGGAAGTGCCATTGCCAGGCCACCTGGTCTCAGAGATTGATCACCTAATCCCTGTACTATGCTATTGCTTACATGGAGCTTTCATTTCTAATTAGATTACATTCTGTTTGCCACAGAATTTTAATTTGTAAAAAGAAGATTACATTTAAAAAAGAACTCATTCTGGCCTTCTAGAGTCCCAATCCTATCTCACCTTGGCCTCCTAGAGCCCTGACCCTTTCTTCATAAGGCTACTAACATTTCCATGCCTTCAAGCCCCGGACTGAAGCGAGAAATCTCATCAGGTTACTGCCTGGCTGATAAGCACTCTGAGTGCCTACAGATTCAAGTCCCACCAAAAATATTTAGGGTCTGGTCCCTACTGTTCACCTCTCTTCTCATTTCTTGCCACTTCCCTCTTTCCGTTTCACACTCCAGTAATGCCAAATTACTACTCGTTCCTTGTGGACATGAGGCTTTTTACTTGTTATTCCCCTGTGTTGATACCTTTGTCTTAACTGTGTCTTCCCCTTGCCCCTGCCTACATGGGGGCTTCTGATCTCCATTCGAATTCTTGCTCTGGTTCCATCTTCTAAGAAGCCTTTCACAGATGACATCCCCCTGTTCTGCCTTTCCACAGCTTTCTTATACATTTCTATTATTGCCTATAAATACCCTGTTTTTGTGCTTGTTTTTCCTGCTAGAATATACTGAAAGCCTTAGGGCGGTGAGATTACTATACCCAGCAAAGGTCTGACACTGTGATTGACATGGCATTTAATAAAGTTGGCTGTTTATAAATGATGTTTTTGCAGCTTCACATTCTGTGAAATTTCCAAAACAAACAAAAACCAAAACAAAACAAATATTTCCACGTAATCCACAGAACTCACTCTAAAATCACATTCAATCTTTTCCTACTAATAGAGATCACAGTCCAAGCATACCCAGTTGGTTTCAGGTTATATTCTTCTCTCTGATACTTGATCAATTCCAACAAATTTTAGAAGATATTTTACCTTCACTGTTGGTGCTTTATTGAAGAAAAGTCCTATGTTTCTCACCTTTCTAAAATCTTCCCTGTGTAGAAAAGTGCTCATACTCTTAAGCCAAACATTTACCCATTTTTCAAAAGACTGCAGTAATTTCCTCATAATTATAGTCTGTTTCTGATTTACAATTTATATTCTTCAAATATCATCAATAGTTTTGACAACATTAAGTTCAAATCTTCACTGACATGAATATGATTATATATGGGTGTGTATATATAATACATACACAACATATATAATGTATTTTTAATCATTAAAATATATAATAGAATTATTTTCTACTTCCATGTACATCTGGAGATAAGTGTACAATTACAATATAGAAATTTTTTAAAGTCAAGTCACTCTTATAATAAATCAAATAGGGCATGTAGAGATATACATTAACTCCTCTTTGTCAGGAGAGTGTAAGCTGGAATGTGGCAGACTAATTGGCAGGTACTGAAGGATTTAAAATAGTGTTTCTACTTGTGGGATTTAAAAGTATAAAGATAATGTTTTAAGATTCTAAAGGGAAAAAAATAACACAATTCCATCTTTCATGCTTATTGACTATGTCCTTTTTTCCCCCTTGTTCCTTATAATCCTTGGAAACATATAAGCATGCATACAATTTTATACAGCCTATATAAAATTTTATGATTAGTTATTTTTGTTGTTATAACATTTATTTAACTAGTTCTCTATTAAGGGACATTTGTTAACTTTCTGGTTTTCCATAGTAACAGTTAACAGTACATAAATAACTGTGGGTATGTAGCTCATTAAAAAAATGAAAAACAAAAAAAACAAAAAAAACCCCTCTTTTTTTTTTTTTTAAGAATAAAGCCTAGAGCAAGATTTTAATGTTCTATATGAAATGTATATATAATATGGTAAAGTTGCTCCAAATACACTGCACTAATTTACAAAGCTCTCCAAACTGTACCAGATTTATCCAAACCCTGGCAGTCCTGGGTATTATAATTCAATTTCTACTTCATCCCTAATTTAATAAATGTAAAATACTCTCTCATTGTTATAGTTGAGATTTGATATTTTCCCATGTGTTTATTTACTATTCTAAGCCATGTATAGCTTAAGGTACAAGATAATATCTAATACTACTGAATGAATTAAGTGAACAACATTTTTTGTTTATATTTTAATTATATTACGATAAGGTCTATGAATTACAGGACTAGCAATCTTTCTACCTCATAACTCACATATATCTTCTTTCACAAAGATGATTCTCAAAAAGTGAAAAATAAAAAATTACTATAAAAGCTTCTCATCAGTCTCTTACAGTAAAAAATAACTATATTTATATATTAGATATCTAATTTTTAATTACATCTAGATTAAACAAATTACAAAACAAATTCCTCATCAGTAATAAATTAAATTATTACAATAATATATTTTAAAAACCAGTATATATCATCCATTTTCCTAGGGCATCAGTGCAGGATCTCTTAGGAGGTACTACAAAGCTAAAAGGAATTAAGTCGAACAGTAAAGTCTAAGGTTCTACAAAGGAATATAGAGTGGGGAAAGGGGAGTATGGGGGTATGACCAGCTCCTTAGCTGTGGTGGTCAAGGAGAGCCTTCTTTACCTTTTCAGAAAAATTATAGTCTTCTCAGTGCTTTGGAAGTCAGCAGTCTTAGAATCTGCCTATTCCACTGATACCAACATAAGTAAATTTTTAGAGCAGATAATTTTTCTTTTTTCCTTAAATAGAAACATACATTCCTTTGTTTTCAACCATACCTTGCCTTAGCACTACAAACAGTTAACAACTTAAGATTAGATTCTGTACCAAAAATGAAAAGCTATTTATATATAACTCAAAACATACTTTTAATGCAAAAACAAGTTTTATTTGGAAGTTGGGGTCATGGGCTGGTCCACAGGAGCTTGTTTTATTGATAACATATCTGAGTGCAGTACTAATTATAATTTTTCAATTATATAAAATTATTCTTTCCAACATCTTTTTCCAGAGGCAGATTGCTTTATTGTCCCAGTCTTGAATGCTGAGAATCTATGGAACCTTTCACCACATGAGGTGCTTTCAGCAAAGGCCCCAGAGAACATTTCATAGGCAGAGATGGATATATACTTTTAGATTTAGTTGAGGGTAGAAAGCTAATGTGTCTGGAGATGGAAATGTACTTAGTTAGTTAATAGAAATATAATGTTAAATTAGAGAACTTGGGGGAATATGTGTAAGTCAGCAAGACATACTATAAAAGCTGACAAGCTAAGAAGACTGCTTAATGTTTATACTCCAGTGAACACAAGAGTGTGAACCTGGAATAAATGCAGTTGGATTTTGATAAGTGCAGCAGAAGGAATAACAAGCACCACTCCCGGTTGCCTTGGGAATGAGGTTCCTTCCTCATGTTAATGATTCCGTAATAAGAAAAGGAGCATTTAAATGAACAGCAATCAAGAGTAGAGCAACAGGTGTCTAGGGCAGTGCTTAGCAGTGGGTGGCTAAGGAGTGGGTGGTTTCTGCATTAGTGCAGTGGACAATGGATGAGTTCATGAAGTGCAACTATGGTTTATCGATAAAGCATTGACATGAGCCTGAGTGTTTGAGAACTCCTGGTACTGCAAAATTTGTTGACTCTCCCAAGGGATTGCTTATAGCAATATAAATAAATTACTTGTCTCCTACCCTGACAATGCTGCCTGGAAGGAATCCCTTAATAGCAGCAGGTAGATAAGATAATACATTGGAAAGCCGAAGAACCTTAAACTCAGCATAGGAGAAAGCATGGTAGGATGCATAAGAGAATATATGCATAAGAGAATACATCCTTCAAAATAAAAGTTGTTTCCTCAATAGACCCAAATTAAAAGAAACAAAAGTAGTTGTTTCCTAGTGGGCCAAGGTTGCAGTCAAGTCTTCATGTTTTTATGTGGATAACAGCTAGTACATATATTTTAAACACTATAGTATGGAAAAGTATGCTTAGTTCCACCATTTTAAAACTTACCTCTAAAAGCACTAATATCCCCATAGTGTACTTGTAGTACAAAGTATTTACTTCCAGTCTCTCCTCCAACTCTGAATCCAACACCTAAAGATTTACAAAAAAGACAAATTAATATTTTAGAAATGGAAATCTAAAATGAGCCTAATCTCAGGTTGCTGATCAATGAAATCCAAAGGGAATAAAATAGCAAGTCACATATGAAATTATGTTATATGAAAATAAATTAGGCATTTACTGAAAATTTCTAATTTACTCTATCGATTCTTCTCAAAGCTCTGATAGAATTCTATACATAGTTCCCACTTCAGAACTAGAGTAATCAGTTACACTTTAAGAGGACAATTCACTCATTTTGAAAGAAACAGAACAAAGCAAAACAAAATTCTGTCCTTCAGTATATGACAGATATATATATATATACCCATTCTTTAATTTTGTTTGTACATATTCATATTCATTTATATTTTCTGATTGAATATAGAAAATAGACTTCTTAGGAGCATCTCAAAGAGATTACTTTTCTTTCCATATGAAAACAGGTATCTGCAAAAATCTCATTGAGGAAACCATTACAAACTAGATCACAAAATCCAGAATGCCAATAAATTTTTGGAGTCCAAAGGGTTCCTAATAGTCATATTATTAATAGAGTTTCCTAGTAAGCTAAAAAAAAAAAAGTCTGTAGAAAAAATATCTATAGGTGGAAAAATTTTTTTTGTGGAGAAATATTTTTTTTATCTGTTCTACTAATGAATTTTTAAAATGTCAACAAATCTATGATAGACCCCTTATTAGTTTCCAAACTTGTTTAGTAGTGGTGGCCTGGTCAACTATAGAGAGGATTCTGAAGCTCACTGAAGCAAAGTAAAACAGACACTGGTTAGAGCTGACGTGAGTTCGGGAAGCAAGAGAGAAAAGTGCTTCTTCACAAGACATCATCCCCAAACCCTGGCCAACCTATTTCGTAACAACTGTACATTCTCTTTGATATTAAGAAACATTCAAGTAATAAAAGAGAGTCTGGTAATTCACTTACATATAGGAATCTATAAACAGTTTAGAGGTGAAGTCAGAAAGCCAACTGAGGTTTGGCATCACATTAAATACCCAGGGTCCAGGACTATAAAGAATAAAATCTGTTTGCTGAAACAGCAATTTTTTTCTTTCCTAGCTCTCTTGGCTAATGAAATGCTCCTGCTATCAAGAACCAATGTGCCATAGGCCAAAGGTGGCTTGAGGTATACTTGGTAGTTTTCTATCTAAACTGCTGTGTGGGAAAATTACTTATCAAAGAGATGCAGAGAAAGAGTAACTACCTAAATGAGCTTTTCAATACAAAGCAGATTATACAGGTATTTTATAGTGTGAAATTGCAAAACAGAACACTGTCAACAACTGTTGGAAAAGATGTGTAATAAAAAGCACTTTGGAATCAGAAATTACGCAGCTTAATATGAAACTATCCAAGAGGCCTTAGATATACCTTTGGGGAGTCTGGTAGGGGGAGCATTTCTTGCCCAGGCATAAAGAATATTGGCTTTATCTGTACAGGTTCCTTCATCACAAAACCTGAAGAAAAAAAAAAGTAGCTATAAATGAATATTTAAGTAGTAAAATGCTATAAATCACTCACCATGAGGGGGAGGGTAGGAAAAACACTTGAAAGCAAAATAAAATAATACATGAATATATTAAAATAATACATTAAAGCAAAGTAAAATAATACATTAATATATATTAATGGTAATACAATATATTACCATTGTTGTCATATCAGCTTTAAGATCCTAATAAAGAATAGTTTCCATGTGAAAAAAAGCACATATAAAAGGAGATTTTTTTTTTTTTGGTTGTTTCTTATCCAAAGTAAAACAGTCCTCTGTGGTAGAATATAATTTCTAGTTCAATATGTTCACGTGTGGAGTGCACACTATGTAATTAGGTAGAAAAATAAGCATTGCATAGAGAGTCTGTATAAACCAAAGTTAACGCCAAGGAAATTTAGAAGTGAACCAAAAGAAATCTCTCACCTTTCCCCTTCGGTTATCAGTGTTACCAATAAGTCTTTGGCTGCTGCGACAAACAGTATGCACCGCCTACCCTCAGTGTGGTGAACAGTACAAACCTATCCCACTTAAGGGGTTTTTGGTGTTAGATGTTTGTGACTTTTTTTTTAAGTTTATGAATACTCGTTGTGTCACAAGTTATGTCATGTTGTGCAAGTCAATCTTACAGAGCCTCAGTTTTCTCTCTTGTAAGACAGAGATAGTTATACTTACCTCACAGAGTTTTTCTGTAAGTCAAATGAGACATAAGTGAAAGCACTTTACAGACCTCAAAGCATTATATCAGGGTAAATGCATTATTTAACAAAACATTTACGTTGTCTAAAGATTCACTGTTGAGAGTCAGTGTTAATGGTGAAAGAAGCACAGGCAGAAAGACATATCTAATCCCAGAATCTCCCCTAACAGCTGTATATCTTGGGCATGTCTGTAAGCCCTAGAAGGCCCTCTCTGTATGAACACCTCTCTGATAGGGCCGTGGTGGTGCTGTGTATAAGGCGCCTGGTACAGTAACTGGCACATTGGTACCTACATTGGCAGATCCAATCTCATAAATGGTAAGCTGTCTGAAGTTAAAACCACACAGTTTTAATTTTTTCAATTTATACTATACCTTTTAGTTTGTTCTGTTATAGAATTGGATTGGTTCAAAACTCCATTAGGTGACATTTTTATGTTGCTTTTATATATCTGTGTTTTGGAAAATTGGCACTGAACAAGGTCAAGTCAGGAGTTTAAGCAGATCTGAAAGAGTTGGGCAGCAGGTTGGCTCACAGAGGGGAAAATGTGTGCTGCCCATGGCCTTGAAGGGAAGAGAGGGCAGAGTGTAGTGGATTCCTGAACAGGTTAGAAACTGAGGCTAGAAACCTGGATAACGGCCAGGTCACAGAAAAGAAAACCACTGGTAAGAAATTCCTTCTCAAAGGAAGGGACTAATGTGTTTCCTGCTTATAGAAAGAAATGGGGTCAGAGAATAAGCAGTAAGTGCAGACTAATGTTACCATTTGAATACAGGGGTGAGGGACCAGGAACCAGGAGGTCCCCATAAGGTTATGTTCAGCAAATATTCTTGCTTCTATTAATCAGATTGAAAAGAAACTGGGTAATGTGCAATGTAAAACATATCTACCAGTGGTTTCTTACTGTTCACTGTCAAGAACAATATACTTATTTTGAAGGATCATTATCGTGTGAGACTTGTGCACTGAGACAAATGTCTGTGACATCCTTGTGCCAAGTGTGCTAAAAGGCTTATGGTATTGGACGGTGCCCAAAAGCAAAATTTTCCTTCTTGGCCTCATGCTATAATGGTTTAAGAAATAAGATTGTCAGGTATGATGAACTTCATATCTCACTGCTGTCAGCTACTAAAATTTAAAGATCTGGGTGGCAATTTTCATAGCTTTCAACAAAGATCATAAATATACAAGTGCCTAACATCAAGGTGATGATAATGTTAGGTTAAACAAGATAATTATTTCCTCTGACGCGGAAGTCAATTTAGCGTTGAATAGAAAGAACCAGAATGAAATATAACAGAGAAAACTGGTTTAGTAAATTTTTCTAAGCTACAGATTCGATTATGTCACTCTCCAGCAAAAACTCTTTCAAATATTTCCCCAAAACAACATCACAATAAAACCCAAACATTGTAGCCATAAGGCCTTTCATGCTCTGGGACTTGGTTATATCTCCAGGAAAAAAAAAACAAAAAACCTTTTTAGTCATGCCAAGTTGCTGCAAGTTTCTAATCTTTCTCTTCACTACTGTTCCCTTTGCCTGGAATACCCCTTCCCAAACTCTCTGCCTGACAAACTTGTCCTAAATTCACCTTCTCGGGAAGCTTTCTCTGATCTCTACCCCATCCAACTTCCATTCTTTAACCACAGCACTCATCCTACCTATCAGATTATTTATCTCCTCTTCAACCACACTGTGCACACTTTGAAGTGTGGGGTCATATCTTTCACCCTGTCCTCCCAACACCTGCAGCCCTGCCAAGCATTTAGTAAATAATCAAGCAATGTTTGGTGAAGTTAACTTCTAAGTATGTTTTTAACTTTTCATCTACAAACACTTAAAGAATTGAATTGGCTAAATTTTATTGTACTATCAAGTATAATAATTTTTTAAAATTTCATTAAGAAGTTTTAACTAAAATAGTAAATAACAATAAATTTGAATTATTACTTGCCTGGTATTTTGTACAAATCGGCTTATATTCACTCTCACAAGAACAATGCAATTAGGTCATACTTTAGAGATGAATAAGCTCAGAGAGTTTAAGTGACTGCCAAAAGTCACACAGTCAAGCCATGAGTCAAAGCTCTGGCTGTCACATTTCCTTTTATCTCAATTTGAGACTTTACAGGCAGTGTACAAATTATATGAAGATAAGCTTTGATGATTACTATCATATCTGAACTAAGTTGCAACTTGTAAATGCAACTCTAAAATAAATTCTACATAAGTTCTCCGTCTTATCCACAAAAAGACAATGATTTTATATTTAATTCTCTTATCAGGTCTAGTAAAAGAAGAGCTTCTAAGAAAAACTTTGGTTTAATTTTTAAAATTGTTTTATGATTTTTTAAAGAATGTATTAAGCTCAAGACTGAGTAAACAATGACTTACTGGAGGGAACTGGGATATTGAAACTAATCCAAAAACAATGAGTGAGAGGACAAAGAGAAGAGGAAAAACGAGAGGCCGAGCAAAATGGATCCTATGATGGACAACACAAGATTGTGGCAAAGAGCAATGGGACAAAATCCCTGCACCTTTTCATTTTAAAATTTCCATTTCTCGTAAAATGAACACCAGCATAAAGTCGATATTGTGTATATCGACTTTCCAAAAAGGGTTCTATGAAAATAGGATTTTTACTATCTTTATTAATAAGAAGGGTCCTAAAGCTGGGAAGCAATGTAACCCTTGATCAATGACTATTGTAATTTCAGGCCTCATCAACCAGGTTCCTTATTCTTACAGCAGCTTCTCCTAAAGGTTCCTCCAGATTAAGCCAATTAATTGTGAAAAGATTCTCAGAGCTCCCTTGTGGTTTCTTAGTAGTCACTGCAAAAATGATGAGAATTAACATTTGAAAATAGAACTACTCTGGATGCCTGAACCTTTGCTATAGAACCTTTTCACCTCTAATCCATGGGGAAACCATTCAGATGGCATGAATATTTTCAGACTATGCCAAGAACTGGGAAGTGCTAGCCTGTCATTTTGAATTATCCAAATAAAGCATGATTGACTGTTAAAGTACTCTCTTGTTGAATCTGTTAAAGGCTATTTAAAATCCAAGGTTACTCAGGGAAGATCAGAACTGATAACTCATTTCTTTTTTCGGCTAAAAAGAATTTTTTAAAAATTGTCAGGCCCTCAAGTTAAGTCTGTATGGCCTTCAATTCCAATTTTAATGCATTAAGTATCTAAGAGAACCATAGGAAAATTAATCCGAAGTTAGAATGTTTCTTTAAGAAACAACATAAAATCAATGGCATATGTGGAATGTCCTTACCTTTCAAAATTATATCCAGTGAGTCAGGTATTCAAATTTCATTAACTGCTCTATAAACCCACAGAATATATTTCCCAATTTGGACAAACTATGTGAATTTCAATGTAATAGGTATGCATTAACATAGTAATGAGCAGGATATATAATGGGAAAGCTAAACAAGGAGTGATTAAAAAGCACCAGCCTGATAAACAGTGCCATGGTATCCATACCCTATGCCACCCATGAGATTAGAGAGGCAGTAAAATCTATAAGAGCAGAAGATGTGTCTCTTTGGTCCACACCAAACTCTCAGTGCCCAACAAAGGGCTTGGCTCATAGTGGATGGTTAATAAATATTTTATTAATAAATGAATAAGGATAATAACTACCATTTATTAAATATTTCTATGTACCAGGCACTGTACCAAGCACATTACTTACATCCCCTCACTCTTCATTATGGCCTGATTAGGTGGGATTAATAACCCCAATTTATACATTAGAAAACAGTTCAATATAAGTTAAACAATTTAACTAATGTTTATTATGACTATCAAGTAGTAGAGTTGAGATTTGAATAAAAAATGCTCTGATTTCAAAGTTCTGGTTCTATGTTAAACGTTAGAGTACTGTCGCTATAATATTGCTATTCTGTTCAACATAAATACTAGTCTTATGAGGAAAAAATAATGTTCAAAATTATGTAATGTTTGTTACTGTTGAAACTGTCAAAACGGTTACAACGATGACATTCTATTTTATTAAAGTTGACACTAGTCTACTAGGAAATGGTCAATTGCTAAAGAACTCCTATCAATACCTCTAATCCAGAAACCTAAAAATAGCTAAGATATACAATCGTTGGTTACTAGAAGTTAGAACAAGATGTCATGTGTATTTTAATGAAGATCTTTTATACTATCCTGATATGCAATACAATATGAATCTATTACAATATTAAAGTAGAATAAGAAAATGAACACAATTAATTTTAGCCTAGCAAAAATCTGTCTAAACTTTACTACTGCACTCAAAGACACATTTTACAGTGCTCAGAACAAGGGAAAGGGTAGATTTTTAAAGACTGTTATTTTTATTTATACTGACAAGAATGTTATGTATATTTTAACTTTAGAAGTTTGTTAGGCAGAAAGAAACAGGGGATTGCAGAAGACACACTCGAACTTGCTGCATTGTGTAGAGATGACAGGTAGCTAGGATATGGACAGGATCATAAAGGCAGCATATGCAAATACCATTTTCAACCAAAGAATCATTATCATCATGAAGGAGGCAAGGAAGTTTTAGTAATACTACCCTAAAAAACAAACACACAAACCCATTTAAATGAGTAACCAAGCAGGGAATCTCACATATAGACATATATATGTGTGTGTGTGTGTCTGTGTGTGTATACAAATACATATACATATATATCCATGCACATACACACACACACACACATATAGATATATGTTTATATATGTATGTATGTGTATACTTATATATATATGTGTTTGTTTGTGTGTGTGTGTGTGTGTGTGTGTGTGTGTGTGTGTGTGTGTATGTTTTAGCTATTTTCTTTCTCCTCATCAGCATCCATAACCCTGTGGAGACACTGGCATTTAAAAAAACACAGCATGTTGTTAACAAACAGTAAACAGCTGAAAGGGGTTGAAGCTAAAGCTTCATAGGATGGTAAAGCACTAGTGCTTTTGCTAGAGAATGATTCCAAGTTAGAACAGTTGTAAATAGCCTCATTTAACCACCTGGGATTCTTCTTTTCAAAAAAGGTCACTCTGTAGAAGCCATTTTTGATTGGTAAAGAGAAGTTGGTCATAAGCCTCATTAGAAATAGTTTTCAAATCAAATATTAATTGCTAAGGCTAAACATAATTTTAGCTCTGCGTAGATCACACCAAATTACAAAGGATACATAAGAAGCCCATTCACTTTAATCACCAAATATTGTGAACATGTGATCTTGGGGTTTGAAGTCATAAATTGCTTTAAAGCCTTAAGTCCTGTGCTCAGCAGACTAAAGATGCACAAGCCTATACAATCTCACATTACAAAAAGACAGTGCTCCAGAATTACCCCAAATGCCAAAACAATTTATATGAATAAAATATCATAATTTTTAAATCATAAAACTCTGTAGCTAACCACTCATTATGTTTAAAAATTTTATCATTAGAGTAAATAGAAAAAGTATTCATAGAATAGATCAATGCAATATTTCAATTTCCAAGATTTCCTAATATCATGTTTTAGTAGAGAGCAGTAATAAAATTTTTATATCTAAATGACCCAGTTTTCACCACCTCATTTCCTCACTGACCCAAAAGAGCCCCAAAGAGCATCTGCTCACTTATGGCTCCTATTCAGCTAATAAATCTAGGGAACTTAAAATGCTACGCTTTGAAGTAAATATGCAAGCACAACTAAGGCCCAACAAATCACACTATTGCTCTTTGCTCCAATCTTGGTCCTATTATTTTCTGTCGGTCCCTAGATATTTTAATTGTTTCCTTTAAAAGCCTGGTAATAAAGTATGAAGGTTACGTTTGACAGGTACTGTTGCCTTCTTTACATGGGCCAGCAGAGCTGCTGCTTTTGCATTAGCTGGTCCTCATTTACATCCTCGAGAGGTATGTTAATTGGGAATTGAGCACCAAGCCCACTCTAACTATAAAGGGACCACCCTACAGTATATTAAAAGGTTCACGTCAATGTATGTAATTTAAATGAACATGCATATAATTAACTAGGCACATTACCAGTGTGAGCTGCTAATTTGGAATGAGACACAAAAGACTAGAATATGTGTAGAGGAAAAAACTTTAAAATTAAAATGACTACATAATGAAAACTGCTTCATGCTGTGTCTACTATTTTCATGTAAACTTATTATAACTGTAAATATATTTTAATGAACAGTAGAAAGAGGCAATTACAAAGAGCAAAGGAGGCAGCACAACAGAGAAACATCATCAGAATAGCTCTTTGCCTTCATATTAAAAGTGCTGCCTGAAGACAAGGGATGAATTATAACTTCATAATTTCAGGGGGAAAATGTTTATTTTATTAGAGACACAGACCTATTTGCCAACCTGGTGGCAATAAAAAATAGGACACCCGAGTGAAAGCGGGGAAATCCTCGCCAACCAACAAAAAAGAGGAAATCTGAGTTTGATGTTGTGGTGTTAAAATATCCTATTAGCTTTTTTCTTCTTTCATTAAAACAGCTTTGTATTCCCATAAAGATTTCCCCAGAGTGCGAATGAATTCTTAATATTCTTAAGGATCAAAAACCATTATAGGTATCATAACCAAAAATATATGTGAAAGTTTGGAAATATTAATTTAAGTACTGTCTGTGTCTTAGAAAAACTGAAGAATAGATGCACATCTGTAAATGAGTGTGATAAATTCCTAGACTTAAACGTTTTAGAAAAACAATGCAAAGCTATTGACACTGATAGATTTTTGCTCTTAGTATCATAATTTAGGTGGGATGATAAGAGGCTAAGCAGCTGGAAAACATCCCATCTCCAGGGCTGAGTCTGTGTGGCACTGGAGGTAGCGGGCAGAGGATGCTTTTGCGAAGCAACTGAGAAGTTCGGACCATGAAATATCCCGTGAGCTCTAATTCTTTAAAGATGCATGGATTTTGCTAAATATTGAGGGGTAAAAGTCTATTCCATCTTTAAAATGGAGAGTCAGTCTGGATTGAGGAAGTCAGAGTCACTAGAACAGTTCTACATAATGCATATCACCCAGTTTTCATACTGAATAGACTATATATTGCATTACATCCATATAGATATCTATAGAGATATAGATATAATACGCATTATCTCACTTTTAAATGTTAGATGAAGACTCTGGGCTTGGTTAAAGAAGATGAATATCCCAGACAAGAAAAAGCTAAAGTTCATCACCACCAAACCCATATTACAAGAAATGTTAAAGGGACTTCTTTAAGCAGGAGGGGAAAAAAAAGATCAAAATATGTATAATAAAATGGTAATAACCACATATCTATCAACAATTACTTTAAATGTAAATAAATTAAATGCTCCAATCAAAAGACATAGGGTGGTTGAATGGATAAGAAAATAAGACCCTTACATATGCTGCCTATAAGAGACTCGCTTCAGATCAAAAAACACACACAGGCTGAAAGTAAAAGATGGAAAAAGATATTTCATGAAAATGGAAACGAAAAAAAAAGAATCTAGGAGTGCGAATGTAAATTGGTGCAGCCACTATGGAAAATAGTATGGAGGTTCTTATAAATATTAAAAATAGAACTATCATATTGGTTATTTATCCAAACAAACCCAAAACACTAATTTGAAAAGACATATGAATACATATGTTCATTGCAGCATTATTTACAACAGCCAAGATATGGTAGCAACCTAACTATCCATCTGTAGATGAATGGATAAAGAAGTGGTACACACTTCCTGTAATCTGCTGTTGATTCCCTCTAATGTATTCTTCATATCAATTATTATAGTCTTCGTTTCTGACTAGTTCTTTTTTATGTTTTCGATTTCCATTTTTATGTTTTTTATCTCTTTGTTAAAGTTCTCACTGAGTTCATCTACTCTTCCTCTAAGTTCCTTGAGCATACTTATATCTAATGTTTTAAACTCTGCATCTGATACATTGTCTCTATTTTGTTCAGTTATTTTTCTGGAGCTTTGTTTTGTTCTTTCATCTGGGACAGGTTTCTTTGTCTCCCTATTTTGGCTGCCTCTCTACATTTGTTTCTATGTATTAAGTAGAGCTGCTACTTCTCCAGGTCTTAGAAGAGTGTAGTAGGTGTTATGGGACCCAGCGACACAGTCTTCCTTGGTTACCTGAGTTGAGTCATTTGATGGGTTGTGTGTCCCCTCCTGTTGTTAGTTGAGCCTTGGTTGCTATTTGCACATCATTGGGAGGGATTGGCCCTTGGGCTGATTAGTTAGGAGGACTGGCTGGTGAAAGGCTGACCCTACTGAGCAGGATTCACTTTAGCAGGGCTCTGGAGCCTGCCCAGTCTGCACTTTGGATATGTCATCCTTGGATGCAGCCCTGGGTGGTACTCCAGCTCAGGTAGAAACTGGCCACTGGGCATGCTGGCTGCAGGGCCTCCTGGAAGGAGCCCTGACATAGGCCAAGTTCAGCCACAGCCTGTGCCCTGCCCAGGGCAACCAGGCAAGAGTCACCAAGCAATCCACAGATGGCCACCGCCCATGCTGGACTTAAAGGTGCCTCAAGAGGCCAAGCGAGGAACCACAGCTGGCTGCCTCTAGTGCTGGACTTGGAGCTGGTCAGCAAGAGGTATGGGGCATGCTGAGGCCAGATGCTGCTTGTTTGGGTTTTGTGAACCTTTGAGAGGTTTTAGGAACGTCCTCAGCATGAGACAAGACAGGATATTTGTATGGAAATGCCACTGGAGGCAGCTTGAGTGGGCTTGCAAGTTGGGAGAAGTGGTGTCTCAGAGAATTACAAGGACAGAGCAACCAGTGTTAGCCAGGTTGATGGAGACTCAGATAGGGTGGCTGCCTGTGTCTGCAAGCTGGAAGGGGAGAGGGCTCAACAAAGAGAGAATGGATTCTGCTAGCACATCTGTCTAGAAGAAAGTTGCCCCTCCAGCCCTCTCCCTGAAGCCAGACAATTCAGTTCCTACCCATATGACCCTGGCATTTTTTGAGCGGCTGCCCCAGCACTAGAGCTCAGAGTGGGTGAATCTGTCAGTGAGAAAGTCCATGCGGGCTCTTTAAGAGAAACGTCTGTGACTTCTGCAGCCTTCTGTCTCACTCAGCCACAGTCTCTGTTGGTTTTCACAGCCAGAGGTTGTGGGACCTCTCTCCTGGCACTGGAACCCTGGGATGGGGGCGCCTAGTGTGCGATTGGAAACCCTTGCTCATTCGGGTGGACCTCCGCAGCCAGAGATATCCCTTCTGATTCTCAACTGCCACACACGGTTATGGGACCAGCCTAATTAGCATCTCCATCCCTCCTACCAATCTCGAGATGGCCTCTTCTGTATGTCCCAATTGTAGGACTTCTGTTCAACTAGACTTCAGGAGACTCCCATTGATGGTTGTTCTGTACTTTAGTTGTAATTTTGAAGTGGTTGTGAGAGGAGGTGAACATAGCATATCTATTAAGCAATCTTGACCAGGAGTCCTAGACTTAGATAATTTTATATAATTTTTCTTAACAATTAGAACTATAACATTTAAGTGATGTTTAATTTTTTTCATTCATTCTTTTCAACTAAGGTTAAGCTAAAGCAGATTTTTAATGTTCGCATCACTTCTAGCTATTTTTACTCATTTTAATCCAAAAGTAAATTTTGCTAATTTCAGAAGAAAAAATTTTAAAACATAAAAACCAAAGAATGTGATTTGCTGAATCGGATTCAGAAAAGCTGTCAGAGAATTATCTTTTAATCTCAAAATTTTATTTATAAAAATTTACTGAAGAGCAAACACTGGAATGTTGATATCAAAGGGTATTAACTATGATTTGCTGACTCTATTTTTACATAAACCCAGTAATGTGAGTTGGGTTCCTATGTGATATGCCCCTTTCATCAAATAACTTAAGCCTGTTAACAAATGCTTTGATGATACTTGGTCCATGGAGATTTCCACTAACTGCTCTGTGCTTTTAACAGTTCCAAATACATATTACAATTGTTTATTATAAAAATGACTAGAAAGCAGTTGCTGAGTGTGTCTCTTATCAGCCTAATGAATATTAGGATGCATAGAGAAAGGTCTATCAGTCTATGTGATTCTACAGAAACAGGACCGCTGAACAGATCTCTTCCCAATGCAAAGTAAAACACACTAGTCATTCTGCACTGTTAAATATGTAACGGTGACTCTGGCTCTTGGTGCAAAATATGAGGCTAAAATGCAGTTATTTTCAAAGTTCACTGATCTTCATGAACACTAAAGAACAAAATGAAAGAGAAGATCTCAAACCATAATTATGCTGTAAACTTCTAGGGGTGGAAAATATATCTATTTATCCTAGAACTTCCCAAAGCATCTGCTGCAGTTCTGGCATATAACAAACATTTAATAGATGTTTATTGCTTATTCATGACATGATATTAAGACTCACCACACTGATTAGAATAAATTCTAAAACTGCAACAGTTACTTAAATAATGAAACACAGTGTGAAGAAACGGAAATAACTTTGGATTTGGAACCATACAACCTAGGGTTCAATCTTGGTTTGACACTAAGCAGCTGTGTTACCTTGAGCAGGTTACTGAATCCCTCAGCTTCGGGCTCCTTGCATGTAAAGTGGGAGTAATAATACCTGTTTTGCAGAGACGATAGGATAGAAATGAAATGGTGTATACAGACCATCTAGCATGGCATCTGGGATAAAAGAGTGCTCAATGAACCTAGCCATGGTGCTCTTTGGGTTGAATTATGAACTTAGAAAAATAAACATCAAATATCCATTTTGTAAATTTTCTTTCTTTTCAAGCTGTGTGCACCTTGGCACACTATGACAACAGACATATATATTTTTAAGTCAGTGTCAAAGACTGATGGATGTGCTCCAGAGCAGATCAAATAACTGTGTTAATCAAAACATGACAACCACTTGATGCAAAAGAACAATGTCCTTTTCTAAAAAAGAAATAGTTTGCTTATTTATTAACCAGTTGTGAAATACTTGCATAGATGGACTCTATACTTATAAAAACACACATTTTCTACACCCGTTTAAACTATGAACCTGTTGTCCCTTACCAATAACTTCCAGTGGACGAAGGCATATTGCATCCAAAAAGTAACATATGATGAACAGTATCCATGCTGGCACGAGGTTTGAAGTCAACTGTTAAGAGAAAATAATACATGAATGTGAATACAAGTTATAGGTCTGTGCACAAATGTCACGAGAGACTGCAATATTCAACAGTTTGAATAGCTGTATACCAAAGATATTTTGATGCTCTTAGGATAGAGTGCCCTGGTTATACAAATTCTTATTCCTTAAGATGAACATGATTTGATTAATTTCGTAGAATAGTAAACTATTACATAACAAAAAGAGAAAATAATAATTAGTAGGCTGAAACTACACATACACACACATACACTTTTTAATGCAAGACTCCTTTTACAGCGATGAAAGCATTATGTGGGTATAAAATGAAAGCTCTAGGCTATATATTCACAGTATATTTCCTTCCAGATTTCAGTAGAGTGCTTAGTAACATAAAACACTGTACAACACTGCACTGAAACAGAAACCATGGTGAGTGGTCAAAACATGAACAAAAGGATTCATAACACACATTTATAACAATCTTAAAATAACGGTAGTCACTAGGATGTGATTCAGAGAAAAAATTTATTAGAAAAGTGTAAATATATCTTTACAAAGATACAGAAATTGTGGTTCTTGATGAGCACTGTGCACTTGTTAAAGAAATACTGAAATTTACACAATGTCATTTCTCTTTTTTTCCTAATAATAGTGGTTGAAAGACATGAAAATAAACAAAAATCAGTTCAGAGGTAAAACAAAGAAGAAAATCAAAGATAAGTATGCCATTATTTATGGTTAATACTGAGGACAAGCTCAGTATTTTCTGGTTAGGGTTTGGCTCATCGCCTTTCATCAGCATTCAAAACGCTGTCTTATCGAGTAGTTTACAAGTCACCTTTACACATAAAAATGCTAAAAAGCCTAAAATGATCTTAAGTCATAAGCGTGTGTAAAACTGCACCTTTTAGTTTTTTTTTTGTCTGTTTGATAAAGTTAATCAAGCATTGTTCATTACTAAAATATGTATCTAAGACATAAGTATTTATAAAATAAAAATGTTCTACCTCAAACTATAGCACCATGACTTCAAAGTGTGGTTGGTCACAAAACACAGGGCACCTACTATTGCAGGGTTTCCGCAACCCACTGAACCATAGACTGGTTTTGGGATGTGTCAAGTGAACCAGGAATCGGGCCACATAGCTAGGGGTGAGTGGCGGGCATGTGTGCAAGGCCTCATCTGCATTTGCAGCCACTTCCCAGTGCTAGCATCGCTGCCTTAGCTCCACCTTAGATCATCAGGTGTTAGATTCTAATAGGAGCACTGGTCCCTGGTGCCAAAAAGGTTGGGGACCACTGTACTGTGGGACATCTCTTCTCACAACTTACAGGGAATATAAAATTCTTTTAATTCACTAAACATAATTTTAAGCTTAAAAATAAAATCACATCTTAAGATTTTCCTATCACCATTTAAAAAAACTAACAGAGAATGGCTGGAAAATGGACTTGCTATATAACCTGAGGCTTTGTTTTTTTCCATTACGAAAGAACAGTGAGACTAGGAGATTGAAGAAGATACTTGGATGGAAAGAATCTATTGGAAGTTACGACAGTTCACAAATCATAGAAAATCATATTGTTACCAAGCCTTAGTTTGTTAGCAAGAGAAATAGAAGAAAAATGAGGGATTCTATCTCCATAGACCGACTCTCAAATTTAATGCAGGATCTCTTTCCTCCCTTCCAGGATCTTCTCAGGGGTTTTTTCATGGCAGAAGAAAAACTGAAAAAGCTCTCAGGAGGGTTTTATTTGTCTTTCATTCACTTAAATTTATTTTGGTATATGATACAATTTGCTTCCTTATGTTCATTTTTATCAAATGGCTTATATCACTCTATGGACTTTTATAACTTTTTGGTCTGAATGTACCTGACTTTTTTTTTTTTTTTAAATCTCTCTGCCAATCCATGAGGGATTTGTCAAATAAGAGGCTGACTCTTCTGCTTTTTCAGAACCTATGTAGATGATACTACACTTCCCATTCTCCATAGATTCTTTTATGATGGGTAAATTACATTAATAGTTTTCTTAAAATTGAATCATTTTAGGAATTTTTGTATTGAACTAAGTTTTGTATTGAGCCAAGTTCATTTTATCAAGAATTAAACTCACAAAGATATATGTACTCCTATTTACTGCAGCATTATTTGTCATAGCCAAGACAAGGAAACAACCTAAGTATCGATTGATGGATGACTGGATAAAGGTGAGGTGTGTGTGTATGTATACATAATGGAATACTACTCAGACATAGAAAAGTTGAAATATTGCCATTTGCGACAACATCGATGAATCTTGCGAGTGTTGTAATAAGTAAAATAAGTCAGATAGAAAAGGACAAAAACTATATGATTTTACTTATATGTGGAATATAAAACAAAAAGTAACAAACTAAGAAAACAAACTCATAGATACACACAACAAAATGGTGGCTACCAGAGGGGAAGGAGGAAGAAGTAGGGCAAAGTAGGTAAAAGGGGACAAATAATGGTAACGAAAAGAACTAGACTTTGAGTGGGGAGTACACAATTGAGTACACAGGTATCAAATTATAATGTTGTACACCCGGAAATTGAATAATGTTATTAACCAATGTTACCCTAATAAATTTAATTTAAAAACATGTTAGAAGCAAAAGAATGTGAGTTTGAGATGTTAGTTAAAACTCCAGGTGGAAATATCCAGCATAATATTGGAATTATGTGACTCTTGTTCAAGAAAGAGGTCAGAGAATTACATATTTTGGAATCATTCAAAAACTGAACCCTGGAGTCATGAGGGTGGACAAAAGCACCAAAGATGAAAGTAAGAACCACAAAGAAGGCTCAGGACAAGTTTTAGAAAAGTCCTGAGCTGTCAAGATCTGTGTAGGAGACCCAACCAGTGTCTTTTTTATATTAATGCACTGTGTGTACTGCTGAAAAACAAGGTAAGCAAATTTTTGGGAAAAGAGTGGGCTAGCATTAAATTTATAAAATAAAATCTTAATAAGCAAAAGACTCAGCTAAGAACAGAGAGGAAACCTGTTGCGAGAGGAAGAGATCACAAACAACACACAATGTCTGCAGCTTTTCATTTGGAGGGAAAGTCAAATGTTTTGCCTGGATCTTCTAACTGTCCTTTGTAAAGGGCCCAAATTATTCAAAGCATAACTTCCCTAGATACTTTCTGATTTTTTTTCTCTCCCTGACATACTATTTTAAGAACCACTATTTGCTCCACACTGAACTCTTATGAGATATGTGTTTAATTTTAGTTTCTGTATTAAGAAATGTAGGGGTTCAGAATGAGCCCCAAGACGTGCCTCAGTGATACTACTGGATTATTTGAGCTAATGGCAACTGAGACCCTGCAGGCTCAAGAGAAACTTCTGTTCTCTCCCCTTAACTATCTAGAAGAATTTAAATTAGAAGCCTGGCCCATGATAAGAGTTAGAACTAGAAATGACTTTTTACCTATCTACATGGCAGGAAAAACTAATAATTACTGAACATGTGCTCTCTCTGTAATTACCTTCTGAAGCCCTAAGGTGCATACCCTCATCCCTAGCTCAGAATGTCTTATATACCTCAATTTCCCTTTCCATATCTAAACTTCTCATGTATGTGGGGTCTCTGACTCTCTCTTGAATGTGGGGTTCATACACACACACACACACACACACATATAATTAAATTTGGATATTTTCTCTTCGTAATCTGTCTCATGTCTATTTGATTATTAAACCAGCTAAAGAACCTTGAGGGCAGAGGAAAGTTTCTTTCTCCCCTACAGAAACAAATCAATATCATTAAGTGGTAGTAAAAAATGTCCTCAGAGTTCTCTCTCACAAAAACTTACTCTCATTGACTCATACATTCTCCTTCAAAAACTCAAGATCTAATTTAAATGCTAAGTAAATTATTGGTACAAAGTGAAAACAAGCAACTGACTTTTTCATATCCTAAAGAAAGAGTACATTGAAGTATTTATATTGTTATAGCTCAAAGTATAATTCATTGCAAGCCGAAATAAAAAATACCTCCCACAAAAAGAATGTCAAATCAAAAGGTAAATCTAAAACAAAGAGTAGATGCCATAAAATAAAGCAGGGCTTAGACAATTTCATTAAAGGGCTTGCGGTGTGGAGGGGTCAACTGGGAAAAGCCTGGCTGACAGGCTCATTTCCTAGGTTTGCTCCATTCCTACTTATTATGCCTGGCTGTGCAAAACAAGACCCCATCTCTAGTAAATAAGAATGAGGTCCACTAAGCACAAGATACACATATGAGTAGGCTGGAGATTTCAACACTATGTAAAATAGAATATGGAAAAATATTTTAAAATTATATCTTAAAAGAAACCTCCTCTTCTTGTTTTTTTCCTCCCATCATACACCAAAGAAATAAAGGATCCGAGGGGAAGAGAGCTGGAGGATAATAATGAAAACAACTGAATTTAAGTGTGTGATTCTGACAGGCAGAATAAACACAGGCAGCCTTGGGATGGTGACAAACAGGCAAAAAACACAGCCTTGTGAGAATGCAAGGGAATGATATATCTGATAAGATTAAAAGTGCCACTGACTCTTCTAACTCAATAATAAGATGACAGTTGCTTAAGTGGAAATGGTACTTCAGTCTCAATGGGTGTTAACAGCTCAGATTGCCTGATAGGAAAATTCTGAAGGCAGGTAAGTGTGAATAACTCCTGGACTCAAATACTTTTGAAAGACTAAGATTCTAGAAACAGTGACTCAAACACATTAATTAAAGGAACTATGATGATACTGAATGTGCACAGGTTGAAGGATTTCTCAAAGGATAATGTCATCTGAAGTGAAAGACCTGAAAGTATATGTGTGGGCAACATATTGAGTGAAGAGATAACTAGGTCTATTTTCTAGAGTTCTAAGGAAAATTTGTTCTCATTGCAAGAAGCTGTTGGTGATTTTTGGCCTCTTTTAGCTAACATCAGAGTACTATCGGGGCCATTAAATACACTATGAATGTGACCTAGGAAAGAATTTCATTTAGCATTTGGCTTTCTCTCTTTTTTTTCTTTCCGAACAGATATTCATGCCTGCTTGTCAAATGTTGATGTATCTGCCTGATCCAGGATGTAAAAGCCTTCAAAGAACTTACACAGCCAAGTGAAGGAGGTAGTGATTAAGGAGATATCCATGTACATATAACCAACCCTAAATTACCACTGAAAATGGGAGCAACATCATTTTTAGCAAAAGATAATGCAGAAGAGAAATACAATAGACTCTGGATAATTAACCTATTGAACAAAAAATAACTGATTTGCAAATGCAAGTTTAGATCTCCAGAACTTAGGCATTCTAAAATTGTTGTCTGTATATATCATTAGAGATAATCATTGTTAATTTCGTTTCTTTTTTTCTCCCAGTAACAGTTTTTTTCTCCCAATAAAGTTTATTTTGTGTACTGTGGGTATTTTTACATGTTACCAAAGAATTTTTGTTAACGGTATTTTTCACTTGGTTTTGTGCATAGTATTACCTACAGAGTTTGTTAAAAATACAGGCACCCAGGGTCACTCCTAGATCAGTCTTGCCCCTTCTCTCATCAATATCTTGTTTAAATCCCCAGAGGTCCTTTCAGGCAGGTGTATCTATGGAAAGTTTCCCTGGTGAATGACCGGTGACTCTGACTACAATCAATATTTTTAGTGGCTAGATATTTTGTACCATGTGAGCGTACTCAGAGTTAGTTAACTCATCTCAGCTTGGACTACATTGTACTTTTAAATGTATAGGACAAATGGTAAAAATGATCTTTTTTAAAATAAATGTATAAAAAGAGTTTCTGAAGGTAAAAGTTACTTGAGCCTTTAGAATTGGTTTATTAAAAGAGATCATTGGACCTCTGCATTACCTTATGCAATTTTAGCTGTATCACCTAAAATTGTTTTAGGGCTGGCCTTCTGAACCACGCTTCTCTTGCTCAGGCCCGCTTCCATGTCTGGAAGTGTACTTTCCCTTCTAATAAAGTTTTTCTTTTCTGCCTTCTAACAAAGCTTTGCTTTTCTGCTGTAAAAATAAATAAATAAATAAATAAAAGATAAATAGAATTGTTTTAGGGCTGAGGTCTGAAGCAGGCATACATATGGAGTCTCTGGTGCATGTCAGTGGCAGAGTCACTATTCTAATATTGCTAGTGCTTTCAAGCCATAATTAATACTGAAAGAATAGAGAGGTGTTAAATTCAAGAAACAATAATGTAAAAGAATTGTTATAATTTTTAAAAAGTTTCAGGCCCCCAGACCTTAATATCACTCCCATAAACATTTCATTATTTCCAAAAAAAACACAAAGATTATATTTCAAAAACCATTCATAGGAACTGAAGATAATGCTCTAAATTGTAATTTAAGTGTAGGATATGATCAACCTTTATGTTCATAATATTGCAGTGGAGCCAAAAGGTTCAGAAAAATGTAAAGCTCACAGCAGTACAGTCCATTTGGCAGCATGTTAAAAACCCACAGCAATGGCATATTATATTACCTTCTGCCAGCTTCCCGCATAACCATAAAGCAATTCTACAATAAAATAAAGACCTTTTGCTTGAACTTTTTTAATCAGATAATTTAATAGAGAAATTGTCATTAGCTCTAACTAGCATGGACAAGGCTGTACAATTCAGAAAGGATCCTTAACATACTTTACAAGGACTTTATGATACTGTTGCCAAATTAACCAAGAAATAAGACACCTGAGCAAGCCAACAAATTGAACACAAATTAAAAATGAAGCAATCCTTACCTCTGAAAAAAAGAATTCTAGCACAAAAAAGAATTCAACTTCAAAATGATATACCTTCCAAAACTGAACTTTTTGGTATATGCCAGAACCAATCAAATAATCAATAAATACACTTTATCACCGAGGCTATGCCAGATAAAATAGCATAAGCTTCATTAGGCCCCGTTTTTGTAATATCACTCCTATAATACTCCCCAATTAATTTCCTACAGATTCAAACCCATATCCTCCTCCTTGCCTTTTCAGGTCATGCATAATATTACAACAGGCTCCTAGCCCACCACGTTCCCAACATAACAACCCCAACCTCCACTCTGCACGCTCATCAGGCAGCCCTCCTTACTTAATGGCCACAACCACTAACATTTACTGAGGGCTTACTCTGTGCCAAGCTCATTTACTTCTCACGACAACCCTGTGAGTCTGGTCTTTTTCCCCCCACACAGATGAGCCTGAGGAAAGAGAGGCTGATTAACTTGTCCACATCCATGCAGCTAGCATTGGGGAGACTCTAACTTGTGCCCAGTGTGGCCCTTCACTGCTCATACTGTTGGCCACTGGAATACTCTCCTCTCCTCTGCAGATCCAAATAGACCATCTTCCCAGATCCAGATAAAATCTTGCCTATCTCTCTCATAAAATTTTCTCTGACTAGAAAAATTCATATTGATCTTAATAGAGTTGGCCACTGAAGTCGTCTCTCCTGAAATAGCTGAAATGGCTACTTCAGAATGACTGTCCAAACACCACAAAACCCTCACCACTGAAGGACATTTACACATCAATTCTGATTCAAACCTGGGCTTTCTTAATTGGCCATTTTACTGAGGATGGGGTGGTGGTGGCATTTTGACATTACTACATTAAAACAACTACATCAATACGTTGGTCTCATTTTGTGTGTGTGTGTGTGTGTGTGTGTGTACACAGAGAGAGAGAGAGAGAAAGAGAGAGAGAGAGAGAGAGAATTGACATAGAACATTATATTAGTTTCAGGTGTATAACATAATGATTCATTATTTGTATATATTGTAAAATGATCACCACAATAAGTCTAGTTAATATCTATCAGTTACTTTTTGATAATCTTTAGATGTATCTAACTAAAGACATTCCTGACTCTCGCTTTACAAAATATAATAAAATGGCTCCTACTCCTACTATTCCATTTTTTATTACCTGAGAAAACCCTGAGGTTTCTTAGGAGTCATGTTGGAAACATGAGTATTTGGGTGATCAGAGGATAGAGGACATTCAAAATCACTCTGAGGCAGGGTATACAGCAGCAGCTTCTCCATGATTAGGATCAAGCAAATTAGGTTTTGTCTACTCATCAGAGACCTCAAGTATAGTGTACTTTATTTGTGCCATCTTAGAGCTCTCCAAGTAGCTTTCACTAAGAAACCAGAACAGCTTCCTAGGGTGCCTGTTGGAAGGTACCTAATTGTCATGTGGGAGTCAGAAGCTACATTATTCATGCTGGAGAAAATCCTAGGTCACAGAGAAGTGAAAGGATATTCACTCAACTAACCGAAAGCAGAAAGGTGACAGAGTGATTGCATGGAGATGGGGTTTACGCCCATGTTCACACACACATACACTTCTACATACTGCTGTGAAAGCCATATAATGAAGATATATGATCATTATAACCCTGCTAGACCTTGATCTTTATAGTCACACTATGTAGTAACCCATAAACATGATAAAAATTAGGTTTTCCTGAAGTTTTCAAGGAATCTCAACATCACCTTAACATGTACTTGTTTAAGAAAGGTCACCTTTGGAAATATTCAAGTTTAACTGTGCAATCCTGCAGTAGAAATTGTTCTATATTCAAGAGAGAAGCCAATGAAAATGAAAAGCAATGAATCATTAGATTAATTTCATCTAAATTCAATGGCTATCTCATTTGTATAGTGCCATTTGATAGATAGGGACCCACCATCATTCACTAAGGAAAAGACACATTTATTTACTGGTCATTCATGTGAGGGAAAGCAAGTGAATGAAGATGACAGTCAAATTTCTTGGCTGAGTGGGCTCCTGTCAGAGCCAATTCCTCTGAGTGTCTGTAAAACACCTCTTAGACAGCATCACAGATCAGTGGTCAAATGCAAATTTTATCTTACCTTGACCATTCCAATTCTGTAATTTCTTATTAAAACAATAAACAAAAGCAATGCTCTATGGAAAGCAATGATTTTGTTAAAAATGTAAAAATTATACCTATCTTCCTAATAGTATTTCCCCAAACACCTACTTTAATTGGCATTTAATGATCCAACGCAGAGAAATAAACATATCAAACACGTTGTATATGCTCATTTGTAAATACGGCAGGCATATGCATATATGAATTCCATGACAATTGTGATGGTGTCTTCTCAAAATTAAAAAGTATGTTTGTCTAAAATGAGTTACCTAATTAGTCACACAAGCATAAATTCAAAATTATGAATTATTCAAAGGCAGTTTTGGCTTTACACACCATCAAGAGAGTTTGTTTTAGTCCTAATTAGCAATCTGAATTGTATTCTTCCTTTTCAAATTTTTTTCAGAAATTTGAAAAGCAAAAGAAGAAAGTCTTTTTCTTTTCTTTTTCTATGTGCATTTAAAATTTTTTATTAAATTTATTAGGGTGACATCGGTTAATAAAATTATGTTTTAAGTGTACAATTCTATAATACATCAGCTGTATACTGCATTGTGTGTTTACTATCCACAGTTGTCTCCTTCCATCACCATATATTTTATCCTCTTCTACCTCCTTCTACCCTACCTCCCCTCTAGTAACCACTAGATTGTATCTATGAGTTGTTTGTTTTATTTTGTTTCATTTGTTGCTTTCTGTTTTATATCCTACTTATGAGTAAAATCACTTGGTTCTCATTTCTTCCCATCCGACTCAGAGAAAGTCCATTTCGTATGTTCTAACATTTTTATTCTTGCCTTCTAGAATTCTGCCAGGCTGTGATTTCCTTGGATTTTTATGATACTTCACATCCCCACTGCCTAGCTCAATAACTGACACATAGCGTAATTTTAAATTTGCTGAATTTATGAACAAGTGGCCTTTCTTAAAAAAAAAAAACAATTATTCTCTTATATTCAAACAAGAGTATAATTTAAGGCAAAAAGGTAAAGTGGCTACTCTTGGATATATTGCCTTAAAAAATGGCTGAAGAAATAAAACACTTTTTAGTGTTCACTCATGTAGTAAGCAAACAATTATTGAGTTCCTACCATATTCTATGGCACATATCCTGCTGGCATTCAAAAAATTTAAAAACAGAGTAATGAAAACAGAATGTTTAAAATGATAAAAAGCATCTTAATAAAATAATAAAGTATTATAGGTCGTTACAAGTCTTCATTCCCATTTCTAATCATATGATAAGGCGCCCTGAGACCCAAAATATGAGATAACCCACAAAAAGACTAAAGCTTCATTCATGGAAAAATCTTGGTTACCACTAGCAAAACTTTCACTTTGAGAGTCCAGAAAAGTTATGTAAGATCACCCACCCAACATATGACCTATACTTCCAAGCCCCTTTCCTTCTGGAAATCGTTAAAGCTTCATATGTATTGGGTTTTATTTTGTAGGATAGTTTGAAGTTTATTTACTTTTTGGCAAAACTGACCAGAGTGTTCTCAGTAGAGTGTGAAGATAAGGGAATGTAAGAATAATTGTATTTGATGTGAAGAAGACAGAGATGTGCTATTACTGTATTTCGGATCCGTCTATCCACTTGATAACTTCTTTCATTTCTTTCTTGTACCACTATCCCCACATCCAAATCTGTTATGACTTAAATGACATACAAGTAGGGCATCACATAGCTGGTAAGAAGCTTGGGCATGTTCCTTAACCGTTCTGACCCTCTGTTTTCTCTTTGGTAAAATGGCTTAAATATGCTTAGCTTTCAGAAGCTGAGTGTCTGGCAGGCCCTCAGTAAACAATGGCTGATGGTGGGCTAATGATATGAACAAGGATTACATACAAACTTTTGTCCTAGCACCTGACTAAATAAGACACCAATGTTTTTGACTGTTTTTCTAACTATAAAATGGGACTACCTTCAGGGTTGTCTTAGGAATAAATGAAATAATACATGGAAAAGTTCCCTTATTGATCCCTTATATAAATAATTTTTGGTACTTCTCTGTGGTTTTCAATTTTCTAGTTCTAATTTGCCTACACCTAAATTTCTGTGGCTGCTGGATTATGCAAATAATGGTAACCATAAATTGCCTGGGGGTAGTACATTAAAGGACTCACACTGAAGATGAAATAACCCTGTTTTGAATAGGTGAGAAAAACCTTTAATATTATGTAATCCTCCCAGCAATAAAGAGAAGAAATACTGAAAGTAGTGATTAATCTTCCAAGATCCTTTAAGGACCTTGGAACTGGAAACAGTTTAATCTTAGAAGAGAGTTGCTTAAGAAAATGAAAAAAATGTTTAGTACCCTCGCTCTAAAAGAGCCCTTTATGTGTCTCCTGTGAATATTTTTCTTGACTGAATATATTCACTTGTACTTTTCAATGTTAAATTATGTGAAAGTAAACACATTTATATTAGGAGAGCAGTAGTAATACATTCCAGGATATATATTTATAGTCCTTAGTCACCAGCTCTGAAATCATACACTACCACCAACCTCCAGAAACAAACCAGTAACCTATTAGTGGGAGACTTGTAATACTGCTGTGAAACATGACTATCATGTTAATACAGACTTGTAGAGCGGCCTTCTCTACAACGCAAGGGTGAAACAGGAGGAATCAAGACTATCTCTGAACTTGGGCAAAGAAAACACAAAATTAGTAAAGAAAAAATTTCATGTATGTAAAATTTCTTTTATGAGTAAATATTATTTTCTCTTATGCTGTCAAACATGTGGATATGAAATTAAGGAAATCTTTACTGTGAACATTTTTAATGATGAACTTATATTCTGAATCACATTTGGTGTTAAAGTACTGCAATTAGAAACTTAAATTATTTTTCTGTCTTTTTTCTTGGTTATGTTTAATTATTACACAAAGTAACAGCAATCAGGCAATACTCAACATTTCAGGGTCTGACTTTCATTTTTAGTAATTAACCATGGGGAAAATTTTGTTTACAGGGTGTTGCTATAGGTATATTTTCTGTTGTGATCACCACTAAAGTGTGTGAAAGAAAAAAATAAATGCACATTGCTCTGGCTTCATAGGTCTAGAATGTACATTCCTGTGGGGAGCACTTCATGAAAATTCATCTTCAGATGGCCCCAAGGCTACTGTACACATTGTACAATCCATATAATAGCTGTTTCAGACAGCCCACTTGAAGATTAGTTTCAAAAGACCAAAGTACAACTCTCATTAACATATCTTTCTCTCCAAAATCAACATTTCAAACCAGAAAAGTGAAGCAGAGGAAAAAAACCAAATCCATGAATAATTTGCCAATCACACCTCTTCCCTAAACAGTTAAGTCTGTCATAAGGGAGGTTTAAATTAAAACAACCTAGGTGAAAACAGATGGTGCTCTGTCACTTTTCCTATTTGATTCTAAGATTCAGTTAGGGAAGGGTCTATCGTTTAAGAGTCCTCTTATTCGATAATATAAACAGGACCACTGTTTCTTCCATCCTCCCTCCATCCCTCATTTTCTTCTTTTTCTCAGTCTCTCCCTCCTTCCTATCCATCTATCTATCTGACAGGTAAAATATTACATTCCCCAGTGTTGATTCTAAGTGCATTCGATTTATAGCATGAACCAGCAAGTAAATAAACAGTCTGTTGAGTGGAGCGGAATTAAGCATCCAGCCACAGACAGAAAGCCAATACTATACAAATGGGACCACATGGTATTGGCAGGCATTGACATCTGCATGCAACTCCTTAACTACTATTACTCATAGATCTCTCCAGATACAGTTTGTAATCTTGTCTCTCAGTGACTTTCTCTAGTTTGTTTCTGCATTAGGCATGATAAATGAAGTTTAGAAACTGACAGTAAAAGATTAAAATGCTCAAAACCACCAAAGAGAACCTTTCACTGATTTCAAATAGCTGCCCTCCCTTTAACTGCCAACTACCCCCAACCCCGCATCATCCAATAATACTCACTCACGAAGGCTTCCTCATCCGTTGGCAAGCGCATTGACATGCAGAAGTATGTATCAGACTATTAAAGAAAGAAAGATATAAAATTCAAATTAAACTGCTGTTAGTAAAACATAAATAATAACTAGTAAAAGAATGAGCTATATGACTGAAAAAGAACTATCAGTCCAGTTAAGTGAGGTTGCCTTCTGCACACTAGGTGCCAGGTTAATGGAAGAGCTAAGTCTACACCTTAGGTACTCTAAAAGTTTTTCTAAGACTCTTTCATAAACGACTTCAAATCCTATTTATAAAGCCAATTACCATGAGTGATATTTCTGGTATGTCACAGTTAAAAGACAACATTTTAGATGCTTATATAAAGAGTGAAACAGTTTAATGCACTTGATTTTAAAATGGTAGAAGTTGGTTTTGACTATTTTCCTATTTACATAATTAAGGATTTAATTTCCTGAATCACTTCACAACTGCCAAAAATGTTAATTAGAGAAGTAGAGAGAATAAAAGCTGGTCTTAAAACATATTATATTCGATTGTTCTTCCTTACTTTAAAATTTTTATGTAGTATATTGAAGAAATAAACATTAACTCAAATTATTCTTTCTTTTCCAGTTATTGGCCTCTTATCTAAATGGCCACTTTTCCGCTATCAGATGTATTAACATCAAAAATTTTTAGTGATAAAAATTGCAATTTAAGGGGAATGGGCTTCTGTCGGTTTATGCATTCCACTTCCTTAACAAAAAATCCATATTCACTGAAGTATGTGCTATGGTTGATAATATACCCAATACAAATAGAGACTGAACTCATTTAATAATTAATAATTCATGGATTATTACTACAGAGTATTGGATCAAGAGACTACTGAAACAGGAATAAAGATCATTTGGGTTTCTCCAAACCTACTGGTTAGTGCCAAAAAACTGTGGAATTTGTATCTCTCTTTTTGTTTCTGTTTTGAGAAGCAAGAAAGTTCAAATACACATCAAACAAGTATATAATAATTTGAAAAATTACAGAACTATGCAGTCTTCATTACTACTTTTGTATATGCCATTTTTCTCATTTGAGCAAATTGTTTCATTTCTTAAAGGCTTTATAATTTTTTTAATTCACTCTTATTTTGCTAAGAAGGAAATGTACTGGGAAATGTACTGGGAAGGTTGCACAGTAAGGAGGTTAAGCCACATAAATGTGAGACGTGAACTGTGTACCCAAAGCCCAAGAAATATATAGGCAAAATAATGCTCAAAGATCTCATAATCATGTACAAGATTGCTCATAAGTATTTTTCCAACTTCTGAGTTATTAATTTATAAAATATACCAACTCAGTTCTAACAAAAAATACTAAGCTCAAAATTCTTTTCTATTTTATAATCCTGAGCTATGAATAAATCAGGACTGGAAGATATTTAGTGGCTATTATAGCTGCTGTTGCTATTATTACTATTTCTAGTGAACATTTATTGAATGCTTACAATGTGCCAGGCATGGTTCTCCATGTTTTCTTGTATTATATTATCTAATAGATAAAAGTATCCAATATGGTAGATGAATACTATTATGAACTCCATTTTTAAGACAATAAGAATAATAACATTTATTGAGAGCTTACTATGTGCCAGCACTGTTCTAAATACTTTACACATATTAACTCTTTTAATCCTCAAAATACATTTCTATGAAATATGTAATATTATTATCCCCATTTTCCAGATGAAGAAACTGAGGCAAACCAAGGTTAAGTAACTTCACTGTTTGTTCTAGCCAAAAGCTGGTAATAGGCAGGTAGGTTCCTGAACTCCATCTTTCTCAATTACTTAAGTTTGTAATTATAAATCTTTTCTATGTCTAAAGCTTCTACCACCCAGAACTGTCTTCTCACATTCAAAGAAATAATTCTGCTCTGATTCTCAGCCAGTGGATGCCTTGCTCTAACTTACATCACTGCTTCCTGTCATAAAGATAAGAGAAGTTTGTTTTTCCTCTGGATAAGTGCCAATCAATAAACCCAGATGGCCTAGTCGCATAGACCAACCCTCCCAACACCCCTCAGTGCCTTTCTCTTAACACCCTCAGCCTTTAAAAGGTCTGCTGTCTTTTGTTTTGGCAAAGTTGAGTTCAGTTCACACTGGACCTCCTTCCCTACTGCAATAGTTATTATTATAGGAATCTGTCCTTACTACTTTAATGTTTATCTTTGACACTAACAAATGCAGGAGCTGGGATCTGAGCATCATCATTCCAATTAATGCATTACAGATCATTCAAAGCAATGTGAACAATTAATGACTTAAAAGCAAATATAAAAAAAGTAAATTTAAAGTAGCTAAGCATATATGTATAACAAGAAAGGGTCCAAGGATTGCAATGAAATACAAACCAAACAGAAGTTCTTTTAAATTTGGACCAATAGTTTTTGGTTTTATTTTACCTTTGAATTTATTATAAGCCACCTCAAGTTGTTTTAGAATAGACTAATCATAGGCATAAATAGATATATGAAATTCAGCAAGTTGATTCTTTTGAGAAAAAACAACTAAGCACAATAATGGTTACACATACAAAACTACTATTTATATTGAGAATTGATTACATCCATATAATAATTCTTGCTCCTATCATCAGCTGAGCAATTTAAAATGACAAAATAACTTGGGAATGTCTTTCTTCTAGCAATTTATATTTCTTGGTTTATAACTTCTTAAAAAACGAGAATGTATTCAGATTTCAAAGGTTTCTTTCCTGTTATGTTAAAACCAGTTCAAAGGAAAAAAAAAAAAAAAAAGAACAGATCAGGGAGATCCTCTGCAGAATAATCAGTGTCCTGCAAAATTAGTTTGGGAAAGCAAAGTCCATATTAGACATTGCATCAATGGTCTAACATGCACCATCATACTCTAATTTAGGATTTCACTTATAACCATTTTTTCAAGATAAAGAATAATTCTGTTAAAAGAAAAGAAGGTAAAACTTTCTTTCTAAAAATAAGCACATTAAAAAATACAGTGTTTATCAAATCGATAATTAGCTTTCAGATGAAAGCTCTAAAGACCACAGTTCCATAGAACAAAGAATAGCTAATTCTCTGCAACTGTAAAACTGTATCAGTGATTTTGGTCTGGAGTATTCCAGCACCATAGTTTGGTTTCTAAAATTAAGTTGAGAGCTCAAGATCTATGTAAAGAAAATATACCCCTGGGGTCATTTACACATCTCAGTTGGAGGAGCCAATTCTTCAAGACAACTCAGGGATAAGTTCTGTGTCCCTTAGGCTGACTAAGTATGAGTAAGTACTCTTTTTGTGTTATTCATTTTCTTCTCCCAATTATGCTGTGAGTAGATCTAACACACACTGCATCTTTTTTACATAAATAGAAGCTAATTCATAGAAAAGTTTTTGATCTAAGGCCACCCAAGTAGATAGTGTCAGAGTTAGGAATAAAAGTTTTCAAGTTTATGCCTTCAGGACCATTAGAGATAATTATGTATCTTTCTTGCTACTTTCTTGCCATTACACATTTTTTTATTTTATTTTATTTTTTAAATTTTTAATTACAATTACAGTTAACATTCAATATTACTTTCAAGTTTCGATCTAGTTAAACTGTGTGTGACTCTGGAGAGCTTTTCAACCTTTATGCCTCTGTTTTTCTACCTATAAGACTAAATCTTATTTTAAATAAAATGTAAGGTTCTTCGTAAGTAAATGAAAAACTTTTTTTTTTTTTACAAGATATGTCACTTGTTGAAGAATAGCTTGAACAATGGCCTTTGCCAAACTATTATAAACTCATTATAGCACTGGGAAAGATTATTTAGGTGACTAGAAAATATCATTTCACCAATATAGATTAATTTCTATAGCAGGTCACCATGGAGTGATACTTTAAATTTAAATTCTATGCTTTAAACAATAGTCAGTTTAAGAATTTAAGGCTATAATAATGTGTAATCACATAGTTAACTACAACCAGTCCTGGGATTGAGAAACACTTCAAAACAAAAAACAAAAAAACAAACACAAAGCCTGCTGTAGCAACAATATTAAGAAAACTAGAATAATACATTTCTCAAAGTAATAAAATCATTACATCACTAATATGAGTAAGTAACCACTTGTGATTTTTGCAAGATGAACACCAGGAACACTATTTAACAATATCCTGAGGTTAGGTAAATATGACCCACAACCTCTGTCATTCAACAATACAAAAAAAAGTTCAAGAGATTTAAACATATGATTCGAACTTAGCATAAGATACCTTGTACAAGGGAGAACATTTATTGTGCCTCCATTTTTTAAAATGCCTACAGCACCTGGTATTCCTGCCTCCTTCATTTTAGAAGCTTTCCATCATAGCTATTTCCAATGATAATGCCACCAGATAGGTTACAGACACT
>NW_006436298.1:29770150-29788327 GCF_000325575.1 Pteropus alecto | reverse complement strand
ACAAGTTCAAAAAGGCAAATAAGTTTTTTGTGATTTAAAAAAGATTCTGGCAATTGATGAAATGGAAATTTCACCCAGTTCACTAAAGCACTTCTTTTTCCACTGTGGAAAGATAGATATTAAAAGGTTATTTTTCAACTTCCCTTTAATATTAGGAAAAAAAGGAAGTCCTTAGACAAAATTTTAGTTGTTTACTTGATTAATGGGAGAAACGAAGGAATCAAAGACATATAAAATTTAACAAGATTTATTCCAAATCCTCTAAATTTCCAATAGCACCTGGAAACATTTCACGAAAGCTGTTGACAAACCGTAACAAACCAAACTAGAACTACAGCTATTTAATTTTTTCACCGTTTTGATTCTGCAAAGTAAAGCTATTTGAAAACATACACATAATTCAGATCAATGTTTCTCTCTAACACATTCTGAAGACACAAAAACAGTACTTTACTGCCCATTATAGTAGTTCCTTCATTCGAACACACTGTCCTAGAAAGGATGCTTCTATAATTCAACCCAAACTACCAGTACGACCTTTTACAATTTTCCATATATCATCACCATGAATCCTCTTTTTCTCTCTGTGGGAAGAACCCTGTATCTGAGCTTGGTGCCAGGGGACTGTCTATAAAATATTGCGGCTTCAAACTGCTAACATAATGCTCAGATGCACAAAAAGGTAGACATATAATGTGAATCTACATAGCCATGTCTCCTGGTGCTATCTGTTAAATCTGAATCAAGAGGGATATGATATTGCTGATGCCTCTTTACTGCTGCTGTTGGGAACTATCCAAGAAAAGCACAATTTTTTTTCTGACAAAAGAAGACAGTGTGCTAAAAATGGAAAAAAAATGTGTTTATTACTAAAGAACTCTGATTATATTTTATTATTACCCATTTTAAACCAAGTTCTCATGCAGACAGTAACAGTAACAGCTTGCTTACATTGTTTTTTAAAAAGTGCTCTTTATTTCGATTTATTTGTGAGACGGAGATACAGTCATTTCTATGGAATAAGCAGTTAATGAAATCAACTACTTATTCAAATCAACATGGGACAAACAAAACCATTTATATACCATTACGTGTGAAAATCGTTTACATTAAATCCGTAATTTTTGTTTTGGGAAACCAGAGGTACCATTCAGATTCTAGTGTTGAGCGCTATGATTTGATCCTGACTCGATAATATCCTCACTGCCCTTTTATTGTTCAGGCTTAAAGCATCCCTGCAGACTACCATTCCTAAGGAGACTATTCAATGTGGTGACACAAATCGGTGTGCAAACAGACACGACCCAGTTTGACCTGGATGTGGTCCTTTTGCTTATTTCTGTGGCTATCTACAAAAAATATTGTTCTCTGTAAATAGGCCATAATCCACAGAAACACTGCATTGTGGACAGTATGGTCTCTGGTAACTTTTCTCTTGTTAAATAACAAGAGCTGTGGAACCATCTCATGGTGGCAATTGTGACTTTGTGCTTTAGAACAGATGATTAAAAAGCAGGTAGTAACCTTTTTACTAACCCAGATAATGCACACTTTAAATCCAATCAAGAAAAACTGTGAAGAATCCATGAAGCCCTACATTTTCACACAGCACTCACTTTGGGTTTAAATAACTTGAGTTCTGCAAAGAACTAGTGAAAATCTCAGGGACTGAGAGTAGTTTTACCAGACCAACAAGAGAAAAGCATAAAAAGTGTTCAGTCCCTGTTCACAAGAATTTTAGTTATATTGAAAGAAAAAAAGTAATTGGAAAATTATTTTTCAAAGTTTTCTTTGAATTGATCCAGATAGAAAACAAAATCGAATTGCTAGTCCCCTGACTTTAATACATGTATATTAATCTTATACTGACTCAGTGGTCTTTGAACTTTCAATCTCATCCTCGGAAAGTTAGAGGAATGGAAAACTATACCAAAGCAAAGATAATTTTCTAGAGTAGAAAACTCAGATTAAAAAAATTTACCTATCTGAAACCAGAACTTAAGACACTTAATTACAGATAAAATTCCTTAAACTGTCACTTTTGTATCTAGTCTACTCTAATTTCATTTTTCCTGTTAAGTATTTCTCTTATCATATAAATTTAAAAAACTATGTTGCCTACTTATATTTATATTTATTAGGTTCTGGAAGAAATAGTCTCAATGAAGATTTTATGTTAAAATACTCCTAAATGACTATAAGTCCGTATATCTCCAAAATGCCCCACTCTTATCCTTACCATTAAGCTAAGCTCCATTCCCAACAACTTTGTGGGTGTTTGTCCCAACCTAGAATATAATCTTGTAATAATGTCTGTTAGCATCCTAAGCATGTGGAATAATACCTGGCACATACTGGGAGCTCTATAAATATTTGTTGTCTTTTGCATGTATCTTCTTCTTTTGGTGGCAATAAACTCACAGTTTAAGAAAGGCTGAACTGAAACCTGTATTGTAGATATTGCTTAATTAGGGTTTTATACAGCATCACCTTTTCATATGAATTTTATCCTTCAGTTGATTCATCCCATAATCCCATTTGCATTTTTAAACTATAATCATTGTGGCTGATGATAAGATTCTCAATGCCAAGTAGCTCAAATGGAAGCTACTTTCCTGGCAAGGGCACTTCTTAGGGAATTACAAATCTGTACTAGTAAATGATGAAGAAACAAATATTTTGGTGAGGGAACATCTGTCTCAGAAATTTCACACAATTGCATTTAAGAGCAAACAAAAAGGAGCATATGAATAACAGTCTATGATTAATTGCCTAGGCACAGCAGGTGGTAATAATGGGGGATCTTCCTTGTCTTCCTGGTTACAGGGGAATTATGTGAGGGGAAACTGTACTGTTCTGAACAGGAGTTGCTGATGATCTATATTACTCACCTCCCCCAAGCTTAAGCCAGTTGTTTATGCTTTTCATCAAGTTTCTCTGACTGTGGAAGCAGTCAATTTTATGAGCCTGTGTCAACATTACCTAGCTACACCTATGTTCCTCTCGTTGAGCACAGCTGTCCGGAAACTGACTATATCAGTCTGCTTGGAGATGCTGCAAAACAGAAAAGGCTCCACAATCACCACTCTCAAACACCATGTTTCTACGCTAAGTGGCTTACATTTGATTCTGAGACAATACAGCATCGTAGAAAAGAAGTTCTAGACTTGAATGAGTCTGTCGACTACTTTACTACTTGAGTTGCATCCTATTCTCTAAAAGTTTAAAATGAACTACCAGAAAACAAAGTGGTCGCCTCGATTTCTGTTCCTTCCGGGCCTGTTCTCATATTTCTTGCCATAGTCATCTCATTAGCACTTGCCTGTCTTTAAATCTCTTTTAAGTCCTGTATAGAAATCCATTCTTCCACCTATCCATTCATTCATTCAATAAACATATTTGTTGAACTCTCGTGAACTGTGTTAAACTCATAAAACTGAGCAAATGTGTACATGATCTCTGTCTCCATAGAGCTTACAGTTTACTAGTATAACAGACAATCATACAGATAAGTATTAATTTTTTTACCATTTTAAATGATACAGGGGAGAAATATAGATTTCTACAGCAGCCAGTAAATAAGGAAAAAATGACCTTGGTGAAGGGGGCGGGCCATGCTTTAGGCACAGGAAATAGTATTATCAAAGGCCCTGCAGTTGGAGAAAACTTGGCATGATTGAGAAAACAAAAGCCAGTACATGTAGACAGGGGAAATGTATTTTAAATTGGACTGAACACAAGGCAGAACCTTGCAGTCCATGTTAAAGACTTTGGTTGTTTTATTTTATTTTTCTTTAGAGCAAGAGAAAGCCAATAACATTTAATGTAGGAAAATGACATGGAGGCTAGAATTACTCAGATGAGGCCAGTAAAAAGGCCATGTAATTGTTCAGAAAAGTGATGATAGTAGCCTGAAACTGAGTGATGGCAGTAGAGAGAAAGAGAAGAGGACAGATTTTGGACATAATTTCTAAAATGGACAAGACATGGGAATGGATTCAAATGAAAGGTAAGGGGCAATGTCAAGGCTGCTTCCTAGATTTCTGTATTGATAGTAGCATTCCTTGAGACAAAAATCATAAGAATATGTTTGAAGATTATAAGCTTGGCGATAGATATGGAATTAGACATGTTGAATTTAAGAAGACTTTGAAAAATCTACATGTAAATGTCAAATGGGAGTTTAGAGAAAAAAAGTTTACAGATATAAATTTAAGTGACATGAAAGATGAGTGGTAATTGGGCAATGGAAGTGGAGGAGGCTGCTTTGTGAGAGTAGACAGTAAAACAGAAAAGAGCTGACAGAACTGAGAAGTGGTTGGCCAAAGAAAGATCAGCCAGGGAGTTTAGGAAAAAAAAAAAAACCAGAAAAGTGTTATTTCATAGAAGCGGAAAGAAGAGAATGTTTCGAGAAGAGAATAGCTGACAATGTCACTAATCAAAATCCATGTGTTATCAGCGTTCTCATAGGGGAGGCTACAATGCACTACTATTATTTGGATGTCTACTTTGTGTATGTGTTAATATCTCTAACTTATTAAAGAGCCCAGTTCTTCCCTATAGCTCCACCTATAAGGACTATGACTGTGAACACTCCGGTGTCTCGACTCAGGCTCTCCTCAAGACTACAGCCACGCTCACTGTCCAAGTTATTCCAAGTTATCCACAGCCTCTCTAGTGTTGTCATCTACACTGCCCCCTAATACAAAATTGTCTGCAGCAACAGTACATAGCCACAATGTTTTCCCACTAGCTCCTCTGGTGATGGTTACAGAGCATAAGGCAACTTGGAAAACAGGAAAGAAGGAAAGAACATAGATGTTTTTTCATTTTTCAAAAATGAAAAAACAAACAATAATGACACCAACGAAAACCAAACGAAGATTGAGAAAGCTGAAGAACAAAGATGGGTCAATAAGTCAATTTTTTAAAAAGTCCAAATATTCAAAATAAAACAGTATAAGGAAAATTATTTGAAGCAATTCTCGTATTTATTATATAAGCTCAAACAGAGTATACTGCCACCAAGAAATGAATCTCTATGGATGCTTGCTGATTTCCAACACAGGAAACTACTCTTGTTCCATAGACTGGTGGTGTCAACACAAACATATCAGAATGCCTGATTTATCCTTTCAGCACACACTGATCTTAACTTCTTGAGAATTAATGAGATGATATACTATAAAAGTGCACACTTTTCACATAAAAGAGTTAGAAAAAAAGCAAATATTACAACATCAAAATAAGCAACTTTTAGTAATGTTCCAACAGACTTTAGCATATTTGTATAAATGTTATAGTTCTGGACAAGGCTTCAAGTCTTCAGACATTATATATTTGTAAGGAGACTAATAATTCGAAAATATTAAACTGTTATATTTACATTTCTCTCCCAAATGGTTCCCAGCAGCCATTCTGTTATTAGGGCCCCAAGGAAGGAGACAAGGCTAATGCTAGCTAGGAAAGAGAGAGAATATGGCGTAGCAGAATACCCTCCCAGACAGGAAAAGGAAATAAAAGGAAGCCTATGGCCAAGGGTAAGTTAATTTCATAGTCACAGATGAGATGTCAGAGTTGATACCAATTGAGGGAACGGAGCCTACGACCCCATTCATTTGATACCTCTTCCACTGCACAAGGCCATTCATGTAAGATCACTCGCTTCCATACACCTAGATTTATTCTGACAAATAAAAAAGGGTAGAGAAAGGAAACAGCTTAATCAAAAGTTGAGCTGATTATCATGACTCTGTAGAAAGTGGGATACCTTCAATTGATACTTTTAAGGCTTTTTTTCCCCCTTGCTACCCAATGGGTTAGGAGCTTAAGAAGCTAAATTCAATTCATTTAAAAAAATTAACATCTTCATTTTCTTTTCATACTTAAGAATAGTGTGTAAACTGTGACTATGCTATACACATAAGCAAAGAACAATATGTAAATGTATTAATGTATTATTTATACTTTTACTATTTGTTATGCATTGATAACTAGTATGAGCATAGTATTCCACTGCCTGATAAGGTTTCCTGTGGAAAAGATGTAAAATGTGCAAATAATCTTGTATAGCTCAAATATATTTATGTACTCATGGTAACTATTAGCAGAATTTTTGCCCTGAATGATCATTAATTTTTTTATTTAATTTCTGGTGGTGCTTAAAATTGGTCAAATATTTTAGGAAAGCAAAAATGGCAATGCATAGCTAAGATTATGAAAGTGTTTATCAGAAACAGTACTTTTTCCTGAGAGTGGTTTGAGCATATGGTCACTAGAATATATCACGAAGACCATACTAAATCAAATATATACCATCACAATCATATGTAAGAAGTCTTAGAAAATGTTTAAGATCACTAAGAATGATTTGGTTGCAAACTGCAGAAGACCAGCCCAAAACTAACAGAGATGTAGTCCCTTATATAACGAGAAGTCTAGTAGGACAGATGCAAGAATGGTTGTTTTATTCAGCAACTCAATATCATCAAGGACCTCGGTTCTTTCCATCTTTTAGCTTTGTCATATTCAGTATATTGCCTTTCTTCTGTAGGATTCCTTCTTCGTGATCACAAGACAGCTGTAGCAGCTATCAGTATTCTCACAGAGCAATTCCCAAAGGCCAGCAGAGAGGAAAGTCTCTTCCTTAAGTTCCTTTTTAAGAGTGAAACTTTCCCAGAAGGACTTCATCTTCAGCCGAATTCCTTTCGCATCTAAATGGCCAGAACTGTTATCACATGCCCCTCTCTAAACCAATCATTAGCAAAAGGAAAAGGAATTACCATGATTGGTTTAGTCTAATCAAGAGTCACTTTCTGGGCTAGGCAATGCCAATGCTGGAACAAAAATGGAGTTTGGTTAGCAAGATGGGGAGGGAACGCCTGCAGAGTAGAAAACCTAGAGGTCCTGATAGCACATTTCTGAAAACAAAGAAAAAATCCTCATAATTCTAAATTTAACCAGTAGTAAATAACCTTTGGGTAACTGGGTCCATTTCAGGAAGTGTATTTACCTGCAGTGTTCGGAATTTTTGGAATTTTTGTATTCTTGTCTAGTAAAATAACTATGTCAAATGCATACTTGATTCAACACTTTCTGCTTCATCTCTTAATTAGATGCTAGATACCCTAAGATATGGGACCAAGAACAGATAAAATGCCAGTTTCCAGTTCGGCAAGCCTGACCATCTTGAGAGAAATAATGAATGGAAAGCCGATTCAATTCTAGGTTGGATAAAGACAATAATGTCTTCTGAAAAATGATATTTATTAAAAGAAAAAAAAAGAGTAGGTGAAGAAGAGGTACAACAAGCATGGGGTATTTATATTTAATGATGAAGTCATATATTTAACAGCGATAATCAAGGGTAAAGTCATTCTGCTTCTCTTCACCTCCCTCACAGTGATCTCATGACCTATTCATTTTCCTTAGACTTCCAACTCAAAAAAGAAAACATAGTAACAGTTTTGCATCTTTTGCCTTGAACTTCTAAGAGGAACTATAAAATTAAATATAAAAAAATTCTTTGGAATGCTCTTTGTTTTTCCTTTGCAGGTCATAAACATCTCTGTTTCAACATTAGGCTTTACAGCAAAGCCCCTTTTTTGCTAGTCTGTCTTCTGCTATTGGACTGTGTTTTAAAGACTTGATTTATTCTTGTTTGTATTCCCAATAAAGCATTGATTTATTCTTGTTTGTATTCCCAAAGATCACCTGGCATAAGAACTGGGTATGCTCTGAATGTTGGTTGAATTAGTTTGTTGAATTTTGTTATGATAGATGACTAATAACCTTTCATAAAGGGCCTATTCCTACCAAAATAGCTCCAGATCATTGAGTCATTTTTTCCTTTAAGGGTTTTATTTATGCTTTTTTTAAATAAAGGCTATCGAACCAAATTTATCCCACTATAGTTTTCCAAATTCCACTGAAAGATAATATTAATAATTCAAGAAAAGAAATGACTCTACAAAGATTGTCTTCTCTTTGTATCTAAACTCCCAAAGGTAGACACTTGTCATATTGTTAATGGAGTTATTATTATAATGAGCCAAATAACTGTACAAACTGTAAATGCCCATTTTCCAGACATGTTTTTACTTGTCATCAGTTCATTTTATATTATAAACATAAATACTGCACTTCAGTGTGTGGTATCCTCTTTCAAGCCAGATTGGAAAATTCCTAATACTAAGTGAAAAAGTAAATTCGATGCTTTAAAATCAGCTTTATTTTTTTAATTTCTCTCAAATTTACAAACACACACATACACACACATGCCCAGCATGACAAGTACGATAAACTAAATAATCTTAAATTATCATTGTTATATAATCGGGTTTCTATAGTCAGTGGTCCTTAGTAGGTGTTATGAAAGAACTTGACCTTTTATATCTAGCAGTTATAGAACATAAACTGCATAAACAATACGAATTAAATTTAAGAATAATCAAATAGTTTACGGGGGAAAGTTTCTTTTTATAGAAGTATTTCCTCTGATCAATTCAGAAGGAATGACAGAATTAGAATATTCATCATAAGCAACTTCTAATGAATCTAGGCAATAATATTCATTTATGGCCACTAAAACCAATAGGTGAAAAGCTGACAGGAAACTTTACAATGGATTAATCAATCCCACAATTCTGAATTTAACACCATAAAGACACAATCAGACATTATATGCTTCCTATAGTACTACATAACATCACCTATGAAATATTTTGCCCAAAACTCTAACCTAAGTCTGATCAAGCCTTTAAATATACCAGTATAAGAAATACGAAAAACAGAAGGACATGTTAAATGATGCAATTAGCAAACACCTAAAATGTAGAAAACTTTATAGGACAAAAATCTTGTTTTCTTCACAAATAAATTACAAGAAAAAAAAGAGAAGGAAGTCTTAAGGTTCTTAAAAGAGATATATAAACAAGATTTACCATGTGGACTACATATGGATGCTGATTCATAAAAAATATATAACGATCAGAAAAATTTGACATCGTAGATGTTTGATAATATAATGGTAATAATGGTGATTGTGGTTATGCTTGAAAATAAGGTGCTTTTCTTTTTAAAATACATACTTATATACTATGAAATGAAATGAGATTGTGTCTAGTAGATGCCCCTAAATAATTCAGTGTGTGTATTGAGGAGGAATAAAGTAGGGGGATACAGATAAACTAAGTGACTATGAGTTGATAATCATTGATGGATATTAAAAGTTTCCAATTAAAATATTTAAAATATAAAAAAATACAGTTTGTCTCCATGAATCTTTTTTTTTTTTTAAGAATCTTTGATACCAACCTACCAACCAATTAATGCAACAACCAACAAACTGAACAACAAACATATATTGATTCTCTATATATTTTGCTTCTGGGACATAAAAATAGATATGAAAAATTCTCCTCCAGAAACTTTAGAATCTAATGAAGGAGTCAAAGCCTACCATTAGGAAATAGTGAGGCGTTAAGCTTTGTGTTAGGGACTGGAAAAGTGATAGGAGTTCAGAGAAGAGAGAGATAAGAGGGTTGACTGGGTCCTAGATAAAACCTGTCAAGGCACAGGGTAAGAGGACAATTTGGCTGGGCCTAACATTCAAAGGAACTTTTCTCCTAACAAAATGATGCAGAGAGTGAGAGACACAGACAGGACTAAGAAAAAAATGAAACAACTTTTAATTTCAACTTGCGTTTGATCCTATTTGTAATGCACAGGATTTAATACAGTTTACAAATACTGTAATTTTCTTGTGAAAGACACTGTATATTGCACTAAACCATTTCTATAATGAAAGTATTAATTTGCTATATTTAATATTTAAAATATATCAGTCAAAGTTCCTTTGGAAAACAGAAGGCACAAAAAACGGGGTCAACTGAGGAGAATGTAACCAAGGAACCAAGGACTATGCTGTGGGCTAGGTTAAGAGAAGCATGTATGGGATGTTGAAACACCCCAGGGATTTATAAAGTAGCAAGCTGTTACCACTCAAAGATGTATGAGGTAAGAAGAGTTAAGTTATCAAAACCAGAAACTGCTTTAAGCCATAGGAGAAGATGAGGAGCTATAGCAGAGGGAGAGAAACTCAGCCTCCATCCACCTGCTGCCCAGCATTGGAGCAGCCAAGGAGATAAATGCCCTGACCTTATCCTCTGCCTTTCCAGTCTTCTTGCCACTTCTCTCCACTGGCTACAGCCAACGAGAAGCCAGAGAGCATGGGAGCCTGTTGATGGTGTCCATAAAGGCAGTCTCCTGGAGCCAGGAGTAGGCTGAAGAGAGTGGAAAGTACTACTGGAGAGGCCAATGGAGAATGTCCAGCATTTGGAATACTTCTCTGCTTTTGTACTCCTGCTTTGGCATTTCTTAATATTTAAAAAATGATCAAATGGAAGCCTCAAAAAAAGGAGGTGATCCAGGCTTCTCTTAGCATCTTAGAGGCCCTGAACAGAGAAGCTGAGTCTCTATATAGGAGGGGAAGAGTTCAGATAAACAGAGGAAAGAGGAAGACCTGCTGAGCTGAAAACTTGGTTTGAACAAAATCCAGAGATGGGAGTAAGTGTGGTGAAAGCAGTGACAATGTGATAACTAAACTAACAGGCACAGAGGTGACATTTTAGAAAGTTCGGAAAGGAAGTTGGACAGATTTAATAAAGCCAGTTAAAAAAAAGGAATTGGGAGATGAGGAGAATTTAGATTTGATCCGTTTACATGTGATGCTAGTCACAGCCAGGGAGTGAGGGGTGAGGTATGAAATCATGAGTGTAGCTCTTTAGAAGAACACTTTGATGGAACTGAGAGTAAACAATGTGGACACAATGGGAGGGAGGAAAGCAACGGAGTCTGGAAACAAACCAGAAGGTTTGTTCCCATTTGAGTTAAGCCTATTAACGGGAGAGTAACTGTGTAAATCTGCCCATTCATCTAGCCACATGTCCCATATGTCCCATATGTCTAACTATCCCACAAGTATATACTGAGTCTACTACTACCAGGCCATGGACTAGACAGGGAGGAAATAATGGTGAGAAGGTGTGTTGCCTTCATAATAGTCTGCAGTCTGATGAGGACACAGAAGCATAACTTGAGTAATGACACGGACGAATGTAAAACTGTAGCTGTGAACGGTACCTTGAAAAGAGGCATAACGTGTTCTGAGAGCTATGACAGCTCCTAAAAGGTGAGGTGGGGGTAGATAGGAGGGATAGTGGGGAATGGGAGGTGGTCAGGAAAAGCTTCTCTGAGAACGTGATGCTCAGGTTCAGATCTGAAAGCTAGGAAGGTATTACCCTGAACAGACAGGGAGGGAAGAACAGGATACTGTAAGGGCAGTCTCTGGACAGGGAGTGTAAGAAGCGTGGGGGATGAAAGAAAACCAGCGTGGTTGGGACAGAGAGGAAAAGGGACAAATGTGAAAGATATTTCAAAGGAAGAAATCAAAAGAATTGAAGACACCTAGAATTTAGACCATTAAGGAGGTAAACAGTTTAATGTGGTTCCAATCATTTTAATCAAGGAGATGAGACATTTAACTGCCTAATAAATCTGTATTTGCTAATGTGTTTTGTGCCTTGAACAATAAATATCTAATTTCAACAAATATTCATTAGGCACCGTGCAAGTCATTGAGAATACAGCTTTAATAGACAATCTTTATTACATCATACGGGTCATCAGCCAACTTGCTCTCATTAATATATACTCAAGAGCAGAAGAAACAGCTAGGCATAAATTCAAGGAAGGTCTATTAACCAACAAATATTCATTCAGTACCTTCTATGTGCAAAACAGGTACAAAATACTATGTAAATAATACGTTGTCTGCAGCACAGGTATGAGCTGGACTCTTTTAAATACAGATTTTTTTTGCTCAGTATGAGCATAAACAAACAAAAATATGCACAATGATGAATATAAGATGTAGGCATTGGTTTCAGAGACCTTTTAGTGTGAGAGATTTAAGATATGAAAATAATGAATCACTATAACAGACAATATAACAGGTCTGTAAGAGTGATACAAATTATCATGGCACTCAGATCACATCACTTTGAGTGAATCAGGTAGGTTCATAGGAAAAGGGACTCATTCTGTAACTTAACAAATGGAGTATGATTTCAATAGATGAAGATGCAGAGCAAAGAAATTATAACAGGCAGAAAGAATAACATCAGGAGGTTCAAAGGCATCTAGGAATAACAAATAGGCTAAGTGTGGTAGGAAATGGTTAGCTAACAAGGCTATTTCATTCATTGCAATACACAATAGTTCAGGTATAACAACTGACTGTATATTGGTGTCACAATGGTGACATAGGTTATTTGATAAAAGCCCAGGGGAGAAAATGGTCTGGCAGACTGATATTTAGAATGGGAACAGCTGGAAAAATCATTTATATCTTGTTTACATTTCAATGTCCAGGTAAAATTACTTCAAAAAATTTTACATATGCCTGAACTCTACTAATATTAAAATATATGTGAGGATATCTTTAGATTTCACTGGTAGGTCTGAATTATCTCAAAGAAAAAGCTCATTCTCAATGACTTCCCAAACTGACTTCCACAATGAAGAGACAAGATCATTCTTTAATTAATGTTTCTTCATAACAGAATGATTCACAGGTTTGCAAATTTCTATTCTCTATAAAGTTCTTAATCACAATAAATACATTCTGGAAGGTTTATTAAAATAAATGCAAAGAAACTATCTTTGATTCATATATTTGTGAACTTATTTTGGACAACTGACATTTTTGGATCCTGGAAAATATGTACTTGTTGAGAAAAGAAGGGAAATGAGGAAATAAATGATACAAAGACTTTCAATAAACTTGGAGTCTTCCAACAGATGCAGACCCGACCGCATTCAGAGTGCTAAATTCGGATTTTATTTGCTTCAGTGGTACTTTATCTCTGGCTGTTTGTAGAAGGTTTTCAGGTCATCACAAACCAAAGTGAAAAGGAAATGTTGTAGGCAGTAACTATATTAAATACCTTATTTATTTCAACTGACTCCTGCCATAATTGATCGGAGGACTAAAGTCCCCTTACATCTAACAGCCATAGGTTTCTAGGCCCAAGTTTAACAGTGCTGACTAAATAAATGATAGGTAGAAGACAGAACAGTATATAACCTCTGACAGAGTCCAGGAATTCATGTTGAGTAAGATAAATTTTTTTACTCTCGACTCTGAGCTATTTAGGGCAGGAACTTAATTTCCTCACCCCTGAGCAAAATTTTCTCTGTTTTGTATTATAGAGTGGTTATGACAGCAGAAAAACAACACAGAGACTGTTTTTCAACTTCTAAACTTGTTTGACCTCTCTACAGTCACCTCTTTCATACTTGCATTTACCCAGGCTGCCAATCTATCTTCTTTCTTATATTTACTGTGTCTGCCTTCAAAGTCTGAGGCAAATAGTTGAAACCACAACAGTAAAATATCTGTGACTAGTGCCTTAGTATTTTTGAAAAATACATTAAGAAGACAAAATTAATATTTTAACATGTCCAAAATGGGGACGTTAAAGATTATAACAACATCAATTGTAGAAATAGGGAGGTAAATAGAGAATTTGCATTTTATAGCAAAATGATCATTCAGTTGGAAGCAAATGATTTAATCATAGTTTGGTACAGTTTAACACATGAAATAATTTTTATTTCCATAAATGGTGAAGGCTGAAATAGTTTAGTGGTATTTTTCTGTTCATATTTAATTCGACGTCAGTTTTTGTTAAGAGTTTGTTGTTTTATTTTGTATTCTATTTCCAAATTAAAACATTTTAAAAATAGTCAAGTAAAGCTTTTTCATTCCTATATAAAATTATTAAATAAGGGTAGTAAAACGCTGTGTGCACATCTAAGATCTATGAAAGGAAATACTCCAGTCTCTCAGAATCATCATTTGCCCTTTGCAAATCGATGTTGCCATGGCAAATGTTTTCACTTCTCACTGGATTAGCTGAGGGCGGGAGGGTGATACAACGTACAGACAGCAATGGACTTGCTGTTTTTTTATACTCTCCTCTTCAAAAATGCTCTCAGGTTTGGGGGGTGGTGACTTTTGCATGCTAAGACAGAGGTATTCCTTTAATGTGTATGTCAGATTTGTCCCTTTAAATATGATTAAGTAGAATACATTATCTGTGAAAAGCGATCTGTGCCTTGAAAGTGTATTTTTGCTTAAAGAATGCAGCATGCATGTGGAATGGTTCCAAATGCTCCTCTTGAATAGGGTTATTGAAATATTAATTCAGACTACATAAATCTGAAAATAAGTGAAACAAAAGATTTTTTCTGGTGGCTAATAAGTGCAAAGAGAATCACACTTCTTGCTAATGCAGAAAGATATGCATGATCACCTTCCACAAATATCTGCAGATCAACTCTGATAGAATGACCCCCTGCAAATCTGGCTCTGTTTGTTTAAGCGTATCCCAAATTTCCTAAATTCTTTAATTAATCAGGCTCTCTTAATAGCATTGTTACAAAGCAGAAGGAATAGGAATTAAAAATTTATCAATTAGAGGCATTGGGTGGAAAACCCCTCTAGAGATTTCTAGAACATTAAGGGTTTATATCAGAAAGGTAGAAGATGCTTTGTTTTGATATTCTTTTTTGTTAGTGATATAATTTATTTCTTTATTAATTTTAACAATTATAAAATAATAGATCTTTTTAATGATAAAACAACTTAGATATATACCAAAAAGCTGTAGTCATCCTCCTCCATTGCTACCTCTTCAAGGGACCTGTGTTTACAGTTTAATGTGCTTCCTTCCAACTTCCTCTTTGCCGGTACAAAGATATATAACCAAACAGATGCACAAGTATAGGGGTTTTGTTATTATTTATTTTTATTAAGATAAGATCACACTTCACACATGACTGTGCAGTTTGCTTCTGTCACTTAATACACAATGACAGTACTTCTAGGGCAAGACATGTACACCTAGCTCAGTCTTTCACTTATTACATAGTATTCTACAGAATAATCTCCCACAATTTTAAAGATAGGAGCATTTCTACTTTAAAAGATAATTGCAGATCTTTCCTCAAAAGCTTGTGGCAATACACCCTCCCACCAATAATGTATGAGACTGACCATGTCTTTTCATTCTTAAAAGTCTGTATATTATAGTTCTTTTAAAGATTTCTTTTGCCAGATTAATGGGTGAAAAAATATGGTATCTCTTTTTTCCTTTAATTTTTATGATTATTAACAGGGTTGAACTTTTTTCATTCTGTTAATTTAGCATTAATATTCATTTGTTTTTCTTCTGGTTTGCTTGTCTTCTCAGTAGTCTGTGGGACCTCTTTTTATACATGGCATATTAGCCCTTTTTCTGTCATATGTGTTCTTGGTTAAGTAATTCTCATCTTTAAAAGTTTGTAAATGTGCATGTGTGTGTGTGTGCATGTGTGTATGTAAAAATATAAAATATTTTTACCTTTCCAGTCTCTTTTATAGTTGGTGGTCTGGTCAGTTCTTAGGTTGATTTGGATAGCTAAGTATTTTCTAGAAAATCACCCATTTTCTCAAGATTATAAAATTGACCGACATAGAGTTGCACAGTGTCTAAATTATCCTTTACACTTTCTAATACTTAATAATGTGTATTTTTTGCACTTTTTTATCCTTACTTAGGCTTGTCATGAGTTTATCTGTTTTAATGGATGTTTCAAAGAAGTCATTTCTAATTTTGTTTATACTTTCTATTTTAACCTATTTTATTAATATCTGCTTTTATCTTTATTACTTTTCATTGACTTGATTGCTCTTTTTCTCCTTCATTAAGTTGAATGTTCATATAAATTTACTTTCCAATTTTCATATAAAAGAATTTAAGAATATCAATTTTTCTCTGAGTATTGCTTCAGTTGGGTCTCATGAATTTTATTAGTAAGTATTTTCCTTGCCATTACTATCTAGATAATTTATAATTTCAATTTTTATTTTTCTACTTGTTTCAGAAGTTGTGTAGAAAAATGGTCCTTAATTTCTAAGTAGTTAAGTTTTCCATGACATCTTTTCATGGTCTATTTCTAGTTTTATTGGATTACTATCAGAGGATGAGAGCTATAAAGCTCTATCATAGCCAAAGGAAGTTTCTTAATGTCTAGCTATGTGATTTTTGATAAAAGTTCGAAATGCATAAAAAAGAATGTTCTCTTCCTAAATTGTAAAATTTTATATCCACATAGATATTAAATTATATTTACTATATGTAAATATATATTAAATTATCCTGTTGATTAACATATTCGAATACATTGTACGCTTCTCTTTTGGAGTCTATTGGATATACCAAACATCCATTAATAATTGTATTTTAACCAACTTCACTTTGAATTTTTGTTTTCACATGTTTGGCACATTTTTTTTGGTGTCTAGAGCTATATAACTGTTCTCTTAGCAAATTGTACATACCAGATTCTTTTACTATTACTAGATTCTTTTAATGACAAAATTATAAGGTTGAGGTTCTGATTACTTCATCTGTTTGTAGCACTATTTCTAGAATGGTGCCTTTATAGAGTCTAAGTATACATTTCCAAATCTTTCTCCCTACCCATTGAACTACATTCTTCAAATCCTCCTACTTCCACAAAGTTTTTCTTAATAAAGCAAGAGAGAAATGCAGATTCTTATCTGCTTCTATAATGTGCTCTAGGAAATCACGGTGCAGTCCTGACTAAAGTAGTTATTGCAGTCATCCTCTTCATGCTCAACGTGATTCTCTGTAATTCTTTATCTCAACAATTCTAAGGTATTTATCACATAGTTCCTTGCACTGGTTACAGGATAACATGACTTAACTCATGTACTTTGGGGCAAAAATAATAATAATTAATATTGACTGAGGAGCACTGGGCTTTGCCCTTATTAATTCACGGAACTATAATCCTATCAAATAAGAACTATCATTATCCCCATTTTACAGATGATTACTGAAGCTCACTAAAGTTTTAAGTATCTTAAGATTTTGTATCCAGCAGGTGGCAGAACTAGAGCTCTGAATTGTTTTGTCCGTATAACAACTGATAACAGAAACGAGGGACGAAAGACAGAGGAATGTGAAAAGACTGCAGGAAAAAAAAGGGCTTGGAGGTCGCTGTAAAGCTTTTGGTTTTAAATGTAAGGGGAATGGGAAGCTCGTAAAGGATTATTTGTAGAAGGCTGACATGATCTGATTTCTATTTTAACAGGATCCTTGTGGCTGCCTTATGGAGCACAGACTACTAGTTATCAAGGGTGCAAGGGAGACCAGTAAAGAGAGCTACTGTAATAGTCCAGGACAAAGAGGACGGTGCTTGGGCCTGACTGGGAAAGGTGGGTGTGGTGAGAAAAGATTGAATTCTGGATATATTTTGAAGGTAGGACCAACAGGATTTGCTGGCATATTGTTTATGGAGTGTGAGAAAGAGAATCCAAGGAAGGCTCCAGTGTATTTGGCTTGGAGAAACTGTAACACAGGAATTGCCATTTGCTAAGATGGTGTCTGAAATACAATATTCCAAATAAGAGAACTCTTGTTTGTGATCACTTAGGAAAACCAAATAGGTAACTAAGGAACAAAGATCAAAGTGCTATTAACCTTTCATTGGTATTTTTATTCTCTACGTTCTATAAGTCAGAAGACACAGTTCACGAGATGCCAAAGGTTAAATCCATTTATTAGCTTAAATGGCATATGCAATGGTTTCGATCAGGAATCAGGAAACTACAGCCTGTGAGTGGCTGCCTGTTTTAGTAAATGAAGTTTTTTATTGGAACACAGCCAAGCCATTCATTTACATACTGTCTATGGCAGTTTTCTGACTACAGAAGTTACAACTGGGACTATACATCTCATGGCCAAAAATATTTACTATCTGAGATTTTAAGAAATAACTTGCTAATATCTGGCTTAAGATTTAGACAAAAATAATTCAAAATTGTGTTAAACTAGGTTGATTGTAAGGTATCTTTTAATAACCAGGTGATCAAGAATATCTCACCAGAATTCAGATTAGTAGCAATTCTTTCTGGATGGACATGAAAATATGTTTTAAAAAAAGTTATTCAAGGATGGAGCCAGTAATCTTTATTTTGGTTGTTTAACAAAAGGAAGCTTTTAGTTTACAATATATATGAAATAAAAAAAAAATGTGTGTGCG
>NW_006436298.1:29761079-29769664 GCF_000325575.1 Pteropus alecto | reverse complement strand
GATGGAGCCAGTAATCTTTATTTTGGTTGTTTAACAAAAGGAAGCTTTTAGTTTACAATATATATGAAATAAAAAAAAATGTGTGTGCGAATGTACCCCTCACATTTAAAATATGAGGGGTACAACACAAATATGCACACATAAAAACACAAATATGCACACATAAAAATATACATAGTAACATTCTCTGGGAAACACATAGGCCATTAACAGGTTGGCAGCACAGCCAATGAAATGAGCATGGGTTTCAGAGTCAGATAAATCTGTATTTACACCCTTGTTTTTCTATTTGCTGACTATTTGGCTATAGACAGGTTATTTAATTTCCTTGAATTTCAATTTATCATATAAAAATGGAAATAATAGTACCTTGAACAGTTTTTATGAGAATTACTAAGACAATGCTTGTAAAGTGCCTAATATGGTAATACGACATAATGAACACTTGATAAATGTTTTCTCCATTAAAAATGTATTAGAAAAAAAACAAACAGAAAAAGAACCCTAAATCTTATTGAGAAAATTGGTGATCATAAGGGAGTCTCTTACACTGTAGTTACTTTTTCTAATATTCTCTTAAGTATCATGTTAATTCAAAAATATAAAACATTAATTGGAAAAAAGTCTCCTGTCTCTCATTTTTAATAAAGGAAAAAAAGGTCAATGCATATTTGCAGATAAGTGACACATTTAGATTATTCTCACAGAGGAAAACATTGTTAAATAGGTTTTAGTAAAAATAAAGAGGAAGCATCATAATTGAAACTTAAATAATTAGCAATATACTACATGCAACTATAATTTGCCATTTGTAAGATCTATTTAACATTTTTGTATTTAATATGTAGAACTGAGGCTTGCTGAAGAAGCAAGGGGTGAATTATACAAATAAATACAAGTTAAGAATTTGACTTGTAGCATCTTAAATGATACCAAGGTTGAGCTTTCAAATTAGAAAGTGGGAAAAACAATTTAATGTGAGGCAGCTAAGTAAACAAAACAAGGGCCTGGTGACCATTCTTTCTAATAATCACTGAATTTTCTCTACTATCAACTTCTCCATTGGTAAAATAGACAATATTACTTCCTCAGTTTGGGGAAGGGCTGAGGTATAGCATTTTTATCGCTCTTGCTGCTCTTTTCCAAACCCTGAAATGTTATACACATCGCCTTTCTAAATAAATTGCAAATGCTAATCCAGAATTAGGACATTTTCCGATTTCCTTTCTTAAATAACAAAATCACCATGCCTCTTTTACTTTATGTGAGAGGGGAAAAAAAAACAACAACTAAGACTGGAGGAAAAGGAAATACTAAGAGCCATGAATCATGTACATTTTAAAACAATTTCTTAAATGCAATCAGTCTTCACCCATGGTCTATTTTTCTAAGCAACAGAAATGCACTGGTGCAGGATTGGCTACTGGAGCCACTACTTCTGTCTTTCACATTCATGGCCTGATAATTCCTAACACTTTCCAGTAGCTTCTTTCACTCAAATGAACTTGTGTCAAAAAGAAAACCCATTTGCCATGTTTGTCCTAGTGTACAGATTGAATTAGATGAGAGTAAGGGTATATTGGCAGACATGTGAGACAACTAGAGAACAACAGAACATGGTTGGGGAATCCACAGGGGTTCCAGGTGTATGAACTCTGGAGTCAGTGGGGGTATTCTCTGAACACTTCCCAGCAATCACCCAGGTGCTTTGAGAAGAGCCTGGATCTGTTTTCTCTAGGGAGCATAACAGATAACCTACCACAGGTGCCCAGTAGGCTGCTGGTGCCCACAGATTAATTTTCTCCCATTGTGCAATGAGGCTTAATCTAAAAGTCAGCCCAGCCTGTAAGAGGAAATGGAGAAATCCAAGTGTGGGGTGTCTCTCTTCTTCTTATTCTTGTACTCAAAAGAACATTCAGAATTTTTTTAAAAAAACACAAATAATATTACATACTAATTACTAGAGAAAAGGACAAGTAAATCACAACCCTCAAAGAACTAAAAATTATTCCATAAAGCATTTTTCTGGGGTCCTTGCTAATTTTGTCCTGAATTTTAAGCACTGACTGAGTATATTTTTTTAATATATAATGATTGAATTAAAATATATAGATTTAACATATTATATTATCTTCAAAATCAGCCAAAAGCCAAAATTCTGTTCAACTAAGTGACTTCTCATGAAAAAGTCAAATTTAATCAGCATTCTGAACTTCAGGAAAATAAGGCACCACAGCAATTCTGAACTTAATTTGGATATCACCTCTTTGATAAACATAACCTAAGCAAATGCTGTTTATAAGTGATGTGATGACTACAGCTTGATATTTTAAAATTTATTTCTTAAATTGATGTAGTAAGAAAATCCTATAAATGCTAGATTCTTATTACAGGGCTATACACGCATTGTTGAGGCAAGGGGAATCTCTTCCTTTTTCTGTTAGAAAATGAAAACTATTCATTTTTAAGAATAAAGCAAAAATAAAGTGTAAGAAGCTTCTGAAAAAATTTCATCGTAGTATTTTGTTCATTCTAGTTTTATTTCAATGACTACATTCTTTCACATTATTTTAAAATAAGTGGTAACTTAAGACTAATTTCAGGTTTTTCAACTTGCAGCTCTGGGGCATCTGATGCAATTTTTAAACTGAGAATTGTTCTATTTCGTGGCATTCCTAGAGATAGATATTTGTGCTAAAGAACACAGAGGAAGGCTGTTTTGATTTCAAAACACTATCTGTGACTTCAAAACACAAAGAATGAGACAAGAATTTGCAAGAGGTTCAAAAAGAGAAAGTATATTTTTCCATAGTTCTCAAACTGCTCCCAAAATAAGAGAGAAAAATGACTATACTAATGACAGTCTAACACATCCTAATGTCAAAAAAAATCAAAGAAAATATTTAATTTTGTAAAATTATATTTTTTATTGATTAGTTTGCATCTGTAAGTCTGCAGAGCATCTAAATTGAACAAGTAACGAATAATACGCTATATCAAGCTAAGATTTGAAAGGACTTACTTAGAAAAGAGTGATCTTTTTTTAATAAGGTCAATATACAAAGTCCTAAGCAACAAGAAGAAATCCAGGCGGATTTCAAACTGATATGAAAAAAAATTAAGGCTTCCTACTAACGAAACCACTTCTGCCAACTTTTTTTGCAAGCAGTATAAAATATATATAAAAACCTTGATCATAAGGGACATTTAATGGAAACAATTACCTAAGGATAAGCACACTGAAAGATTTACTTCCTCCCTTACTTTCTCTAGGTTTCTCTTGCCCAGGTTCGTACTTTCTATTTTTTTTTCATTTAGTTACTTTTCCTCTCCTTCAAAATTATTACAATGTCTTACTTTCTCCATGAGGTCATTACCAAAAGCGTAAGGGTTGGCAATTTCTTCCACATCTTAAGACTCCTTCACATTTTTCTCGACACATATAATAAAAATAGCAATATGAGTTCACATTTCTGAAAACATACCACATGCAGGGCAACTAAACGTGCCACTGATATTACCTTGCTTAGTCCTCAGAATGATCCTGTATAGACACTATTATTCTGTCTACAGATGAAGGAGCAGGACTACTGGTTAAGAAACATACTTGAATTGACACTGCAAGAGTTGGTATAAGAATTTTATTAGCTTGGCCCCAAAGTCTACATTCTAGTCCACTAGATTTGGCTTAAATTCAGACAATAAGCTTTATGTAAAATCACTGTAATTATGCCTCATTTATTTTATTTTACAATTAACCCCCGGTGGGCTAGTTAACACATCAAACTGATGATAGCACCTTACTATGACCATGAACTGGCAGTTTATCAAATTGTTTTGTTTGTTGAAATGAGAATTGGTGACAGCAAAAGCCCCCAGGGTGCCAGGTGAGAAAGGGAATCAAACGAGGAAGACAAAGTGCTAAAAAAAAGAGTCTGGAAATACCATACTTCGAGGCTCTGCGGGATATGAAGCCAGTGCCATCGGACAACAGATTCTACTCTAGGCTACTTAAAAGCTGTTATTTTTCTCCCTAATCTTCCCAAAGCCTGAAAAAAAAAAAACATTGATCAATGAGAAATTTATAATAGAGGATAGAAATTATTTTTTTAATTTCAAGTCAGAGAAAAGAAACAGTGAGCTAACTTTGATCATAATACTGACATCGCTTGAAATAATAAGCTATGTTGCCCAGATTCTTTGGAGCTGGTTTAATGGACGCAACCTTTAAAGGCTGCTCTGAAGTCTATGATGGTATGGAATGAGCTGCAACTCAGAGGCTTGGCATGACTGGATATTCTTTGATAAGACACTAATCTAGACCTGTATTCCACAAGCAAAATTAGTTATTTGTACTGTCTATAATATAGCTCAGGTTCTCTCTAAGGAAAGGACTTACATCAGATTCATTGATGTATATTTCATTACTGCCAAAAGTTAAGGCATACTTTATAAAAAAATCTATTGAGTGAATATATCTCTTTAACCAAATCTATTGAGTGAATATATCTCTTTAACCATATCTCTTTAATTACCAAATCTACTTCTGGCTCCCAGTCCCTTCTTTCTTTCAACTTTGTAGCTCTTCTTGGTTTTCTGCCATTTAAAAAAAAGAAAAACAAATAATAAAAGAAAAAAAATGTTTTTAACTCCTTAATGCCTTTCCTAGTTTTTATGGTTTCCTCACTCCTTTTTTCTTATATAATTTTTAAAAATGTTCTGTTCTTCATATTATAGTTATTCTTGATTTCTTTTTCCTTTTATTTTTGTCCTTGATCATTCTATTCTCTTGTATTTCTTTTCTTGTTTCTTTTGGCCTACTCTTCTTATTCCCTTTTATCTTTTATTTCTTTCCTATAATATATTTTCATTTTTCTTTCTTTTCCTTATCTCTTTTCTTTTAGTATTAAATTTAGTGTTATCTGCGTTTTAAGAATACTTTCTTCAACAAAAATACACACACAATTACAGCTCTACGTCTTCCTCACCAAGAACACCAAGTTTAAGAGGAAAGAGGTATGGGATTTCTTTAACCACCTCTGAGTAAACTCAGTAGGTAGTATAACTACCACTTCTCATGAAGGTTTACGGTATATAATCTGTATGTCAGCCAGATCAAGTCAGTAAGTACTTGTAGCATCCAGTCAATAGTGATAGGGGAAAGTGAAAGAAACGTTCAACGACCAGTTCCGAACTGATCAGGCAGAACAAGTGAATCACTCATCTAGTTAGGTGGTTTCAGTTACAAGTCAGAGAAAACCCAATTCGACCTGGTTGAAACAAGAAAGGCTAATATAATTAAAAACTCTCTAAGTAGTAATGTCACCAAGAACCTACTATATTGTTTCAGTATCTCTGCATTGCCTTCTATGGTATTAGTTTTATTCTAGGCGTGGCTCCCCTCATGAACGTAGCAGACCACAGGACTACATGCCTTTGGCGCACATGCAACAGAAAGGTGCATTCACAGCAAAAGTCCTAAGATTTTACTGGACTGGTCTAGGTCATGTACCTTCTTCTGAACCAGTCACTGTGGAAGGGGAGCTAGGATGCAATGATCTGCTAATCTTAGTCCATCTGCTTCACCTCTGGGTCCCGGATAGACAGCTCCTGGAAACCCCATGGAGTCAAAAGGAGGAGTGATGGGGAATTATATGCTGGAAGGGAACCAACAAGTGTCTACGGCATAAGACAAATTCAGATAATGCAAAATAACAAGCCGAGAATTAATATATGTTTTCCCATGGAGTTATTTTGATAATTTTAAAATTATAAAAATGAGTAAACACATTTTATTTTATGAAAATTTAGCTCCTCTATATTCTTTTATAATCAGTTCCTCTAGGAATTCTTTCTGAGAATATTGACCTCAACACAGTTACTTCTTATTATTGTTAAATATTTTAAATGTTATTACTGCAAAATAATGAGAAGAAAAAAACATAATGAACCGCAACAAGTGACTATATGAGAAAATAATGATATTCTTGAGAAAAAAAGTGCTTAAAGATCACAGTAGATTTTTTTAAAGAAGTAATATAAGGTCAGTTTAAGCAAATATAGGGAGAAAATCATTTTTAAAAGTGAAAAACGTCAAGAAGAAGCACACTTCACAAATGAGGAGCTGTCGTCATTCTTCCCTCCTATTCCTAATCTCATTACATCTCTTTTGGCTAAATATTAAATAAAGAGCTTATGGAATTGAAGGACATTAACAACTGAACCTACGAAAGAGTCATTTTCCTGGTCATTTGAGGATGTTCAGGGGTTGGGGGACGGAAGTGAGGGTAATTTTTACAATAGTAAAAGTAGTTAATTACAGAGAGTGAGATCATACAGATATTCAAATAAATGACTGTGAATTCTTAACTCGCTCAAAAAGGACCATGAGCATTTTCTAGAGTTTCTGGATGTCATTTTCAAAAGAATTCTCCCCAGTAAGTAGAATATTTTTATTTTCTCAGTACTTAAAAAAGAAAAGAAAAGAAAAATAGAATGGTATCTGCAACAATGAGTCATCAGCCACTGCAGCTCTACAACACCCAGGTCTCTCTCGGCAGCCTTAGAAAGGAGAGGACTATCTTTTAATGACACACATAAATCCCTGCACTGCGTGGTTGCAAAGCATAATTAATTTTGGCCTTTCATTATGCTTAATGAAACACCTTGCACACACGACAGCAGTGGGTTTGAGCTTCTTGTGTGTATCTAAAATTGGGAAAGCCCTAGTAACAACCTAGTTCTACTCAAAACGTTCTATAAGTCATGTTTGTATGAATTCTGCCATCATTTCTTCAAAATATATCTCTTATAACAAGCAAATTGTGCTAAAGAAAACTCATAATCAACCACCTGTATGAATAGTTCTCTCAACTTCTAAAAATATGGAATATTTTGTTTTTCACATTCTTGGCAGTAAACACGGGCTTTCATCACTCATCTTGTGGCTGTGATAGAAGGGTATTTAAACAAAGTAATCTCTTAGATGTAGCTGCTCAATATAATTTCCCTTTACTAGAAAAACTTTTCACATATTTTAATAATACTTACATGTTACAGTACAGTGGTATTCCATTGAGAATTTCAAAACATAAAATTTCAAGGTTCCATTTCAAAATACAAACAACAATATGAGTTAAATTTTTTTTAAAAAAATTAACTAAAAGATTTACCTTGAAAGATTTGCTCCCCTTTATAATATTCAATTATTCTAGCCCTGAGAAGTCTTGAAAGCAAATACCTATTTTTAAAGAAGGCACTACTGCTGTAAATGCAGTTTTTTGCTTTAATTATAGATTGTACACAGAACAAGTAAAATAAAATACAGAATTCTTCTCACCTGTTTAGGCGTAATCCCAGGCATGCGAATATCCAATGTAAAATCAGATGAATCAATAGGACTTACTGGTCGAGTGGTACCAAGACATTCATTGGAAAATGATCTTGAGGTTTCTTTAAACCTTACGAAAGAAGACAATTTCAATATCCTTGAACATAATGTGATCTTAACTTGAGATGGAAAATAAAAGGGAATTATATAACTATAAGATTAAAGATTATTGATTTAGACCCCATGAAAACATGTAATAACTTATATAATGTTCTAAAACATTCCTGGAATTGCATTTTATAATCCATGAGCAATACATACCCAACTTGTAAACAAAATATAATCAAAGCAATCAAGCAGGTTATATTTAAAATGTGATTCAATAAGTTGTCAAAATATTTATCAGTTTCTAATTAATGAAAATACAGTATTAATAAATTTGAAATTATCATAAGCCTGCCAATTTTCTAATGAAAGAAATATTAACTGTGACCCAGTAAAATTTTTGTAACTATTTTATGCGTGTCCAGTATTATCAGTCAGAAACAAAAACCAAAAATAATAATGCTAGGAGGCAAAATTGTATGGGGGTGGAGGGACTGCAATGTGAATTACAAATGTACAAGAACATAAATATTTAATATGGTAATTATGAGGAGTGTGTATACAGCTCAATGTTTTCTCATGGTTACAATCCATGACCTGCTTCTCCTTATCACTTACCTATACGGATATTTTATTCTTCGAGTTATTATAAACAAGAACGCATTCAAGTCTAAACGACTACATTGCAGTTCCTGAAATATCTCCCCAAGAGGGAGCAATCTGTATTGGAAATCACAACTTCTAATTGGAGTTTTGAAAGCCAGTGCAGCTTGGCTACAATACAGTGGGCTTTTTCTGTAAGGGGGACTTTACGAGAAGTTACTGTGCTACAATTCCAAGTCGTTTCAGCAAAGTAAATCAACCTGTACATTTCTCCGACACTCTGGTTCGTAAAAGTGATCACATTTTTCAACAGCATGCACAGAAACCACCCAAACAACATTCTGCCTATTTAAAAAAAAAAGAAAAGAAACACCCACCTCTTAAAGACAGAAAGTGGGCTCCTGAAACCCAAACAGCTGCTTTGAAAAACGAGGAGGAGGAGAACCAGCAGGCTGCGAACGCCAGCCATGTCCACGCGGCTCCGGCCCCGCCGGAAGAGGACCGGGCAGCGGGCGCGGGGCTGGGGCCGGTGGCCGCTACTTCATGG
>NW_006436298.1:29724114-29761061 GCF_000325575.1 Pteropus alecto | reverse complement strand
CACACGCCGCCTGCCGCGAGAGCGGCGAGCTGGCCGAGGCGGGGTGTCTGGATAAGAAACCCTTGAGCAGGCTGCACTTTTGTCCGGTTCCGCAAGCGGAAGCTTTCCTCCTTCCAGAGCTGCTTTTTGCCCTGGTGCTGGGGCTAGACGTGCGGGTTCCTTATCGCTGGGGAATGACAGTGACTGTGAGAGATATCACACAAACCCGCGTCAGTCATCATTCAGAACCTGCAAAAATAGAAGCAGATAATGGATGACTAACACATTACAGCATTTGTCCTCAGCAAATCCCAGTTGAGGTTCTTTAATACATTCGTAGTTTCACAAGCTTGAGCCCAAGCCTGGGGAAAATGCTGGTCTGTTGCTCTCCCTCCCTCAGGACCAGCCCCCAAAATTTCACAAACCCCCACAGCCCTATTCTGCCCCTATTTTTGCCTCCTCTCTCACACTCTCCTTTTCTTTTCCTACTTCTTCCCTCCTTTTCCCTCTCATCCACCCCACTCTCTTGATTTCTTCTCCTTACTTCTATCACTCCTTTCTATCTTCAAAATGCACTTAATACCTCCACTGAATGTAAACAAACTTATTCACACAAATGACAGGCTAAGGGCACGAGAAGAAAAAAAAAGAAAAAAAAACGAAGAGAAGCAGAGACAAAGCACTTGCACACAACAGTAATCAGACAGAAAAAGATTTTGAGAACAAAGGAGTGTTTATGTATATGCACCACAGAGCTACAGATCTAAGGAGAAAGATACCCCTTGCCAAGAATGATCATCACAGAAGCAATTGAAGTTCTCAGGAATATTTTAAAACAAACCAAAAAGCTACAGTTAACATGATATATGAAATGTAAATGCTTATTTAAAAATTCTGCATCTAATATACAAAGTAATAATTACTTATAAGGCAAGCCTCTCAAAACATTCTTTCTTGAATATAGTTTGGAAATTTACAGTGCAATGTATTTAGATACAGCAGGGAGAATCTCAGATGACCCCCAAATGGATTTATACACAAAGGGTATGATCAAGAACTTAGCATGAATACGAATGAGAGGCCACGCAGAACTAGGGCTACCTAAACATTTTATGAAGAGGAATCGACTGGGCTAAATTATAAAATATGCGTGTTTTGACTTTACTAGTGTTCCAAACATATTTCAGACTATGTGTCAAGTTCGTAAATTTTAGTCAGAAAGCATTATTTAAAAATGTATCATTCACAATATAAAAATATCTCTAAAAGAAAAGATTTTTTAAAGTTTGATTTTAATCACTAATTATAAACTCGGTTTGGGGAATTTCAAATCCAATGGCCAAACGAATAACGATAAAAAGTAAAAATCAGTAAGATATTATGGCAGTGCTCCACAATAATATATTAGCCTCTAAATTATCCTCTGGAAATCACAAGATGGTGAAGCTAATCTAAAAACAAACAAACCCTGAAATTAAAACAAAAAAGCATAAACTAGAATTAAAGGTGAAGACTTTATGGCCAAAGCTTTCCAGAAGACCACCAAACTTAAATAAAACATGACATAATATCCAACCAATGCAAGGAGGCTTGGGGTTCACCAGCACCCAAGGATCACAGCTAATTTACATAAGCAATGTCATTTATAAAAGACTGATGACATTTGTTCGAACTTTTTCTTTGGCTTGCTGTTTGAGTTTTCAGAAACAAAAACTCTTCAGCTTTGTCTTAGTCCCTGGGTAAAGGAAAGAACTCCTTATGGGGGAATAGAAACAATTGGCCTGAAAGCTATGCTATTGCCTTTGCTAGCAACAAAGTATAATCCTAAAGACAATACTTAACATTCCCTAAAGTTCCTTTATTTTTTTATTATATATAGAGATTATATTTTACTGTTTCATGAAGAACAAGATTCAAGGACAGTCCTTCTTCCAGGTGGCAGGGAGATTTGGTATTATACAAACACTTGAAAACAAATTTAATATTAAAATTCACAGGAACACATCCTTAAATACTAGCCTTTGAAAAAAAAATTCCACTTATCCCTTTGATTGATTTTATTACCTATGATGTCCCTAAACCACCTACTAAAAGAAAAGGGAACTAAAGTTGTGGGTGGAAACAAAGTTGATATTTGTAGCCATGAACAGAACAAAAGATTTTATAGGAATAAAAGCTAATTATGTTTCTTGGTTCTTGATGCCTTGTAAACTAGAGACAGAATAAAAATTAGATGAAAAAAATTATCTCTAAGCATTTCATTTATTTTACAATTCCTGATAATTTTTGAATATATAATATTCAAAAAAATTTAGTAGTCTTCTGATTTAGGATTTAAAATTTTAAACATATTTCCTAGAGAGAATTCATTCTCTCATTCAAAACACATACTTAAATTCATATTCTGTACAGTATATTGTAATACATTTTAGGGCTTTAACATAAGTAAAACTATATTTTATAAAATGAATAAAAGAGAATATAGCCTATTAAGGGAGATGAGCACTTGACACAATTAACATAAGGTATGTTTACAATGTAGTAGTCTTATAAGAGTACTATAAAAAGGACTCAGGGAATTTTGAAGAAAGAAAGATTACTTCAACCTTCAAGAGGAGAATAAGAAAGGTAAGAAAGGACAAAAAGACAAAGCAGTCTTCAATAAGAGAAGTGGCTACTAAGGGGAGCCTGGAGGGTGGCTGGGTTTCCACTGTGGGAGGTGGACACAGGCATTCCAGGTGCAGGGAATGGCAGGGGCACAGGAGCCCAGGTGGGGAGCAGAGGGTGTGCTTGAAAATGTAAATAATGTAACATAGGTTCTGCCTCCTAGACTCTAGCTGCAGATCCAGATTTATTGTTTTATTTATAATACAAAGCAAATATTTTGTTTACACATCCATCAGTTCTTAGTAAGAATAATTTATAGTTTATACCTGTACGGATATTAATTCTAGGAGCAGTACTATTACATAGCAAAATACAGCCTGGTACAGAGTACCAAAAAACGAATCTGGCTTTTACAAAACAAGCAGTCCATTTCAATTTTTATTTGGAAAAAGAAAAAAAAGAATTGAAATTTGTAATTGGTCAAAGAATCAAATATATTGATCATTCGTTTGTTGATTCATTTATTCGACAAGAGAAAATCAGTATAGTATAGTGGCTAAGAACTTGTAAACTGAAGAAAAACCACCTGGACTCCTGGCTCTACCATTTACTAGCCTTGTAAAACTGGGCAAGGATCTAGCCATTCTTTGTCTCAGTTTCCTCATCTGCGAAATGGAAATAATTCTACTACTTATCTCATAGGGTTGTAACAAGGAATAAATGAATTCATGTCCTTAGAACAATGCCAGACACATAATAAAATACATAATAAATAAAAGTCACGCAACAAGTATTTATTGCGTGACTCAGATTATCTTAATGCTGGAGATGGTGACAATTAAGACAGATGAAGTTCGCACCCTTAAAGAGATTACTTTCCAGTGGGAGGAAAATAAATAAAAATAACTACCAAATTGTAAATTTCATTTTATTTTAAGAAGATTTTATGTGTTTCCTACAATGACATGATTAAACGGATTACATGATGCATATCAATTCACACAGCAATTCGACTCTAGGGATTTATTCTTGGGCAAAAATTGAACAAGAGTACAAATATGTTTATAAGGATATTTACTAACATTTTTTATAACAAGAAAGAACTGAATGTTTATAATAATAAAGAATTGGAATCAATTTAAATGTCTATCAATAAAAGATTGGTAAAAAAAATTTTTTTGATACAAAAGCTTGAATACTATACATCCCTTTAAAAAGAGACTAGATGTGTCTATTTTTATATGCGAGGTAATATTCTATGATATATTTTTTCTTTTTGCATACTTTAAAAACGTTTAAACAATCTCAAACTAACAGAAATGTGGCAAGTACAGTATAAAGGATTTTTTTTCTTTAACTGCCTGAGAGTAAATTGCCGGCCTGATGCCTCATCACCCCTGAATATGTAGTGTGTATTTCCTAAAGTACATTTGACTACATAACCACAATACAGCCATCAGATTAAAAATATTCACACTGACACATTATCATCATCTAATCCTCAGTCTCCAAACTTTGTCAACAGTCTCAATAACATCCCTCATAGCCAAAGAATCCAGTTCAGAATCAAGCATTGCATGGAAAGTTGTCATGTCTCTACCCACTAGATTCCAGTTGCAGTCCATTCAGCTATGACAACCAAAAATGTCTCCAGACTGCCAAATGTCTTCTGGGAAGTAAAATCACCCTGGAAGAGTGCCACTGTTGTAATATTGTTCATTAAGATGAAGTTTAATTTGTAAGTCAAATGTGATGTAATTCCCTTCAAATACATGTAATGAGACATAAATGACCTAAAATAATGCTTGCAAATAAAGAACTTCTAAAGAAAAAATAATCATTACAGCAAGAAACATGTATTGACTATAAGCCTGGTATTGACTTTACGCATATTATCTTACTGAATTCTTAGTACTTTGAAGTATAGGTTATTTATTTCCATTTTACAGGGGAGGGATCCACAGCTTAGTAAAATTAGGATACTTGCTCTGGGTACACTGCAGTAGAGCAACAATTCAAATCCTGGCTTGCAGACTCCAGAACCTATCCTCTTATCTCATATTCTTCAACACATAAAACAGACTCACTACATTGACAGGGGACGTTTACTTCAAGTACAACAAAAAGTAAATGCTCTGACAAGCAACTACTATGTGCCAGGCACTGTGCCAATAAGCACTATACATAGCTTAGCTCATCTGAGTCCTCGCAGAAACTGTGCTATTACCGTTCCCATTTTGCTGAAGTGGCAATTGGACACAGAGAGACTTCGTAACTTGCCCTGGGTACATAGCCAGGACATAAACACAGGCAATCTGAAGCCACAGTTGAAGCCCTTAACTAGTCAGCCATAAATGTAAACTAGTCTCCCCTTTTTGGTTCACATATTAGAAAGCATTAACATTTCCTCTACAACCTTACCAACATTTCTCATTTAGATAACTCGGAAAGAACAAAATGAAGATCTACAGCTAGGGTCTAAATCTGATCCTAAAGTAGGTTCATTTGGCTCGCAAAAATTTTTCCCAACTCCTCCTCTGAATTTGAATTCTGAGTAAACATTTCAAAATGAAAAGATTTCACAGAATACCCAGATTTCCAATTCTTTCGAAGAGTTGTAAAATCTAGCATCACTGAACCCACATTTCCATATGGCAACCATTAGCTGAGCCAGGTGTCCTCCCTTTTCGGACAAGGCCAGCAACCTGCAGATCACCACAGTCCCCACGCTGAGCACACTCTCAGCGTGCTCCCAGATCCTGAACCCAGAAATAGTTATTTGAACTGCCACTCAGCACCGAGGTATAGTTGTTGTTGTTGGTCTGTTCATTTGTACTTTGTTTTTATATACCCAGCCATCTTTTCTCGTTAATATTATTAGCTGTATCCTAAAATCATTTGTGTTGTGATCCCAGAGGTACACCTTTCTTTATATAGGATGGTAAACTTCAACCCTAGGTAAAGCATAGCGTTTGTCACACTTAAGTATGCTAAGTTGCTGCTGCTTTTCTTTTTATTTGATTTCATTTCTTTTCTTAAGGCTCTGTTTATTTTCATTAGCAAGGCACATCAAATTGAATGGCATTTTCTGCACATGGATTTGTTTAGACTCACCTCTTCTAACATGTAGCCAATTTGAAGTATCCTTCCCTTGCAAGTCAAAATTGGCCAGGTACCTATTAGAGTTTATATGTTAAAAAACCTCAAGGATACCATTCAGCATATGATTCTACTGCAATAAGAACTTGCCGACACTAACACATTTTATTTATTTATTTTTTGTTTCCATGATCAGTACCAGATGCCCTTTAAATATGTCCATTAGTCATCAAATCATTCAGTCCTGTAAATACTTCCATGGGGAAAAAAACAAGAGACATAATTCTAAATTAAATTTCTCAACTTTGACTAATACAAATGTTATTTTATAACGCATGTATCTAAATTCAGTGGTGGCATATTTTGACGTGAGATAAAACAGATCCCTGTGTTCCAATCAGCACACATCTTTTAGTTCTAAGGACTGCATTGGGAAGTTCTCAAGAGACTGGTGTACTGCCTAGGAAATCATTAACCATTACTGATGATGTCAGACAGGGAGAATGGCTCCTTTGTACACTGCTCATTTGCCCACCAGGTATCTTATTTATTTATAAGCTCAGAATGACACATAGATTTTAGTTTCAGAAGATGAGCACAGAGCACCTCTGTAGCTATCACTTTCTTTCTCCTTTAAACATTTTTATTGAGTTGGGGGCAGTTAGAGGGGTGGACAAGCCATCAGCCTTGTCTGAAAGAGTCGTTTAGCAAAGTGGAAGGCCTCAGTGGTTTCTGTCCTAACTCGTGGTCAAGTTAGAGATAGCCTAAACTTATAGGCTATCACGACAATATACCACTTTGAGAATTAATAAGCTCTGTTCCTCTTTAGTGAAGTTTTTGAGAAACTCATTTGAAACTAATATCTAAGATCTGACTAAATGCCAAATGTCCAGTTCTTTTTCTTTAATAAATTGTGAATCATGGAATGTCCCACTGATTTAGGTATTGAAAGATCTTTTGCATTATTTTTGTAATACTTCCCTTGTGGGTCTTTGCATTACTATTTTCTTCTTCTTCTTCTTTTTTTTAAGAGGAAGTTGGTATAGAATGGAAGGTGGGAGGATACTTCATTTAAGTTTAAATATTTAGTGCCAGGCACTGGGCTTAGATGGATGTTGAATGAAAGTAGGGATCTGCCTTTCCTTTTGTCTTTCTTACAGTTAATCAACACACTTTTTTTTTTTTATGAGCTGTCCTCTTTTGTAAGATTTTTTTTCATGTTTATGATTCCACAGCCTGAGGCATAGTTATTCCTGAAGCATTTTAATACACATATTGTTAAATGTCTCCTGATGATTTCAGAAGCAGGAGTTATTAACTATACAGGAAACCTGGCTCAGATTCAGAACATGCAATTACAAAATAAGTATTCTTTTTCTTGATGAGTAAAAAATCTACAGGAAATGTCTAGATTTTCATTCAAAAATAACACTAAACTTGACCTTTTTTTCTTATGCTACTCACACAGAAGCATTTTCTCCCATAGCAGAATCATATTTTCAAATAATTCTTATGTTTCCCATTTCAAATGTTCAAATCTTTACAATATAATGCCCATAAACATACCCTTTTCTATTATAAAAGTTTTGTTATCCTTTTCTTTAAGCCTCTCAGCTGTGTAATTGTAGTACTTAAAGTGGAATCTATGATCATATAATGCTATTATTATATAATTGAAAAACTTATGGGAATTTTTTTAAGATCACGAATGTCAAAATATTCTCTAATTTATATAATTCTGCTCAACTGAGTTCACAGTAACATAAAGAGATTCTATAAAATATACACTACACTACATATTGGCCCCTCCATCCATCTTAACCATACAATGTAAATGCCATCAACAAAAGAACACAGCTGATTAAAAACATTTTAATTTCTTTTATTTTAGGGTATAGAAGCTACAATAAAACTTAATCATAAACAGACCATTTGAATTTTTAAATATGCAATTTACCATTGAAAGAAGTACAATGTCCTAAAGTATATATTCAGATATTTAATATAACTAAAGTTATATTCAGATATTTTAATTTCTAGTCTATAGTAATAATAGTTTTCTTTGATCAGTGTCCCTAACTCCCCATGAACTGTCAATGAAAGGCTTCATAATTTTCTTCTGGCTGAAGAAGATCAAAGCATTCTTATGTTTGCTAGAACTCTTTGATACTGTTGCACAAACAGGTGGTGAATTTATTTCATTGCTATTAAACTGTTTCTTGCTGTCTTGAGCTTAGGAAGAAGTGGTTTATTTTAACAATGTGCTTACAGACTGGCCTGCTCTTCCCCAGTTTTTAATCTTCTTTACAAGTTTCCCTGTAGTGATTTGCACTATACCCTGGAATCAAAAATGAGAGCTGAACAAAGATGAGGTCCATGATCCTCCAGGCCTGAGAGAACACACTGGTGCAGTCCCAGTGGTATCACACCAAGGAAGTGAGGACCAAGTATGCCCAGTGGACCTTATTGACCTTCTCTCTCCATTATTTAAGTATATGTCCTAACCTTGAGTTATATCATAACTAAAAGTTGAGTTTTTATGTCACATAAAAATGTGAAATAGCCCAATTATGTTTGCCAATTTTAACCAAAATAAAGAGGCCCACAGACAATGTATTATGGAGAATTGATTCCCACCTTTAAAGAATGAAAATTCCTTTTTTAAAATCGCAATATTTCATAGATTTATTACACTATAATTATGATACTATTCATAATTAAAATGATATTTAACAATTGCCCAGTATTGGCTATCTGCCAGGCAGTATTTTAAGTATTTTTCATGTATTATTTCATTTAATTCTCACAACACTCTATGATCAATAGTATTATCTCCATTTTACAGATGGAGATAATACTAGAAATAGAGGTGCAGGGAGGTTAAGAAACGTGCTTGACATTAGCACTGGTTGATTTTATTGGCAGGAGCTATTAGCTGCCAGATTACACTCGACAGAGGCTGGACAGCTGGTATTAGTTTATTAAGAAAATACATAAAGGATAAACTATTACTGATTCAGTAATGCTTTTTTAAAAAAAAATGTATGTTTTATACCACAGGTAACTAAAATCAATAGTGCACATAAGTGTAAGACATGTTTTACGTAGCACACCTCCGCCAGTGACACCTCAAATCTCCCATCACTTCAGTGGATTCTGAGTCAACAGGTGGAAATCACTGGTGTAAATGAAGAGTGCAGTCTTGTACTTGAAATCAGAAACTGTAGTTCTAAGTCCCATTTTAGGGTTTCACTTCATATTTCTAAGCTTTGGTTTCCTCCTGTGGAAATTGGGGGTATTGATAAATGTGCTACCAAATGGCTATTGCTCACAAAATAATGTGAGAAAATTCTGAAATGAGTAAAATGCCATAGAGATCTAAGTTCTTATTAGGGTTTCAGGTTCAGCTTAATTAGTGGATAAGTTTTCAAATCTTTCTTACATTTTTCTAGTTTTGCACTGTTCATTCTGAATCTACTTATAGCTCATTTTTGAGTAAAGTTTCAGAGTACTATGATATCTTCAGATGGTAGGCACTGTGAAATTACCATTGAAGACTCAGGAAAGAAAATCAGGGCTACAAGACCCAAATTTACACACTCTTCCTAACACTAAAAATAAAAACAAAATAGTAACTCTGTCATTCAGCAAAAATAGAACTAAAAATTTAACCTAAATCATTTGAAACGTGCTCCAGTAATCATGAATAACAATTTGTATTTCAAGGAAATTATCAATATTATGTCAAGATTATTAGCAAAAATTTATTGGGTACTGGCATTGAGAAGTACTATATGTCATGGCCTCAAGTTTGTTTGCATGACTTAAACTATATAGACGCAGGCTCACAGAACCATTGCCCAAAGACATCTGCAGTGGAGGTAAATAACATGCATTTATATTCCAAAATCACTTTTCTGGGAACAAATAAATATAGAATGGTAGACCCAACTAGGTGCTTGGGATTTAAATGAGACAAACAGATTATTAGTAACGCTTGCCTATCTCTTTATATAGGAGTATTGACCAAAAAAAAAACGTTGCTAAAGCATTTTGAAAATGAAATGTGCTTTATGACTACTAAGTACTACACAAGTACTAAATGCTATATGAGTGATCAAGTTTACTACTATTTACTTGATTCTATTGAATTTTATATTTATTCCTTAGTAGAAGGATTATGTGTATTACCTTGATGGAAGATGGTTCTTTGGAAATGGAATTTTTTTTACAGCTTTTGAAATAAAATTTTAAAGCTGTATATATGCACAAATTTTATTTTTTTCATGTTTCACACTATAATGAATTTCTATTATCATAAGGTTAAGTCTCTCCTTCAAATGGTGAAGAAATCGTGCAGATAAAAAAACTTTGATCATGATACAACTAATTCATGACAATATGTAAAACTCTTATGTCAATGTAAGAAATGTCCAAACCTGTAGAGAATTTTAATGAGTTTATTTGAGCCAAACCAACAATAATTGCTGGGATAACAATTCTCAACAGATTAAGAAAATGCTCCAGAGAATGGCAGTTTTGCAGTTTAATTTATACATCAGAATCAAAGGAGGAGACCTAAGGAAGATTACATGAAATCTACTGGTTATAAAGAGGATGGGAGAAATCAAAGTGGGGAAATCTCTGGGATTGGATAAAAAGTAAAACGAAGAAATACTTCTTTACATTGGTGGGTACAGAAGAGTTAATAATAAACATTCATAGCACATGGAGATGGTATTCAGGGAACAAGATAACAATGAGGGGTTCTGTGGTCTCCTGTTCTGGGGGATTGTGCCCTAAGGGGTCTGGAAAAAAGGATTACTTTGACTTTCCAATGGTGTGTTAACTTAGATGCAAAAAGACAACAGAAAGGCTTACTTAAGGTAACGCTTGACCTTTTTCAAGAAAACTACAGTCTCTAGATGTGACTACAGGCTATGACCTGCTTTTAGCTAAGAATTTTTATATTCGAACCATCTTATGTAGTTAATCTGGTCTCTGAGTTTGTAGGGCCAGCCATGCTGGCCTTCCTTGAGCTTGTCAGGTTTAGTATGTGGCCCCTTTTTCATCCACACTTGATAAAGGAAACAAGGTCCTTCCAGCCCAGTAATTCCACCAAGACTTGTTAAGTCTTTTCAAAAGGTATATTACTAAAGATTTCATAAAAATAGAAAACAATTAGAAAAAAATAGGACCCTAAGCCATTAAATATACTATTAATAAAGGTACAGTGGTTATAGATTTAGAGTGATATTTATTGTTACTTTAAAATACATTAAGGTCATCATCAAATCTTATAAAATTCCATTGCTAAAATAAAACTATAAAATAATCAGTGGCTCCCATAATCAGCCCTGAGGTATATCAGAATGTACTTAAAAGAACCTGAACATTTTATCTTTCAATATGATTTTCAGAAAAATTTATGTCTCTATAATGCATTCAAAACTAATGGCCCATGCTTGACTGCCTGGTCATATCCACTATCATAATGGCTGGCAAATGACAGCTTTGTTAATTCAGGGATGGATACCAACTGGGAATTCTGGTCATGCTGGTACACATCTAGAAAAATACTGTACTGATAACTGCTCTTTCGGCATGGTGGAATTTATATTTTATTTCATGATATTTTCATCTATGATTAAAGAAAAGATAAACTGAATGACCAAAATGAAAGAATGATATTGTTAAATATAAGTGGAGTTAATTAAAACATAATGGGAAAATATACTTTCAATTGTTCTTTCAATTAAGTTAAAGGAAAAAAGTAAAATTTATTCTTCCATAAATAATAATATAGCACTAATTGTGCCGTCTTTGACTTGAACAACAGGCTAGAGTTGTTTTAAGATACCAAAAAAAGAGAGGAAAAAAATGGCATAGATGATAGAGGCTCTGTTCATCCCTCGCGACCAAATCAAGGTTGTGACAGAAACAAGGAGCAGCAGTAAGGAAAAATTGCCTGGGATCTAGAGGAACAAGCCTTACAACTAGGGAGAAGCCCAAAACAGCAACCTGCAATGGAATAAGGTAGGACGGGGCGAGGACGCAGGGCTGCCCAGTCCCTAGCGGCTGAGTGAGACAGAGGCTGCGGCAGTGGGAGAAGCCTCTTAAAGAGGCCGCGTCCATGAGCGGATTTTCGCGGTGAAGGACCTGCTAGCTCTGAGCACCAGTGCTGATTCAGCTGCACACAGGGAGTACCAGGGACTTACAGGGAGACATTGTCGAAGTGAGGGCCAAGGAGAGACTCCCACTGTACAGAAGTGCTTGGGATATCCACTGTTCTCTGTTGAGACCTCCCCGCTTCCAGTGCACCGACACAGAGCAACCACAGCCATGACGTTATCAAACTGGATAACAGAGGTTGCTCTGCCCAGAGGATTCCCTAAACCCTCCGCTTCCCCCAACTCGGGCTCCACCCAAGCCACATCCTGGTATAGCCTCAGCGACTCAGGTGCTCCTTGCTGAGCAGCACATAAACTCACAGTGGAGGTAGCTGTCCTCGGTTTCTGGTGTGGCCTTTTGAGGCAACTATAAGCACAGTGCCTGTGGATTGCTTGCTGAATCTTAACAGGTGGTCCCGGAGGGGTATAAGCTTGGGCTAAGTTTGGCCTGCAGCTGAACACCTCTCAGGACTGTGCCACTGGACACCTACTTAACAAATCCACACTAATAAGACCGGAAGGCTTAGGAGCTTTGCTTAGTACATAGAAAAAGACACGGAAAGGCAGCCAAAATGAGAAGACAAAGAAGCAGAAACCATATGAGAGAAGAGAACAGAGATCCGGATATAATGGAGTCGAGAAATCTAACAGATGCAGAGTTTAAAACACTGGTTATAAAGATGCTCAATGAACTTTTCGGAAATTCAGTGAGAAAGTTCAACAAAGAGATAAAAAACATAAAAATGGAAACGGAAATTATAAAAGGGAACCAGTCTGAAATGAAGAACACATTTTCTGAGATGAGAAGTATATTAAATGAATAAACAAAGTGAATAAAGAAGAGGATCGAATGTCCTATCTAGAGGACAGGAAAGCCAATCAGGACACTCAATCAAAATGGCAAGAGATAAGATGCTAAGACCATAAAAAGAATTTAAAGAGGATATGTGACACTATAAAGACTCCAAATATTAGTCTGATCGGCATAACTGAAGAAAATCAAGATGTTGAACAGCTGTTTGAAGAAATAATGATGGAAAACTTCCCTAACTTGGCGAAGGAAATGGACATAAAACCCCAGGAAGCTCAGAGAATTCCAAAAATCAAGAATCCAAAGAGGCCCTCACCAAGACACATTATAATTAAAATGCCAAAGGTTAAATACAAAGACATGATATTAAAAGCATCAAGAGAAAAACACATAATTACATATAAGGAAAAACCCACAAGACTGGCAGCTGATTTCTCCAAAGGAACTATGAAAGACAGAAGGGCTTGGCAAATAATATTCGACAGGATGAAGACCCAGGATCTACAACCAAGAATAATTTATCCAGCAAAGGTATCATTTAGAGTTGAAGGACAGATAAAGAGCTTCCCAGACAAGAATAAGCTAAAGGAATTTATAACCACCAAGACAGTATTACAGGAAATGTTGGAGAGACTTTTTTAAGAAGAAAAAACATGTATCAAAAACAGGAATAAAGAATGGTAACAACTACATTCCTATCAATAAGTACCTTAAATGGAAAAGAATTAAGTGCTCCAACCAAAAGATAAAGTGACTGAAAGGATAAGAAAATAAGACCCCTACATTTGAAAAGGAAGGGGATGGAAAAAGATATTGCTTTGATGGACCTAGAGGGTATTTAAGTCAGACAGCGAAATGCTATATGATTTCACTTATACGCAGAATCTAAAGAATAAAAGAACAAATTAATCGAAAACAGACTTACAAATATAACGAACAATTTGGTGATGGACAGAGGGGAGGGGAGTTTGGGGGGCTGGGAGAATGGGGTGAAGGGTTAAAGAAGTACAAATTAGTAGCTGATAGATGGTCACGGGAATGGGAAGCACGGTATAGGGAATGCAGTTAGCATTAATATGTTGGCTAGGTGGAGAGCCAGGGGAGGGAGGGAGCAATTGGGAGGATCGTTTTCTGAACTATATAGATGTCTAACCAATGTACTGTATACTTGAAAATAAATTTAAAAATTTAAAAATTTAATTTAATTTAAAAAAGATAGCACCCAAAATACTATGACTTGTTTCATTCTTATTTAGCCGAATTAATATTTTAAGATGGCCTACTTCATTTCTTGCTCTTGAAACTTGGTAATTGTCTCATTACTTTTTCATAAAATACCAAAATTTTTATTGCTATCAAAGAGGTCAACACCTTTTATCACTAAGTTTTATCTTAAATAAATGCTAATTTTAAAATAAAAATAAATTAATTAATTAAGCAGTATTAATTTGCCTAAAAGAGAATAAAACCGTGATAGATTTTTTCTTTTATTTTGATATGTAAATCAGGATTGGAATTATATTGTAATGAGATAAAAATTGATTAACACAGTCTTTGTTATGTAAAAACAAAACACACTAGAGGGGAAACTATTGAGTTACAATTAACCTCCAAGGATATAGCAAATAAGATATCATTAAAATATTTAAGTTTAATTATGCAATATGTTCCATTACATAATCAAAATACGTATGTACACACCACCGTGTTTCACTCACTTCTGAAACCTTTTGAATTTTTCTCTTAAGAATATTAATAAAATTATAGAAAATTCCTAGAAAGAAGTAACCACACTTTTACGCACATAAAATATTATTTTCTAAACTAATTAGAGAGTCCACCTGATTACTTTGCAAAGTTTTCCCCACACATTCAGTTTGACGTTCTCTCCATCTGACATTCCTACTGCTTCACATTGATCCAATCAGCACATTATCCTGCTTTTGGCTTTCCCAAAATGGAACCTGCTAATTTGAGTTTCCTGTCCCCTCATATTTGCCCCACAAATTAATTTATTTTAATCTGAGGCCTAATGGTAGTTATTAATGGCTACTGCTGCTCTTCTTTCTTCTTTGACCTACATTTATTTTATCTTTATTTTTCATATCGACATTTCCCAAAAGTCTGATTTTTTTAGGGTAACACATCCTACCTGTTGTAAAAGAGACACACCTCAGTTCCCATAGCTGGGGAGCTTGTGGCCCAGCTGGGTAGGGTAGTCAGGAGTAGTGTCCACCAAATGGGCATGTGATTTCCTTTAGCCAATGAAATGGGGACAGAGTGAATAATGTCAATCCAAACTGAAATTTTAAAAGACAATGCCATAATTCAGCACTGTTTCCCTCTTTTCCTTCCATGTTACCTCAGAAATGCTCTCCAACCCCTTCCACTCACTGATTGCAGATGCTCCAGAGGGATGTTGCTCCATTAGCTTGAACCCTGACACCCTGTGAGGAAGGTAGAGGGCCCCATTATAGACACTTGAATTTAGAAATTACCCAATGAACTATTATTGCTAAGGCCTCATATACTCTTCTCTAGTTAGGAAAAAGCACTTAATTCATGGCCAAAACATTTCCATATATTCCTCTTAATTTTTTTGCTTATATAATTCTATTTAAATTGTAGAAATATTTAGAGATTTAAAATATGTGTTCTTTAGCTATTTAATGAGGACTACAGTGGGAATCTCACTACAAAGAATACATTTAGACTGTATTTTGATGAAACTATTATGAAATCGAGGAGGGGTAAAGAAGTAGATTACTCAAATCTCTTTGGTCTTAGTAATAAAAATAGAACCAAGTATTCCATAACTGTAGATTCGTTAATGGTTAAGAAACGTTCTCGACTTTGCTCTTGAAGCAAGCTAATTCATATCTATATATCATGCCCAAGGTTGCTATGCCAGAGAATTTTCCAGCACTCGCTCTAATTAATTGTTGGAGAGGATGCAGAGAAAAAGGAACCCTCATACACTGCTGGTGGGTCTGCAAATTAGTACAACTAACTATAGAAAACAATACGGAGGTTCCTCAAAAAATTAAGAATTGATCTACCATATGATCCAGCAATCTCTCTACTGGGTATTTACCCCAAAGACTTGAAAACTCATATCCGAAAAGATATTTGCACACTGATGTTCATAGCAGCATTATTCACAGTGGCCAGCACATGGAAGCCACCAAAGTGTCCTATAGATGATTGGCTAAAGAAGCTGTGGTACATATATACAATGGAATATTACTCAGCCATTAGAAGAGATGAAATACTGTCATTTGCGACAACATGGATGGACCTCAAGATAATCATGCTAAGTGAAATAAGCCAGGCAGAAAAAGTTGCAAACCACATGATATCACTGATATGTGGGATATAAACCTAAAAGCAACAAATGAACAGGACAAACAAACAGAGACTCATGGACATGGACTATAGACTAGTGGTTACCAGAGGGTGAGGGGTGGGAGGAGGTAGATGGGGTAAGGGGGGTCAAATATGTGGTGACAGAAAGAAATCTAACTATGGGAGGTGAAAATTTTTTTCAAAAGTATTTAAAAGAGAACAACAAAAGCTATTTTTGTCCTCTTTACCTCATAGGGATTCTGGGAGGACAAAAAAGACAATAACCATAAAAGGGCTCTGCATATATTACTTAAAATTTTTTTTATCTCATGCGGATAAGGAAGAGAGGAACTGCTGCAAAAAGTCCAATACACTCTAGTGTCAGTCTTGCAGTATCAAAGTCTGGTTTATGTTCACCTGCTGAGCTACTCCAAAGCACTTTTGAAAGGTCAAAAGCAAGCTAGGAGATTGGAATATCTTGAGGCTGTTTCTGAAGCAAAATTAGAGTAGATAAATTCAGTCATAAGTTTGCTTGGTCCAAGAATCCTCTCACTATAGGATCTCTGAGGCTTAAAAAAAATACCAATGCTTAAGCCCAGACCTACTGAGTCAGAAACTCCAGGGGTGGGCAAAGCATATGTAATTTTAAAAACCTCTCTGGGTTAATGCTGTTTTTACTAAAAAGCCTATCTGCTCAGGCCTAGAGGTAAAACCAGGAAGCTGTTTCCAGCTGAAAGTCTTTGGGATTCAGGTCATGTTTGGGTCTTCCTAAATCTGAGTTGATTCCTGCAACCCCATAACACAATGTTAAAACTCTAGAATCACTCTGGAAACTTAAAATGCAGATTCCAGGGTACACATTTACTGATTCAGATTTAGTAGTTGTGGATAAGGCCCTGCGATATGGGGTGAAGTTCAATTTTGAAAACTGTGGCCTAAGAGTTTTGATCACTCTACAATAGGCAGTGCATTCCTGGTTCTTACAGAAGTCTGACCATCATCTTAAATTTAATGCATAATGACTCATCCTACTACTAAGATCCTCAAAACAGCAGGATCTCTTCAGTGCTATTGGAGTCCAAAATCTGACTATTATTCCCATGAACCTCTCCCTCCCTGACCTTCCTTCCCTGAGTTTTTACTTTTTTGGATCAACCACATAACAGGATGTGCTGAAAAACCATTCTACTTGCATGAATCTGGGATTCTATATTGTTTCTAAATGAGGTATCTGGATGAGAATAAAAAGTTCAGAGGCTATCATGAGGGCATAGGTGGGGTTTTGATGAACGAGGGCAATCAGACATAATTAGATAGTCTTCTAGTCACAGTTTCCCCGCTTCTCCCTTTGCTTCCAACAATGAATGATACACTGAAATCTGAAAGGTAGTGGCTGAGAGTGAAACAGAGCAAGATGACGAGCAAACGCCTCAAGAGCACACAGTGCATGTGCTTAGTTCTCCCTGACACTTGAGTCCAGACCATAGTGTATTCAAGGATCAGCAGAGCCTTCACAGCCAACTCCCGGCCCTTGGCACCAGCAAAGGCTTCATATAGTCTAAAAGGAACATGAGATGTAAGAGAGTGCACCATCTTGCAGATTTACTAAGAACTATTTATTTTGCACACCTTTATTTACTTTCCATAAAATATTTCTGTTCCCAGACGGTAGGAAACTATTCTATTAATTGAATGACAATAAGGTAAACTTGGATATTTGTTTAATCATTTAAAATGTTAAATCAACATAAATCCAAGTATAACTTATGATAGCTGATATATACAGAAGGAACAGACAACTGACAAATGACTTGTTAATTAGAAGCTAATTTACATGTATCTAGTCTGAAAGCAACAATTTTTTTCTTGGAAATACTGTGTACATTAATGACTTTTATTTGATAAAAATGTGTTCAAATTTCCATCCTAAACTGCAACTATTGTCAGGTGAAGAAAACTGTTTTCTAAATTAAATGACTAAAAATAGAATCAAAGAGAGAATTCTTGTTCATAAAAGTGCTAATGTAGCATCTACACCATCAATAAATTGCACAAACAGCACTAATTTTCACAAAAGAAGTTTAGAGTGCTCATTCTCAGCTTTGGGAATTTGTGAAGACATCACATATTTGTGCTTAAGAACAATACCTCTATAATGTAATGATGGCCTTTCTCTCTCTAGTCTCTTAAAGTTCCTGCTGCTAGCTATTACTAGGCCTAGTTTCCTTGACTATCTCTGTTACCAGATTTCACAAGAAGTAACTGGCTTTTTAGTACATTGCCAAAATCCTTATACACAATTTTAGTGTACTGCCAATGCCATATATACAAAGAGGGCCCTTAGCAAAATAAATAAGCAACGGACTAGGAACAAAATGATCAGTACAATAATCTACTAATATGTTAATCCTGACAGTGACTGGTTGTTGGCCACGTATGGCTGACTAATTTAATTATGTGCCTGATGATAATGAAGTTAAAGGAGTATATCCATACTCTTGCCCTCTCCTTCACCTTCTGCATCAACGACCTGCCTTTGAAACATATATATGCACATAATATGGACCTGTTACATTTATTATGTCCCATAGCCAGTAAATACAAGTCTAATCACCACCAAAACATGAGCCCTGGCTCACAAAAGGAATTTAATAGGAGTTTGTGCCTGGATCAAACACTTATCAATCAATCACCACCTCTAGAAAAATAAACAGTGGTGCACACTCACTGTGCATCAACAGCTGCCAAATGTGTATACAAGGGGCATCAACAACATTACACAGAAGTTCGGGGGCCCCTTCTAGCTAAGGCCTATGACTTTGATTCTGTGGTTCCAGCCAAACAATTAAAGCTCTAGTAATTTATATCTGAGTAATTTATATCTCTGTCACGTTAGCTTATATAAATCAGACAACAGGACTGGCAGACTTTATTACAGCATAATAATGGCTCTCATTTCTTGAGTACTGACTATATGGTGATGTTCTGTTTCTTCTTTTTCACCATTATATCCCTAGCATCTAGAGCAATGCCTGACACATAGCAAGTGCTCAAAAATATTTGTTGAATGAATGAATGATGAGTGCTTTAGTGCCTCACAACAATCCGATGAGTTAGGTTCTATTATTATCTTATTGTATAAGTGAGAAAAGTACACATATGAAGTAAAGTGACATGTTCCAGGTTCCTCAGTTATTACATAGAAAAGCCGGGATTTGAAACCAAATTCTATAAGACGCCAGAACCTGCCCACTAAACCCACCACACACGCTACCTCTCACAGTGATAGGCCAGCACAGAGAACTCCTCTCCTGTACTTCCCAAATGGAAATAAGCTCTTCTTCCCACTGCTCTGAAGTACCAGCATGCTATTTATACTTCTCTTAGGGTTCTGATCAATTCCGTCTCCATTTTACAAAGAAAGGGGAAGAAATATTTATTAAATACCTATCATGTTCTAAGCACCATGTAGGTATTTTTAGGCATGTTCCCTTATTCATACTTTGTCACGATCTACTGGGTAGGCATTTTGATTTATCCCCATTTAATGAAGGAATGAAATGACAGTGAAATCTTTTGTCACTATTTCCCAAACGTACCCAAGTAAAAATGAGGGATAAAGGGTGCCTAAAATACAGGTCATACTCCAAATCTTTTGATTCAGGCAAGGAGCCTAGGTCTGTTTGACTCCCAAGCTAAGTTCTAATCCTTTAGGGCAGAGGTCACATGTCAGCAACTTCTTTCCCTTCACTGTACATACTAGGCCCCAACTGTGTCTCATCTTTCTTAAATACAACAGTTTATAAGGTATATTCACATTATTCCCCAAAATAATCAATGGTTTCTTCTTATAGACAGAAAAAAGTAAAGCACAATCAAGTTCTATGGCTCCTGTTCAAAAGGAAAAAAGAAAAAAAACGGGTGGAAAAAGAAGGTAACGGAGAGAGAAAGAAAACATATTTGACAACTCAAAAATATTTACCCATTTCTTCTTCTCTTTGGGTTACCCTCCTTTTGACACCCACAGTGGATCAATCATTTTTATATTCTGCAAATCCCAGCATGAAGAGGTTTGTCAAGAGGATCATGCAAGCTTTTTGTAATAGGCCTCTCAAAAAACTGTATTTTTTTTCATTGGTAATAATCAGTGAAATCTTTACTGTATTTTTATTCTCCATATTACAGAACTGGTGTTCTGTAGGATGAATTCTCAAAATAGGGCATCATGAAAGAATTTATAGAATGTGGTATATATTTAAGGAAAACACTCTATAATGCTCTGACCAATTTCAGCTTTAATTGAGTTTCTTTAGGATATTTCCACTTAAATATGTTTCCTAGAAAAATTTTGCCCCTTATCATATAAAGCGCTCTCCCTGGAATAGACTTAGGAAGTAGTTTAGAGAGCTGAATGATATTAACCTAAATGTAATTTTACTATCTTTAGCTTACTCAGGTGGATAAATTTTCACAGCACAAGGGATAAAAAGAAATCTAACTTTCTTTTGAATTTTATTGCATTTTTTTCTTCCGAAATAAACAAAGAATTGAGATCCCTACAGCAACCAAAGAAAAGATTTAATAATAATCCCAGATTTTATAAGCATGCCCAGTCAAAAAAGTGAACTCGCTTTTCTTAATTGACAAGGAAACCTTAAGAATTAGGAGAATTAGGATAATTTCTTAACATGAAGTGAGATGCTGTGACCTAAAATCTGAGTACCTTATACCTTTAGAGTGACAGGTAAGTAAAACTGTGCTTCGACGCACAGTAAAGTGGGACTTGAGAGAAAGTGGAAGGATCATCTCTCTCTGAGCAGTAGCACCAAACACACCCTTTCAGCCGTGAAAGGAGATCATTCATGTAAGGAATGATCCCACTCCTCAGCTGAACTGACTGACCATTTGACTTAACTGGGCCAATACAAATATCGCTCCCTGGGAACTTAAAATTGGGAAAATCAGAGGTTAGTTGAGTTGGAAATTCAGAGCCAAATTGTCATAGGGGTAAGCCAAAGGAAAGCCAATGAGCAAGCTGAAGTGCCAAAAAAAATAGAGAAGCCAGAATTTCACTTTGCAAATCAAAAGAGAACAATGAGGCAGACACAGCAAGGAGAGATAGAAAGTAGGCAACACCATGGGAGCAACCTGGGTTCCCGTCTGTCCTCTTCTATCCCCAATGTCCTAGCATATTTCCTGTCCTGTTTGGGAAGAATCACCAAGTGACCTGCCCTTGCATTTATATAAACATTTTCATTTGTGATAATTGAGTGGGTTTCTATTCATTGAAACCAAATAGCCTTGACTAAGACAGGCACCTTCACAGATGAAGTGATATCTGAACTAAGCAGCAGGTGTTCACGAGGTGGCTGGCCGATGGAGAAAAGGCATCCCAAAAAGAGGAAACAGTCTAAGGTCAACCTTGAGGCAAGAGAGAGCAAGTTGAGTTCTAAGAACTACAAGTAGTTAAGTACATACAGCGAGAGCACAAGGAACGCTGGAAGAGTGAAGAGGTGGGGAAAGAAAGGCTAGAGAGAAGGGCAGGAGCCAACGCAGGAAGGACTTCATGATACATGCCAAGGTATTTAGTCTTTATCCTGTAGTTGATGGTCTCAGACGTGTGTTTTAGAAAATCATTCTGGCCATGATGTGGAGGCTGAGGTGGAAGAGGGTTGGGCAAGACTGGAGGCAGTGAGAAAGTGAGCTTTTCAAGGGTAGCTTTGCATGTCATTATTGTTTCCACGACCAGGGACTATTTCAAGGGAGAAGGAAAAGGAAAAAAGCATCAGCTTGGTCCTAAGAAGCAAGTCAGCACAATACCCTGTGAAATGAGTCTTGCAGCTTGGTCAGTGGTATAGTTATACCATGTTCCACCTTCAGGCCTGATGTTTTAAAGAAACTACTACAGTGTTAGGCTTGGTGACCTATGAGCACCACGAATGTGACCTAGTACATGATGAAATACAGATCACAAAAGAAGCTCACACTTTGAAATACCACACAATTTCACACTTCATTTCCCCAGTTCTCATACTCATTTATTAATTTCCCATCATAACATAAAGCCACATCAAGCTTTAGTTACTTCAAGAAAGGCACCTTTCATAAAGCCTGATAAAAACATTAATAATTAAAGGCTGACTTTGAAAGAAGGGCATCTAAAACTCTTTGGAACAATGTTTTTATCCTATTCAGTAATACAAAAGGAAGACATGAATACCCCTGAATAAGTGGAAACTATGGATGTTCTGATCCTAATTAGTTTAGATAACAGGACAAATCAAATTCCCAAATACTTAAGTGGATGGAAATGGAGCTGTCAAGTTTGATGATAGTCTAGGCTGTGAACACAATAAACTTCCTACCTTATCAGTAATTTCTCTTATACAGAATGTAAAAAGTAGACAATATTACATTCAAAACAAAGAGCTGACCACAAAGTGTCACACTAACATTCTGCTTTGACTCGAGTTTTTCTTTCCACACTCAAAATGCCTGTCAACTGTCTTCACTTATGGAGGGATCTCCATGCTTACACTATACCCTGACAATAGTTTCCATCCCCTCTCATTCCATGTGTCACTGGAGTGCAGCATTCCAAACACATCTGAAATGCTATTTGCTGTAAGGCATTAAGTCACCTTAATTACAGCCATGATAAGGATTCCTTTTATCCTCACTGCACAGTAAGTTATCTACCAGTTGCAGCTTTAGCATCACTTGGGAGCTAATTAGGCAGTCTCAGGCCCCACCCAAGGCTGACTGCAATTTTCATTTTATCAAGATCCCCAGGAAATCTTATGATAAGTTTGAGAACTGCCAGATATTTTTTAAAAACACGGTTGAGGAGTTTGACTAAAACCTAAGATTTGATCTCAATTTTCTTTGCTAGTCTGGAGAAAAGGCTTCCAAGTCCTGTATGTAAATCTACTGTCATTTACCCGCAGTGGGACCTTTCAGGAAGATGGCATGTGATGTGGAAACATCAACTTTAAGTCAGAGAGATCTGAGCTCAAATCTAAGCCCTGCTACTCATATGCTATAGGACCCTGGGCAAGTTACTTAAATACATTGGTGAGTCTTTTGTCCCTTTTCCTTTGAGTTGAAGGGACCATTAGTTTTGTTTGTTTGTTTGTTTGTTCTTATTTGGGGGATTATTTTAGATCATTGTAGACTCATATGCAATTGGAAAAGTAACACAGAGAAATCTCATATATCATCACCCAGTTTCACTCTATGGTAGCATCTTGCACAAATACAGGACAATAGCACATGAAGGAAATCTGTTCTCTGTCTCCTATGTTTGTCATTTCAAGAATGTTATATAACAGAATCACACAATGGTTATTCTTCTGAGATTGGCTTTTTCACTCAGCATAATTCCCTTCAGATACATCCAAATTGTTGCATGTATCAATAGTTCATTCCTTTTTACTGTTGAGTCTTATGGTATAGATGTACCACAGTTCGTTTTAACTGTTCACCTGTTGAAGGCCATTGGATTGTTTCCAGTTTTTGGCTTGTATAAATAATGCTGCTATGAATAGGTATGTATAGGTTTCTGTGTGAACACACAAATTTCTATTTTTCTAGGATAAATACTCAAGAATGCAATTGCTGGGCCATGTAGTCATTTTGTGAGAAACCGTCATACTGTTTTCCAGAGTGGCTGTGACATTCCTATTAGCAATGTATGAATGAATGATCCAGTTCTCCACATCCTCTCCATCATTTGGTGTTACCTCAATTAATTTTAGCCACTGTGATAGGTATATAGTAATATCTCATTGTGCTTTTAATTTGCATTTCCCAAGTGGGTAATGATGTTGAGAATCTTTTCATGTGCTGATTTGCCATCTATGTATCTTTTCCAGTGAAATGTCAGTTCATGCCTTTTGCTCATTTTCTAATTGGATTGCTTGTTTTTTACTGTTGAGTTTTGAGAGTTTGTTATATATTCTAGGTAGAAGGCCTTTGTCAGGCATGTGGTTTGCAAATATTTCAGTCTGTTTTTACATCCTCTTCACAGAATCTTCTGTGGAGCAAAAGTTTCTAGCTTTGATGAGGTTTAATTTATCAATTTTTCCTTTTATGGATCGTGCTTTTAGTGTCAAGTCTAAGAATTTTAGATTTTTTCCTGTTTTTTTTTTCTTCTAAAAGCTTTATAGTTTTGTGTTTTATATTTAACTCTGTGATCCACTTTGAGTTAGTTTTTGTATAAGCCCCCCATGAGGTTTATATTGAAGTTCTTTTGCTTCCCCTCCTTTGAATGCCCATTTGCTCACCCCATCAATTTTGACCTGCACTTTCAACATAACAGTAACTTTGCAAGGAGAAAAAGAAATCACAAGTCTTTAAACTAAATGTACATATTAAATGTAAGAAACCACAGTTATAGAAACATTAAAATGTTTTATTATGTACTAAGTCACATCTGGTGGTACATATGCTCATAGGCCGGAGGCTGTAGTATTTCTTTAAAATAGCAGGCCTGAAGGTAGAACACTGTACAACAAAACCACTGACCAAGCTGTATGACTCTTCCTTTTCACATGGTGTGCTGACTTGCTTCCTAGGACTATTGTGATGCAGTTTTTTTCTTTCTCCTTCTCCCTTAAAATAGCCCCTAATGGTGGAATAAGAATGTTCCTAGATTCTGGAACTACCCAAATCCTAATATCATTGGGATAAGAATAAGAATGTTCCTAGATTCTGGAACTACCCAAATCCTAATATCATATCCAAAGGAGAAATTATATCTGGCTCAAAGTCTGCTCATAAGAGTCATTAAAAACAGCCTGTGCTTTAATTGTTTGCTTTTCCTCACATTCATAATTGTTTTGATTTAATAAGTAATGTATTGATTCATTACATTTTTGTTGTTTCAGACTTAAAACAACATAGCAGTACTTAGAGTAAATTGTGAAAGACCATTTCACACAACACTCTATATCAATCTCATTTCTTTAAATAAAAGTAGCTTCCATTAACAATTTTGCATGTATTGTTTAGTTTCTTTTCTATACATTTATCTATACAGTAAGTCTCACTTAAGTTCCTCAATAGGTTATTTGACTTTAAGTGAAATAATGTATAATGAAACCAATTTTATCATAGGTTAATTGATATAAACACGAGTTAAATTCCTATGGCATCTCATCAATGTTAGAATAAAAATGACATTGAAGAAAATGACATCGAACAGAACGACAATGAACAAAACAATGTTATTCGAGGACCCGCTGTACGTGGATATACATATACATAAATTTAGGCTGTTTTGTGAAATCGAATGATTAATATATTTCCTTTGCGTTTTCTCTCATTTTTAAGTCCTTCTCCTGCCCTGAGATTAGTTGAATCATGGTTTAATTTTTGTGAATAACTTCTGAACCCATCTGTAACATATTTTGTTGTATGGCATGCAATAGGAATCAACTTTTATTTTTCACAAATATTTACCTTATTTAGTATATGGCCATATTAAATCCTATTTAGACAGTTTTGACACATGCTACGTACCTATATAAATTTAAATATTTTCCAGATGTTTATTCTGGTTCATTGATTTAACTATCCTTTCGGGGAAGGGTCAGATTTGAATTTTATATTGAATACTTTTTGACGTCTGACAATTCAGTTCCCTTTGTCTTATCTGTCAATATTTTGTTGGCTGCTATCACCTCTAGCTTATTTTTCATGACAAAAAAGTGAATCCATATTTTCAAATTCAAAGAACAGTCCTAGTGAGTCTTTGATTGCGGCCAAATTTACAAATACGTTTAGGAAGCGCTATATATTTTTGCACCTATACATTTGTGACTGTCAGTAAAGTTATGAAATGCAGACTGAGAGAAATAATTGAGATGCTCTCTAAACTTACTTGAAGCCCTAAAATTCATGCCCCTCTTTTTTAACCTTTAAAGTTCTTTAGGTCTTTATGTACACAACACAATACTGTCACAATCTTCAAAGGACAGAGAAACCGTAGACTGCACATGTCCTGATAACTATTTAGTTTTGATTTTTTTAAATAATGAGAAAATATCTTATGCTACAAGGTAGAGAAACTGTGTGTGTGTGTGTGTGTGCACGCGCGCACACAAGTGTGTCTAGGAATTTGAGAGTTAGCAGGTGAAGATGGAAGAAAAAGCAAGGCTTGATTCTGAGTCCTAGAATACATAAATAAACTGTGTTATTACTCCAAGTGCAAAGGAAAACTATTGTAATAAATGCAAATCAAAAATATTTAATTTGGAAAAAGAGATAATATTAACCCAGCAATTATGCTAAGTACAATTTGCTAGTGTGAGTTGCCTGGAAGAATTAGGCAACTTCACTCTAAATAACTGAATTTTAATGAAGCTTATTATGTGTGTTATTTTTTTCTATGCTAGTTTGTTTACTATTCGCAATGACAAAATTGTCTTTAAAAAAATAGCTCATTGCACACTATTCCTATACTGAAAGGGACAAGGTAAAATCAAATAAAGAGTATGTGTCTTCTAATCTTCCAACAATTAAAGTGGCTTAATTATTAAGTGAAAATATCCACCTGTAAAAGAGACCACTAGCCTTAAAATATCCTTTTTCCTCTTCCACCTAATAAGAACCCTAATTTTTAGCTCGCCATATTGCTGCTCAAATGAAGGACGATGTGCCCCAGCCTCAGCTGCAGATAGATAAAGCCATCTGGCAAAGTTATGTTTGCGTGTCCTTTTTTGCCCCTTCTATCCTGACGACTGGGGGTTTGACAGCTGTACTGGACCATGAGGACAGGGGTTCATTATATTGCTAAGATGGAATAGTGAGCTGGAAGGAACCTGGGTGCCTGATGAATATATGGAAAAGCCATACCATGTAATCTCCAAAGTAAATAAAGCCCTTTCATTCATGATAGAATTAACTTCTCTCTTATTGAAAATATTTTCATTTGTTTTGTTGTATGCAGCTCAGCCCAATCCCAAATTATGTACCACTAATGCTCAGTAAGATCAAAGTTTGTGGAACCCAGTGATTGAAACTACTTTTGTACAGAAATTTCTCTTTAAATTACTATTGCTATAAAAATTTGCTATGTCCAAGTCAATATATTTTAATTGAAGATTTTTATGTTAAAAATTTCCAAGACAAAATAGATAATCTACTATTTTTCTAGACTTTGTTTTGTCCATGTTTTTCCCATCAACATGAACACTTTTGAATAGAAACAAATAAATGTTTATAAAAATCATAAGCAACAAATAAAGTCTAATTTTCTTCCCTTTTAAGCATCATCATTGAAAGAGTTAGGATCAGTGTTGTTTCAAAGAAAAAAGTGTATATTAACTTTATTGCATATTAACTTTATATATAAAATTATATATAATATAAATATATTAATTTTAATTTTATACATACATAATATTTGACCTTTTATTTTTCTTATTTTACTGCTATGATTAGGACCTCTAGTACAATGGTGAATAGAAGCAGTGAGCATAGACACACATCTCATTTTTAATTGTAAAGGGAACACTTGTAATGTTTCAGCATCCAATATGACATTTACTGCAGGTCTTTGTAGACACTGTTTAATCAGTTAGGAAAGTAACTTTCTATTTCCAATTTGCTAAGAGTTTTTATTATGATAAGATACTGGATTTCATCAAAACTTTTTGTTAATGTTTAGGCCCTGTTGGATTTTTGGTGAATATGCTTTTAACAAGTGATCGAATCTCTTTAATGGCTACAGACCTTTTTGATTTTCTATTTCTTCTTGAGTTCTGTTGAACTCTTTTTCCAAGACTGTCCATTTTGACAGTCTTACTGACCATTTCCATGTACTAAAAAGGGCAGTGATTTAAAGGGCCTTGTTCAAACTCCCAGGTCCATCATTTACCAGGCATTTTTTCCCAGGCAAGCCAACATATACTCTGAATCTACTCCCTTATTTATAAACCAGACATAATCATACTTAGCTCAAAGAGTTCTTGGTAGATATATTTAACTGTTTGATATTGTATTGCAAGTACTGTAAACTATATGACATTATACTCATAATGTATTACTCTAAACCACAAATAAGTAATAAAATAATTATGAGAATGCTACCACTATGATTTTTGTTAGAGGTGTTAGGGGTAGGAATTCTAATTGTAGACTCTCAGAAATGGAAGGTCAAATAGTTTAGGATTCCATCATTATTCAGCCTGTATAGATCACCTAAAGAACCAAAACTTCACTACATCTGAGGCAGTCTTCCCAGTCTTCAGAGAGCTGCATTATTTAAAAGTTCTTTATGTGGAGCCATAAGAGCCTACTCTAAACAGCCTACGCCAATTTTATCTACTTCTCTTTTTCTTGGAGAAAAATCAAGTCTTTGATACAACAGCCCTAAAATATTCAAGTCAATTATAAAAGTCCTTCCGGTATCATCTTGCTGATCATGAAAATAATACGGATTTGGAATTAAGAAAGATCTTGAATGGTGGTTTTGCTATGTGCAGATTAGGGTTCTTATAAAAGAGACATTGTAGAGCTCCCTTGCCTCTTCCTTCATGTGGGGGTGCAATGTGAAGATGGCCATCTAGGAATCAGGAAGTGGATTCTCACCACACGCCTTATCTGCCGGTGCTTGATCTTGGACTTTCCAGCTTCCAGAACTGTGAGAGATAAATTTCTGTTGTTTGTAAGCTACTCCATCTATGGTATTCTGTTACGACAGCCCAGTTGGCCTAAGATGAGAAAATTATGATGTATTTTCTTACCTGATACTAATCTGCATTTATTCTGAGATTCTCATTCCTCACTCCTATCTATAAATTAATGAAGAACTGTTTAGAGTCACACAGAAATCCAAGACACTAAATCTAGATCAAAAACAGGATACGTTGCAAGATTATAAAGGTAACATTTGACCAAGACTCACAAGTGGTCAGGGAGTGAGCATAGTGAATATCTGCAGATGAAAGAGCTGGAGCTAAGCAACCACAAGGAGACAAATGTGGTTGAATCAAGTTTGGGGAGCACGTCTGGCATATAATGGAGAATGAATCTATAGGGCCTTGTAGGTCACTGCAAGGACTTTCGCTTGCACCCTGTGTCAAATGGAGGGTCACTGCAGAGTCTGAGAAGAATAATATGATTGGACTTCCATTTTAAAAGGATAACTTTGGGTCCTTTATTGAGAATGAAATGAGGGAAGGGAGGGACAATGGTATAAGCAAGAAAATTATATTGTATTATTGTTGTCTGCTATAATTCAGGTGTTTCTGTCAAGGGTGTTGAGATAACAAGTGTAGTAGCACCCCTGATCCACACGGGGTACATTCCAAGACCTCCAGTAAATACCTGATTTTGCAAATAGTACCAAATCCTATATATATTGTTTTTTTTTCCTTATACATAAAGTTTAATTTATAAATTAGGCACAGTAATAGATTAACAACAATAACTAATAAAATGGAACAATCATAATAATATACTGCAATAAAAGTTATGTGAATGTCGTCATTCTCTCTTTAATAACCGATCTGATAACCCAGATGGCTACTAAGGTGACTAGCAGGCAGGTAGAATATACAGCATGGATACACCACAATAGAGATGATTCACGCCTGGGTGGGACAGCACATGGCAGCTCAATATTTCATTATGCTACTCAAAACAGTATACAATTAAAAACGTATGGACTATTTATTTCTGGAATTTTTCATTTATATTTTTGGAGCTGAGTCGACAATGGGTAAGTAAACCGATATCAAGTATGAGGGGAGAGGAAAGGGGCTACTGTGGTTGGATTCTAGATATATTTCAAAGGTATATAAAATAGAATATCCTAATGGATTGTGTATTATATGTGACAGCCTTAAAGTAGAAAAGATCTCAACCAGGAAAAGTAAAGGAGAGACGACAAAAAAAAAAAAAAAAAAAGAAAGAAAGAAAAAGAAAAAACTAGATAGGGTTGTAAGATATGTAGGGAGAGATCTGGGAAAAAATATTGATTAGTTCTTGTTCTTCACCCTAGCCAGTGATAACAAAAATCAACACATTAAAGAACATACATCAAGAAAACAGAACACTCTATTCAGAGATGCCTCTGAAGTTGTTTTCTGATATGCAGTATAGTAAATCCCATTAGTTTTCTTTTCAAAATGTAAAGAAGAGGAGAAGGCAAAAAATGCAATAGTAAAACACAGTGCAAACCCTGAAGATTGATATCATCCAAAGCTACTTCCTGAAGATCTATAGTTATATTTTTTTACAGTAGCATCCATGGTTTATAGGTCAAAACAAAGAAGACCTGTTTTGTCTTATACCACATTTAATGTCCTCTGTGTTTGGAATGCCAAAATATCCCTCTTTGTGAATTGTCACATCTCTGTTGATGGCAGCTTTGCCCTGGCAGCAGTGACTATTAAGCGAATTCACTACAGAGAATAAAAGTGAACAAGGAGGACAAGGGAGAATGGAAATAAAGAATAAAGTTGGAATGATAATATTAAATCTGATAGGGAAAATATTTACTACACTCTTTAATTATAATAAATACATATATTTAAAGGTGATAGGTTTTTTCCTCTCATGTCAGAAAAAAGACAGGTAGACTTCTGTATAGCTAATTTAATTTTCCTTCCTTTTTTTTTTCTTTTCCAGTGATCTAATCACAGATTGTTATACTTTGCCAAACGTTCTCCCAGGGGAAGAAAACAAAATGTAGAAACCAGCACCCATCTGCTCCTTTATTACTGGCATCATTTCGATGATGTTTATAATTCTTTTTATAGTAATAAAATATCTGCTCAATGATTAATAATTTAAACTATAGTAAAACAAACCAAACAAATGGCTCCAATGTAAGAAAGCAGCATAAGAAATAAGTTTGGACAAAATGCAGTATCTGTCAAAATGAAGAAAAACAACATGTTTTATGGCCAGAGCACTGAGGTATACATTCAAAAATCTAGTGTCTAGAAATCTAATCAAGAATGGCAGTAGACATTTTTTCTTCTGAAAAATCTGATTACATTACTGCAAAATCATTTCTCTGATGTCTTATTAATTGAAAACTGCCTACTAGTAGACGCCTTCTACCCTATTTCAACAACTGAAGTTCTACTAGATCTGCTATATCATCATAAAATAGATATAATTGGTGTCGATCCAAGATTCTCTTCTCAACCCCATCCACCCAAACCTGTATAACTTTTCATTTTAAGCCTTTGCATTTTTAAGGCAGAAAGAAGATGCTTTCCACAGCTTATTCACCACATGCATCAACTGGCACAATTACCTAAGTATACACTTTTACTTTTGGCTACTAAATGTATTTCAAAAATACCTCTTGCGTAAAAAGGGTTTCTACGAAATTTAACTCTTTCCAGTAATAAATTCCTGAAATTTCAGAGAAGAGAAACAACGATTCTACATGGTATCCTTGAATATAAACTTTAAAAACAACTGGAATTGGCTTTGATAGAAAGTAAATGAAATTTCACATGGAGAGGACTTCTGAGATACTAGAAATGTTCTATTTCTTGACCTGGGTGGTGGTTCCCTAGGAGTTCATAGCTGTTCTTTAAACCACCTAAGCTCTATACAAGCATCTGTATGTATGATACACAGTTGGCCCTCCATATTCTCAGGTTTCCCATCCACAGATTCAATCAACTGCGGATCAAAAATACTCAGAAAAAAAAAAAAAAATCCCAGATGCTTCCAAAAAGCAAAACTTGAATTTGCCACGCACCAAGCACTGCACGGAATCCACAAAAAAGAAGTGATGTGTAGGCATGACTTACTGTAGTCAATATGCAAATATAGGTTATATGTAAACACTCCACCATTTGATACAACGGACTTGAGCATCTATGGATTTTGGAATCTGAGTGGGTCCTGGAACCAATTCCTCGTATATACCAGGAGACGACTCTGTATCGTATTTAAAAAGCAATGAAATTTTCTTTAAAGGTCTTTAGGAATTCAAATACTTAGGTGTATTTCTACTGAGATTCAGGAGTTGGAAGTAGTATTTCAAGGTTTATTCCAGCCTCCTGACTGTCTATTTATTACATATTAGTCAATCTATCACTGTCAACTCTTTACATTAAAGAATATTTCAAGATGAAAAACCAGAAACTCTTCTATCTTAATCAAGACTGTTAAGCAAAAATTAAAGACTTTCATGATATATGTGTTGTTACTAATGTATTAGAATATAAAGCTAAAACTGCAAATTTGCCTTCTCCTCACTATTTTCTTCTTATTTTTATTTACTGATGAACAGAAACTCAATATGAAACAACTATTCCCTTTGAATTGACAATATATTAAAAACAAAACCAAAGCAGATATCTACCTTTCGAGTATAATTACAGCGATGCTACATTTCTCTTTTAAATAATAAGAATTATCATTCAATCCAAATCGTAGGAGTTTAAATAAGTTTCTCTTGCCATACATGTAGAAAACAAAAGTTAAGAAAATATAAAACCATATTCATATCTTCCTTTCTCTCCATTATATTCAGCTGAATTTATCTTTTTACTGTCTAATATTAACATTTTAGAAGGAGTAATATAAAAATGGTCTTTAAATGTTGCTATTATTTTACAAAAATAAAAAAAACTTAGTATTTGTATTGTTTATATTTTTTCCTCTTTTTAGGAGTAATTCATGTCCAAAGAACATAACAGCCACTCTTTAAGACTGGTATTATTAAAAAGAGTGAAATCATATGTAGACTTCAAAAGACTTTACAAGAAATAGTCAAAAGTGCCATGACATTTAAAGGCAATGACTTCTAATCTAGAAATTTATGATATTTATTTACTTTAAAAAAAATTTTAAAATGGCAGTTTTAAATCTATGAGAATGAACTCACCACCTTAGGAGTGGGCAAACAAATAAAAGTTTGTACGACTAAATATTCAAAATGTAATTTTCTTTTTAAGTGTTGCTTTAAAATATTTTTAAAATTTTCCATGAAAAATTACAAATACCTACACTGATTCCTATAAGTGCACGATGACATCATCCACATAAAATATTTCTTTAGGCCATGGCATTTCCTCAGTGTTGCATTGTAATTTAAGGTGAGCCACATAATGGATTGCATTATAATGAATCATACGGATCTTTAAATGACTTATCTAATTTCACTTTGCAGTCTAAAAGTGCATATATAATTATGTTGTTTCTCTACATGTCTCTTAACGTTTCTCCTGATTAATTCTAAATGTGGTTCAGCATCTTGCTCTCTTTAGTTGAGAAAACTATAAATAGTGAAAGACAGGAAACTCATTATTAATGTAACTTTTACATTTTATTCAATTAATGAGAATGCATTAAGTTACTTAAATTCACCCCTTATATAACAACTTATGCTTTCATTTAATCACTTAGATGTTAGAAAGGAGAGGAGCATATTTGTGGGTTGAAGTTATAAGAGCAAGCACTATAAGATTAAACAGTTTATTAATTTTGTTTAAAATACAACACAGTTATTGAAACTTATTTGCTTCAGATACTGTGCTAGCCTCTTGAAAAAAAATGATAAGAAGAAATGATGCTTACCTGGCTTTTATTGGGGCAGGTGGGGGGCGTTTTGGAAAAGAATGGAAGACAAACATTGCAAGACAATATGAGAAGGCCTGTAATAGAAGCAAATACAACATGCTGTGTGGTACAAAGAAGATGAAGCAAGGGATAGTGGAAGTATCAAGATAGTCATCTAAAATACATAATTATTAGTAAATTCTTAATAGGAAGTAAGAAAATGAAGAGCAGTCCATCTGTTCTCTGGCACATCCCTGGAGAAGAAAAGAATAGTATGCCAATGGCTTCAACTCTGGATAGATGGAAGGCTGTGAATGCATCCTGGCTTTTATGAATCCATGGGCTAGAGTGAAGGGGAAAAGGCACAAGAAAGAAGACACTGCTTACTCTTTCTTATTATTCTGGTTTCAGCTTCCCTGTGAGGTGAGTGGCCTTCCCCTACCCTCCAATACAATATTGCACTGATCTCTCATTATTCCCTGTCTTGGCCTATTCATAGTGAATATTCTCTTTTGTTTTAAGTGGTTTATTATTCACCTTCCTCACAAGATGGTAGGTTTCGAGAGAGCACTGAGCTGTATTTCTAACCACTAGCATGTGTCTGGCCTGTAGTAAGTACTCGATAATTATTATTAAATGGAAGAATTAAATCAATAAGAAAAAAGAAAAGAAAAAGAAAGGGGAGTAGTCCACATAAAAAGGGACAGGAATAGAGAACAATAAAGCACTGTCTCAGGTGCACCAAGGCACCAATCTCTCAGCTGCCTCAGAAACCATTCCTTACCAAAAGTTCAAAAAGAACATTCTGAAAGGACTATGCTTCTTACATATTCTACATATTGAAAAAGTTTGTCAGATTGAAAGCCAGGACATCAACTGCATTTTACACATATTACTATCTCTACTGCAAAGTGAAAAAAAGATACATTTTTAATGAGGATATTATAATTGAGACCTTATTTAAATAAGTAGGTTTTTCAACATAAAATATTAATCTGTTCAATAATCGTATTTGTAAGAAAGAACTGGAGCATTATCGTGTGAGCCATAAGTTCAAATTCCTATCTGAGCACTTAAATTTTTTCCACAAACATCACTATTAATCTGCCTTTTTTGCATTTTACTGCTGTTACTGTTCAAAATTTCAATGTCCTAGATAAGTGGCAATTCAAGAACACATTCAAATTCAAGTGATATATTATTCCCTTTGACTACAAAGGTATATTTGCCCATTCAGATTTTTTTCATTCAAGTTCTGCAACAGCTGTTGCATGATATATTTCTGAATACACAATACACACTCTGCTTTCTCAACTACTTTAACATATAGTAATTTCTACAATCCTTAATCCTTTCTCTGAAACACTTAAAATATGTTTTAAATTTAAATTAAACCAGACAGAAAAGTTATTTATGCTATTTCCTTTGACGTAACTTTAATATTAAAATTTATTCAATGTATCTTATAGGTTAAAAGTAAAATGTCATGAGCCTCATTATTTAAATTTCATGTAGGAAAACCATCTTTGCCTAAAATATTTTGACATAGAAGGCGATCCTGTACCTAGTATTGTTGCTCAGTAAAAATTAAATATCTTTTGGTATTATAATTCCCCCTACATTTAAGAGGTCCTTCCAGCTTTAGTACACTTTTTCTATTTTATGTTTAGATATATGAATCCTGAAAAAATAAAAGGTGAACTTATACTGACAAAATTATGAATGTTCTTGTTTATAAAGAATCTCTTCTGAATGATTTATGACTCAGCCGCCACCAATGGCAGATATACTCTTTAATGAGCTGGCAACTGAGTAAATTTCTTTAAGTGTACCCAAATCCCATCTTCCAAAATAGACAATTATTGGTTATTGTTTAGTTTTCATATATTCAGTGAAGCCAATATACACACTTCTGAAAATAGAAGAAACCAGCTGCACAGCACTGGGCACGCCCTATAAACCTAGAAACTATCATCCATTAAACAGGCTATTGTGAGGGCTAGATGTGGTGGTATACATAAGACTCTTGAAAACTATAAAAAGCCATATACATGCAAGATTCATATTATTACTAGTAATGACTAAAAAAAGTGAAATATGTCATTGATTTATCTCTTCCCCTTCCATGTAAGATCTGAACGGCAAAGGGAAAACATGCAGAGACCAAAAAATAAACCAAAATGGCCCCTTTCTATCGGTCTCTGAACACAATATACACAGCATTAAACTCACAGTAAGTGGATAGACACCATCTTCTCTGCCCGAGTTATTATAATTGCCTCCTAGCTCATCTCCCTGCTTTTGCCCTTGACACCTTATAATCTGTTCTCAGTACACAGCAATCATAATAAGGCTTTAAAAATAAAGCAGTTCATATCATTCCTTTGCTTAACACCCCTCCACAGCTTCTCATCTATCAGAGTAAAAGTGAGAGTCCTTACGCTGGCATGTGAGGCTCTACACAACCAGTCTCTGCAGCCCCCACCCCACCTCATGGGTGTCTTTTCCCTCCAACCTCTCCCCTGCTCAAGGTCCTCCAGGCACACTGGCCTCCTTGCTCTTCTTTACACAGGCATGCTCCCACTGCCGACTCTTTACACTTACTGTTTACTCTGCCTAGAATATCCTTACCCCCATGTTTCTATGTGGTTTCTTCTCTCGCCCACCTTCAAGTTTTTGCTCAATTGTCATCTTCTTGGTGAGGTCTTCCTTGACCTTGGTACTTAAAATTGCAACCCTCCCTATGCATCTGGCATCCTCTATCTCCCCTTCCTACTCCAAAATATTTAGTCTTATTACAATATGATCTGTTTTACTTATTACTTTGATTTCTGACTGTGAGCTCTATGAGAGTAGGGATTTTGGTATGCTTTGTTCACTACTGTACCCCTAATTACTGCAGTGCCTCAGTAGGACATCAGTAAATATTTGTTAAATTAACAGATAAGGAAATTTTACCTCTTATACGTCTGAGCTACCTGTAAACTATAATATTATCGCAAACTCTGATGAACTCATTTCAAGCTAAAAGAAAGAAAAAAGATTATACAAATAATGAGGAACAAAACAAAATAAACTAAAACATGTCTAATATATCAATAAATTGGCATTAAATTCAGGAGTGTTTCACCTATTCATAAAACTTTTTGTTTAACCAAATATCAATGTATCATTCAAGAACACATTTCAAATCCATTTTTGATTAAAATTAAAAAAAAAAAAACAAAATATGGGAACCATTTAATGTCAAATACATTCAATAATTAAATTAATTACATGTATCTTTGATTCTCCTCTATGTGAAATCAAGATTGCCACTAAACCAATAAGAGATGGCAGTATCTCTGCATTTTACTTCCACAAACATATAAAATAAAGTTCGTATTTCGGCCATTATA
>NW_006436298.1:29722620-29724072 GCF_000325575.1 Pteropus alecto | reverse complement strand
GGAGGATCTGTTATCAGAAAATGTGAGCTCCTGGGGACAGGCTGAAGAACCCAGCATCTTTCGCCATAGTAATTCTGGCCTCAACTAATTAGAATGTGATGAAACCATCTCTAGCTGTCTTTCAAGTACTTACAGCAAATGAATCAAATGCTTGAAAAAAACAAATTTCTTCTAGAAAATAAAAATGTTGCAAACAAGATCTGGCAAAATTATAATTTTTACAGTAGCTGTTTCAGGATTAAGCTTATTGAGTCCTGGTGTCAAACACACTTTTATGCCATTTTATTTCAATGGCCACATCAAAAAAGAAAAGTGCAGTTGTCACTCATACTGTGTTTGATCCCCACAATGTGTTCAATCCCTTCCTTAATATCCTGTAGCACCGATGACCTTTTGTAACAAATTTGGTACTATAACTGTTTCTTGTACATTCACATTGTTTCTACACAAGAGCTCCTCCAGGGCAGAAATTCTCCATCAATAAATACTCAATTCGATGACGGTAAATCCCTGTTTATAACATCATCAAAGAAAAATTAGTGAAAAGATATAAATAATCGGAAGCAGAGCTGTAGGCACTGACATGATATAATCAGTCAGGGTCTCTGCCTTTCCCCATTCAATAGAAGGTAAACAAAAAAGCTCCTGGCCAAGACATGATCCCCACAAAATTTGCCTTTAGAGTCTTCAGCTTTTCATTTATTCACTTTCCCTCCTTCAGTTATTCAGTGCATTGCTATTTTTGCCATTATATTGTCATTTTTAAGCATTGACTAAATGCCAAATTGCTTAATTTTTTCCATACATTTAAAAAATCTTTCTAATCATACAGCCAATGAACCATTATTATCTTCATTTTATAGGTGAGGAAACAGTGGTCTAAGAAGTTATATAACTTGTTCCAATCAACAGAAGGTCTTAAAGAAAAGACTTAACCCTAGAAAGTCTGACTCAAAGTCCACTACTAGTTACTTAGCTGTCCTGCCTCCCATATATCGAGTTGGTGTATATACATACATACACATATACATAAATATATATAACAGAATATTATTCAGCCATAAAAAAGAACAAATCTTGTCATTTGCAAAAAACACAAATGGACCTTGGGGGCATTATGCCAAGTGAAATAAATCAGAGGAAGATAAATACCATATGATCTCTCTTATATTTGGAATCTAAAACAAAAATACAAAAATATGTTAAAAGAAAAAAAAACAAGCTCGCAGATACAGAGAATAGATTGGTGGTTGCCAGACATGGGGGGCGGGGAGAAATGGGTGAACTCTTTTGTTTTGTTTTATCTCAGTTTAGTTTAAATAAATTATTTTTTTAAAAATCTGTTTTTCAATGGCGTGTAGAACTTTGGTGCCACTGGTTACTAAGGTGGTAAGAGAAAAACATACAGTATGTCATAGGAAAGGCCAATGACTGAAGGAAAGGGCAGTCTAT
>NW_006436298.1:29697287-29722609 GCF_000325575.1 Pteropus alecto | reverse complement strand
GGGAAAGAGAGGAAGAGAGAGACTAGTTCTTATAAAAAAATGATACTACTATAACAGAATGCCACAAAATTCATTTAGCATCTTAGCATATCTTAAAAGTTGTACCACACTAGCATAGCAGTAAATTCTTTTTGGTTCAAGTGAATACTGTATAGGAAAAGAGTTATCATTATTGTTAGGTATTTACTATGTGCCAAGAAGGTTACCCAGGGACATACACAAACTACACCCACTGGGCTTAAAAACTGTATGAAATATAGTTGTATTATGCATAACATCATGATAAAAACAATTACTGTTAGCTATTGATAAAGATATTTCTATTCCACGCATACATATATATATATATATACATGTTTTAGAATTACCTATAAACATCAAGCTAATTCCCCAACGATTTAATACATATTGAAATGTGTCCTTTAAAAAGCTGATGGAATACTTTGCAAAAGAGCTCAGTAATGAAGGGTCATAATTTAAAAATATGCACATGAAGCTACATTTCTCTTTCACACATCTTTTCTGTATTTTCAAACTTGAATAATAAGCATGATAATTTTAACAAGGTAATTTTCACTTTCTTTGCATATAATAAAAGTGTCAGAATCTTAACTCTTTATGCTTACATAATGGATTATGAGGTTATAAAAACATATTCGACATAAAAGTTTCCATGAGCTTTGTAATAAAATGACTAGGAGAAATGAAAACAAGGTTAGAAACCAAAAGAATTGGCTTCTAATCCAAACTATAACAGAAACTACCTTGATTTAACGATCTTAAAGAATGTCAAATCTATGGCCTTCAAGCAGCAAAACCCCCAACAGACCAGAGCAGATATGGAAGGTAAAAATTATCTATCCCTGTAGTAGCAGCTTAACTTCATATTCTGAAGTATAAACTGAGAACACTGGCCTCCAAGTTACCTTGCAACCCTAAGGCTCTCAGATAATTAAAAAAAAAAAAACAGTAAGAAGTACAATGTCCGATAAAAGCATTGTTCCTATAAAATTGTGAGACTCCTTTCAGCCCTCCATTTTTTTTCAAAGCAAAAATGCTTAATATGTCATGCGTAGTATTTTTAATAGAACACAAGTAATATTCAGCAATATAGACAACACACCAGGGGAAAAAGGCATGGGCCACATTCTCGGAAACTTGGGCATTTCATGGTGTCAAATCACCAGTTAGGATGTTAATTGACTAAGATGATTTATATTCTCTTTATGGAGGAGAATATGATTTCTAAAACTATCAAATCTCCAACAAAGACCTCTACCACTCAAGCTTAATAATCAGGACTTTCTAGGATATATTCTCTCCAGAGGAATTTCAGGTAATAGGAGAGTCATGAAGAAGAACGGATAAGCAGTTATGAGTCCTATACCTCAAACATGGAAAAGTCAATAAACAATAACAGTGACTCAACAATCCATTTCAGTGGTGAAAAGCCATGGACTGTATAAAGTACTGCGGTACATACAGTACAGTGATAAATTAAGCCACAACCCAACAGGTATTACAAGTTCTTCTACAGAAAGATCTAGCCAAATGGTCGAAACCATCTCACTCTAATGATTTCAATTTTCCTCTAGTGAAAGACAAAGAAAAGACACATAGGAAGATTGTTACTCTTACATGAGAAAACGGGGATGCAAGTAAAGATATAAATAGTTCTAGGCAGAGGTGATATTCAAAATATTAAACAGCCAGTATTACATAGGTACTGACCATTCAGAATGATATCGGCCACACAACTAGTACAGTCATGCCAGCTGGACATATGCGCTGGTTACAGACAGAAATATTTACCAAGTAGATTAAGAGAAATTTATATGTTAATTCAGTAGAATATTGATCCACCTACCTGGTATAATACTAGGTCCCAGAAAGAGAGACGAAGTACCTTCTTCCTAGATTCTAAGATATCTAAAGGTAATACACACATGATCTGCATAAATTTGGATAAAAGATAAGGTATATTCAGAACTACAGTTAACCCTTGAACAACATGGGTTTGAACTGCAGAGGTCTATCTATATGCAGATTTTTTCAATAAATGCTGTAAATGTATTTTTCTTCTTTATGATTTTAATAACATTTTCTTTCCTCTAGCTTACTTTATTCTAAGGCTATGGTACATAATACAAATAAAATAAAAAATATGTGTTAGCTGACTGTTTATGTTATCAGTAAGGCTTCTGGTCAACAGTAGGCTATAAGTAGCTAAGCTTTTGGAGAGTATAAAGCTGGGAGCTGGGAGACTCAGTCACCACATTGCCAGCATCACTGTGCAGAGTCACTGGGTCTGAGAGGGGGCTGGAAGCAGGCAAGAGAGGCAAGATAAAGGTCCCCTTGATAAAGGTCCTAATTTGCTGTCCTGGTCATGAAGCGCCTCTGTCACAGGCCACAGTCTGACCCAACGTCGGCTCAGCCCAGGGGAGCGGCTATCGTCCTGCCCAGCTTCCTGAGTGAGGCCAAACCAGGAAAATCCGTATTGCATTCAGCACTTCTAACCACGCATTGTTCAAAAGTAAACTGTATCTCTCCACAAATACAATTTTCTAAAAACGAAAAGTTCCTATCTGCTGATTTTAGGCTCTTTTATTTGAAGACTACATACTAAAGATCTAAAGGGGACAGTTGTTTATGACTATATTATCAAATATAGTCTCAAAATTTAGCAACTTTAATTATTAATTACAATCATTTAAAGTTTAGCCTAAAAATATAAAATGAAATTTAAAAACTTAGTCTAAATTGTAGTACCTAGAAAATGTTTTGTACCTATGACTTTTAGCCAAAATGTGGAGTACCCAACCTCTATCACAGGGGTCGCATCATTATATTAGTAATAGCTTACTTTCACTCAGCACTTAGCCTCTGCTAAGCTCTTTGAATTGCTATATATCTCTGATCTTTAAAATAACCCTACGAGGGAGGAACTTCTTATCTGCAAGTGCTGTTGATTAAGTCATATATATTTTTAGCCTTGGCTGAGAGCTGTATCATACTACCTTGGAGATTACATAGATCCATTCTTTTTTGTTTGTTTTGTTTTGTATTTAGTTAAAAGCAATGACCAACAATCAAACAAAAGACCAAGGCCAGAGCTGCAATCAGCATGTATTTGGTTTCAAAGCCAAACCCAAATTCAAATCCAAACCCAAACATTTGTGTTTGCATTTGCATTTACCATAAACTAGGGAGCTAAACTTATTGAGCATCTTCTATATGCCAGACACTGTTAGATGCAATTCAATCTCATGTAATCCTCACCACTGCCCATTTTACAGATGAGAAAGTAACTAAAGAGGCTAAGTAACTTATACCAGGCAGTCAGAGAATGGGTAGCAGATCAGAGCTCTGGGGCCAAACTCTGTGTTCTCTAGGGAACACCCTGTGGTTTCTACAGCACAGACACAAACAATATTCAAAGTTATGACCAGATACCAACAAGAAGAGGTAAAGGTATAGTCAGTATAGTCCATCCAAGAAGAAAAGGAAATGAATATGACTTTTAGCCAAAATGTGGAGCATGCTGACCTTAACATTTTAGAAAAAATTGAGAAGTTTCAAGAGAAAAAAAATTACAATAAATACCAGTTTTACCATGCAATATTTATTTTCATCTCAATTATTCAGTGTAGTACAAGAGTGGTTTTTATATTAAACTCTTAGTTATCTCCAAAAGATAGTACAATTTATATTTACATGCTATTGGAATCGTAGCTATAAAAAATATGCTTCATGAAACAGATCTGGGATATCTCAAATGTAGACATTTTCTAAAAGTATATTTATTTATAATGTTCAGTCATTATTCATATTAGGATATAATTAAAAATAAAAAGAAATAAAAATATTAGAATATGATCAGGAATTTGTCATAAAACATGTTTACTAAGATTTTTAGCTTATTTTATTTCCCAAGGATTGTAATATCTCAAATACCTATATTGTCCTTTTAGAGAAATAACAGCTGCCTTGTTGAAAGAGGTCAGAAATAAGTAGACAGAAAAAGCTGACAACCATATGATTTCACTCACATGTGGGATATAAAACTGAAAGCAACAAATGAATAAGACAAACAGAGACTCATGGACAGGGACAACAGTTCAGTGGTTACCAGAAGGAAAGCAGGGAGTGGAGGTAGTAGATAAGGGTAAAGTGGGTCTAATATTTGGTGACAGAAGATTTGACTTTGGGTGGTAAACACACAACGCAATATGGCATATTATTGAACTGTACACTTGAAACCTATGCAATTTTATTAGCCAATGTTACCCTAATACATTTAATAAAAGAAAGAGGATAGAAAAGAACCAATTTTTTACTTTTATTCCTTTTGTATTGAATTCTAAAAAACTAAGAACATTTTTAAATATCAAGTGATGTGCTTAAACTGAAAATATTTTAGTGTATTTTTCTTTTAAAAGTAATAAAAATTAAGGACATTAAAAGGAAAAATTTTCATGTATGATTGACTGCCTTATAGAAGCATCTACATATGACTATATTCTAAATTCAGGTTACTCATCATATTCCTTCAATGATACCATCATCAAAGAACAAAGATGAACAGCAACTAATATTTTCTCAAGACAGACTACTTTCTGTTAAAATCTTTGAATTTCCTAATTCAGCAGACAGAAAGAGGTCTGAGGTCATTGTTTTCCATTCTCAAGTATCAGTTGCATGATAAAACCTGTCAAAGAGCATAAGATTACTAGCTAGAACATTTAGAAACAAATTTGTATCCTTAAGGATTGCACTCACAGCAGAGTGCTAATCCCATTACTTTAGGAAAGGTTTGAGGTCGACTCTCTAAATGGATTGCCAGAGGTAGGCAATTGCTGGTGCATCTCAAATGCATTCTCTCGAGAGCACCCGCTGCTTATAGTGACCTCAAATTTTTTTCCCCTTAAATTAACAAAAAATTTTATCCTGGTTCTATAGAGTCATATAAGCTTCTCTTGTTTTATAACAAATCCACTAATAAAACAATATAAATTGTTATTAATTACGGCAGCAATAAACAATGAAAGGATCCCAGACACTGATTCTTCATCACATCTATTGTATCAGAAATCTACATTACACGGAGGGAACACTGTCTGTTTAGGAAGAAAATTTCTCATTCCACAAAATACTTAGCTTAAAAGTTATTCTAATTTATAAGAAAATGTGTGGAATAACAAGCTTTCAAGTAAAAGTAAATACCTATTAGAAGTTAAATAACTTTAAACAAAATTAAATTTTATTACATTATTTAAAATCTCCGGAAGATAATATATTTGTAGAGATTTATAGTAAGTGATGACAACAACTAACAATTTTGAGCTCTTATTCTGTAACAATCAGCTTGTAATTCTTGTATTTTTATTCATTTTAAGTTGTGAAGTACAAAGATTTTTGGTTAAGAAATTTATCCAAAACTACAATGCCAGAAATGGAATCAGAGTCAGAATTCAAACCCAGGTCTTGTAATGCACAAATTACTTTCATTAACAATTTCATTTATTTCTCATAATACTCAACTCTAGATAGTAGTAATATTTCTCATATACACTCTTATTAGCTGTGGTGAAATTGATACTCAAAGAGGTTTCGTGAGTTGGCCTAGTTCACACAGGCCGATGACTCCACATTAAATGGTTTTTCCAGCATAGCATGCTGACCTTAAAATCTAGCATCGGATATTTGATCTCATTCACAAATAGTAAATGGACAGGTTCCTATTAAGATTGTCCATGATTCTCTTCTGAGTCTATTCTCCTGAACTATTAAGAACATCTTTGAGTTGAGTAATATTTAATCTCTCACTCAAAGCTTAGATTTAAATTTTGCAATGTTGAAGGAAAGATAACAGTATTATAAATTCTAAAATCACCTGTATGTAGGGCTATCCATTACCTAAGTTTTCTACTCAGAAGTTCTCTAAGGAAAAGTTTGGTTTTAGAAATAAAACTATTAACAATTTAACTGATACATTTGGAAACGGTTTAAATTAGATTTTTTCATTTTCTGTTAACTTACACAAGAGGCTGATATGTTACAGGTCAGGAGCCTGCAGGGCTCCCACAGAGAATCAATGCTCATGTAGGAAAAGCACTTCCTCTCCAGCTGCCGTCTCTGGGATCTTGGGAAGCCCATGCAGCCTCTCAGCAAATCAGTATCTATGTCAACAGTGAGTAATTTCCTATTTCCTGACCATTGCAGCATTGTTCAGGGTCTCCTGAAGTCTAATTTGGCAGCTAGACATAGGTTTTTAGACCTAGCAACAATATCCTAACTACATGGATTATAATACATACATACACACACACACACAAATGTTTATTTAGAGTGAGTCCTTATTCCAGAAAGTTTACACTTCTTAATAAAAAAAAAAGAGGTCAATAGAACTCATAAATTTTTAAGTGATTTATTTCTACTCTAATAAAACTAATTAGGAAACCTGTCACCTGTATCTAACACTGCTTTGAGCCTCCTTTTCCTCACTGAAAAAAAAAGAGCATGTATGAAGCAGAAAGCATAAAAGCTCACAAATACAGTGATTATAGTAAAACAGTAAACTGAATAAAAGGAAAAGTAACCAGATGCCAGCTATCATAGTTATATGCAGTACCAATTAATTTACTCAGCTTATTAATACTATACGTGTTGGGAAAACATTTAAAGACAAAAACTTGGAAATTCTATATTTGATGTGAAGGAGTAAAAATACACAATGATTATTTATCCCAGTGACTATTACAAATGACAATTTTCACTTGCACAGAGAATGAATAAGATAAAGTAATATAGCTATAAAGTTTTGGTTGGATTCATTATAAAATTCTATTCTTCATAGGTTTATTTAAATGTTATGTGAATAAATACTACAGATTTAGAAATGCTTGCAGAACCTTTCTCCCATGGAATATCTATTTGGTTTCATATACTACTATGCTCATGAACATTTATCTCTTATTTTCCTGAATATTTATGAATAACATGGTCTTTAACTCAACAGCAGTTATCTTGGCATAGCTCTTCTTCCAGATGCAGCATCAAGTATGGTCTTGAATTAAGGATCAAGTAGCATCCTTAATGCTGCTTCCCTAAACCATCTGCTAGTTTCATGGGTTTTTAATAAACCAAATGTCATCTTAAATGTTTCCATTTCCAACGCTCCAAACCATGATAAAAGTGTTAAGTTAAATTAACTTAATGCTTAGTAAACTAGAAACACACACTAAGAAAAGATAAAATAATGAAAGCATAAGCATTTTTTCTCCTAAATAGGGAAGGGGGCAGAACTGCTATCTTTTTCATGGTCAGAGCCTATTAGAGATACAGTTAGTTCTCTTTCTGTAACTATATTATCACAAATTCAGAATCTGCTTTAGAGAGTATACATTATAATAGGTCTACTAAAAGTTAACCAGACAGAGAAAAACAAATGCCATATGATTTCACTCAGAGGTGGAATCTAAAGAATAAAATAATGAACAAACAAAACAGAAAAAAACAGACTCACGGATACAGAGAATAAACTAAAGGTTGCCAGATGGGAGGAGGGTTGGGGGTCTGGGCGAAAAAGGTGAAGGGATTAAGTACAAATTGGTAGTTACAAAACAGTCATGGGGATGTAAAATACAGCATAAAAAATATAGTCAATAATACTGTAATAACTACGTATGGTGGCAGATGGGTACTAGACTAATCGGGGGAATCACTTCATAAATTATATAAATGTCTAACCACTATGCTGCATACCTGTACACCTGAAACTAAGATAAAATAATACTGAATGTCAACTGCAATTTAAAAATTAAAACAAAAAAATATTTTAAGTTAACTTGTAAATATAGACTGTCAGGGTTAATAGTAAACTTAAACTTAGGACCACTGGAAGTTAAAGCTTGATTTTGGGTCATTTTCAGTTTCTTTCTTTATGCCATTCTTGGGGGAAAAATGCCCATGGGAGAAGAGAGAATCCACACTCTAATTCTTAGTCCAGTATGCTAAGATTACTTGCTCTTAATTGTTTACTCTGACTGTAGTTTGACACCCGCTCCAGTGTTCCTTCCAGGAATCAAGTCACGGATGCAAGAAATCCTATCACCCAGTTGTTCGGTCTTTCATGTCTAATTATTTCTCACACCAAGTTCTATATGATGGTCACGTACTTAAAATAAAACATTTTAAGGAGCAAAAAATTATTTTAAGTTTTGACTTAATTATTTTTAAATTCGGGTTTCATATACCATTCCTATTTATGTTTTTAAAAATATTTTTTAATTGTCTTGTAACTCTCCTCCCTAAAGATTAGTTAAGATTTTATAGCAAGTTATGACTCTGTTTCAACTCCATCTTGTTAAATAAACATTGTTATTCTATCTTCTCTAAAACTCTACACTCTTCATTCATTCATTCTCTTCTCCCACCAAAAATTTCTATTTCAAAGAAATATTTTTGAGAAATTTGGTCTCCTAATGAATTATACCATAAAGAATCGAGATTTCAAAATTTATACAAAGTAACTTAGAAATATTGCTTTATAAAGTTTTCAAATTCCATCCCTTTATGCCCATGACTTCAGATAGTCACTGCCCACAGCCTATTTCTACTCTATCAAAACTCTTGAAGTAGAAAACTTTAGATATTGAAACCAGCTCAAATTAATTCTCTTGAGCAGTCTGGAGTTAGACAGCTCTCTTGGGAGCCAAGGCTATAATCATGTAAATCATTGTGTCCCAAACCTCACCCCTTCCTGCCTACCTGAGCATGTGTGTCTAGCATGCCTTTATGTGCTGGGGAACAGGAAGTTAGCAGCAGCATACCTAAACCGAACCTTGGTGACACTCTCGGCCTATGTCTCTTGCCCACCTCCATTTTATCTGCTAAACTCCAATTACTGGTGCCTATACCACTGTTCCACTTTATGTTCTCACCTTCATTTTCCAGGGATATTTTATTTCTTTTGAGTTTTGGAAATAAGTAAAATTGAGCATGGATTTAAGTAAAAGAGGACTGAGGTTAAAAAAAAAAAAAAAAGGTCCAAAATAACCAACACTAAAACAGCATGACCCAGAATGAATTAAAACCAGCAAAAATCTAGATCACCTAACTATATGAATGGCATTGGGATAGTGTAGAACATAAGGAACATGATGATCAGGGCAGACACTGCTGCCTTCCCTTATCTTATTCTTCTTTCCATGCTTAATACTTCATCTTTTAAGCTGAACATTATTCCAACTTCTTTCATCTAGTCCTTCCCCTTCAATCTTTCCACCTTGCTTAATGCAAGACATTTTAGTATAATGCTTTTTAATTATATTATCTTCTACTACTGGTGTCATCAAACAGCAGAACATGCATTGTGAACAACTTTTTTTACTTTTAGACAGGACATAATAAAAGAACCAATTTCAATCAGTGTCACCATTAATCTGCTATTTGCACATATGGATGTCGGTTAACCACTAGAGTGAAAAGAGGCAGTGAAATAATAATTTAAGATTTTTAACCAAAAATAAGAATTTTAAATAAGGAAAAAACAGGAAATTTTTAAAGGAACAGTCAAAAGTATACAAACACATCATCTCTCTCTGTAGAAAAAGGCAGAAGTACTTTAGTTGGTTAAACGGAAAAATATGTAGCATGCTGAAGCACAAATAAACAGTGATATAAACTCAATGGTTCTGTATAACTAATATTTATGCAGTGTTAACTATGTGATGAGAACTGTCTAGACACATGTAAGCCTCATACAGTAACTGCCAGGTTTAAAAAAGAAAGAAACTAAGGAGGGTCATTTGAAGAAATAGCAGCAGCTAAATCATAACTTTTAAAAAGGATAAAAAATGTGACGCAATTTATAAAAGACAAGAAATATGAAAAAATCAAATAGTCTCATAAATATTTCAAGAAACAAAAATAGTTAAGAGAAGCAAAATAATAGTTTTTCATGCACACAAAAAGCAGCGTCTGTTGCTGGGCTACCTTATATCACCTCTTAATGCAGCACCTCTCTGGTTGGATTTTGAAATTTAGAACCTCTGCATTGATTTGAGATACATATTTTAACATGCATCACTATATTATTGAACTTTTTATCCCTTTACTGTGCATTTGAATGAAATGCACATCTTAAATGTACAATTCAATGAATTTTAACAAACTACATACCTGTATAAGCACCATATCAGTAGGCAACTCTCACTCCAATTAATCCCCACACCCCCATGGGCTGGGCTGATGTGGAGGGACCCAGGTGGGCAAGCATGGCAGGGAGTCTGAGTACTGTAGAGATGGTTGTGCGTAAGGGCGGACGCCTGTACATAAACAGTCTGCTCCCTGTCTACTCTCTCCTAGCTGTGATTGCCCTTCTCAGTTCCTTTCTTTCTTCTTAGTTTAAGTTCTCTTTGTGAAGCTGACTTCTCACTCTCCTCTACTGCCCTTTCCTTGCGTTTAATCCAATTGGGGGTGGGGGTGATGGGGGAGATTTACTCTTTACACTCAGGGCAGTTCTCGAAGCTAGGTGGGTTTAAATGGCAGTAGAATACAGCAGTCTGGAGCCAGTTTGCCTGGATCTCTACTGAATTAGCTGGGTCATTTGAGGCCATTTCCTCATTTGCAAAATAAGGTAATACAAATAGTACTTTCCTCATAGGGTTGCTGTGAGAATGAAATGAGAAAGTACTTAGAAAAATGTCCAGCACACAGTATGTATTCAGTAAATGTTGGTTGTTATTAACCAAATGACATTGGATGAAGTTTTCTGGAGATGTATATATATATGATGGGTGTTTGCAAATATAAAGTACACAGAAATGTCAACACAATAAAACTGGCACAGAAAGAAGAAGACAGTGCAAGTTAAAGTAGGAGAACTTAAGTGAATGAGTATTTGATCAGGTGTTCTGGGCTCCTCTTAATTTGAGAATTCCCTTCTCTGAACTTCTGTAGGACTTTGTTTATGGTACTTATCTTAGTCTGTTGAATCAAAATTATTCACATCCTTCCCCTTATGAGAATGTAGGCTCCTCAAGATAAATATTTACTACATAAACTAAAATGCATTTGATAACCAAAGTTAAAATGCTTTCTTCCTTCCCACTCCCACTCCTTACCTTGAAAAATTTCAAGCTTGATTATATATTCAAACAAAATGAGAGGCTAATTCAAAGTTTACCTTTAAAGGTTTCAGATAATAGAAAATAATAAATTTCTACACATTCATAATTATCTTCCTTGTTTTCTGTTGGTTCACCTCCAAAATGCATTGTGTTTTTCACTCCAACTGTGAAGTGCTCAGCTTTATAAATTTAATCTTCAAATTCTTGCCAAAGTCTAAAAGTCACTCTTGACCCTTACCATAAGTGGGTTTCCACAGGAACCATAAATCATGAATGTATTCTAGGGTTCTTCAGAATGTTTTTCAATTTGATTTCTTCATTCTTTGTTCTAACATTCTGTGAGCAATAATCTGACTCATTCAGTTTCTCCCATAAGTTCTATGCAGCGAATTTTTCATCTTGGCAATCATAATTATTTATCCTTTTGGACAGGGAAGGGGGAACTCAAATCAGTTTCCCACTACTTAATTGTATATAGAATTCATGTTATTATGCATAATACGTGTTTATTCTTTATAAATCTAGACTATATGTTTGTATAAGTATATATTTCCAGGACACTAAAATAATTATTTCTCTCCTCTTTTTTTAAAAAAATGTCATTTTTTTCTGTGCTTCCAATGTCTTAAATGTTTTTTCTACATAATAACCTACATTTACCTATTTGCATCAAAATTAGATGAACGTAAATTTATCTATTTCCGATCTTGATATTTAAATAAATATTATTTATCATAATCTATTTCTAAAAGTTATAAACATACAAAAATTTTTAATTAGCATATCCTTCTAAAGTGTTTTAGCATTGGGTTTAGGAGACAGGATACTAAAGTATTTTTAGTTGTAACTAGTATTGGCACTAATGGTTCAAAACACAGGACTCTGATTTGAAACCATCTCTAACAACCTTGCTAAAAACAAAATGCCCCACCCACTCAACTTGTTTAGAAACTTTGACTTTTTAAGATGTAGTGATTTTGTTATGCTGTAAATATTTTAAGCAGATAAAGGGAATGGTGGATTTCAAAAAATATTTATTAATGAATATTTCTTTAATTGCAAACTGACTGTCATGAAAACCCTTATATACTATTTCATGGCTTCAGCAAGTAGAATATACTCTATTTAAATTGTCTCACGTAATGATCAGGAAATTCCGCTGCAACCATCCTCTCCAAGCCGGCTGAAGGCAGATGGTACCAACGTGCTCAGCTGAGAGAAGCGTTGATCACAGAGTATCTGCCAATCAAACACTTGGGAAAGAAATGAGCTCCATCTGTGTTTTAATTACTACAGCAAAACCATCCAGTGTAACTGCCAGAGCTGCACATTTTCATAGAGTACAAGAGACATAACACGTGCTTTCTTTCATAAATAAAAGTAAAAATTGCCATATACAGTACTGGCAAAAAAAAATAGCACTGTCTATTAAGAGCAAAATCTATTGACAGTATGAATATCCCCTCAAAAATATTTCTATTGCGCTGCAGCTCTATGTGTTATACTCTTTTTCTAAGGCAATTCTAATGTAGATGAAAGAATTACACGTAGAAAAGTGAAGAGGTAAGCTTTAAAAAGTATACTATTATCCAAATATTTTGGATACCTAAGAGTAATCCTATTAAAATTCAATAAAATGAGAAAATTTACAAATTTATAAATATACTTCATTTTATTATATTTGTTAATATATTATATATTTGTTAATATATTCCTATATTCATATTATTATAAACACTCATTTTATTAAAATAAACACCAGAACTTTCAGAACTTTTCTAACAAATGACACACTATTCATTTTCTCCCACACGATATTAGGTTGTTTCGCTGTTGTTCTATTTTGGTTTTTTGTCTGCTATTATCCTCATCAATGAATTTATTCTGGGACTCATCTTATTTCATCACTGTATGAAGAGAAAATGTGAAAGTACAAAAATAACTTAAAGTTGTCACTTCTGACCTGGAGAGTGGCTTTTAGGAGCTCTCTTTGGGCTGTACAAGCAAGCAGAAAGGAATATATGAAGGGATTAAAAGAAAACGGCTCTTCTTTGTCTTTCCATTTGTATTCTCCCAGCTCAGTCCTCTCTTCTACCCTCTCACTAGCACCAAATATCCGGCATCGAGGATTAGAGAGTAAGTTCAGAGATTCATGGGATCTCAAAGTTTCAGTTGTTTTGAAGTTTGAGAAGAGGTACAAGCATATAGAAGTGCTGACAATGAAAAGATTTCTAAACTCTGTGCATCATAACAAAATAAATTCACTCATCCAATAAGCACTTATCGAGTGCTTACTATATGTTGAAAGCTGAAGTATAAAGATGAATAAAGATGACCCTTGCCCTAAAGGATCTTGTTTTGCATTGAGTTATCTCCATAAATAACTCAATGCAAAACAAGCCCACACATATAAGATGTATGAACAAGGTTCACTGGTGACAGAGAGCAAGGAAGAGAGATAAGTGGGCTTTCACTGGGAAAGTAAGGCAAAAGGGAAGAACATACCAGATAGGAGGCAGCATTTGGAAAGGCAGGGACAGCTGACAGTTCATAATGCTTCCTCATGCCTCCTTATCTCTTGGGAATGGTGGTCTACAGGGTCAAATGTTACCAAGAAGTTATTTGGAATAAGGTCTGAAAAGGGCATATTATATTTGCCATTTAAGAGTTATTGGTGACTTTTTACAGAATAGTTACAGGTTTGAAGCAAGTTGAAATGTATGAACAAGAAGTAAAGAAGTGGGTAGGAGTATGACAGTGAAACAAGAGAAGAGAGGGAGAAGGGGAGGAGGGAGGAGAAGCAGAAGGAGCAGGAGAGAGAGGGGAAGGGAGAAGTATAAGGGGAGGAGGAGGATGGAGGAGAGGGGTAGGAAGAAGAGGGGAAAAGAAGAGAGATGAGTATTTAAAAGAGGAGACAAGGTTTAAGACTATCATGTCGAAATGTGACAGAAATGGCTGTTCTTAGTGATATTGTATAGAAATTTGGTTTATTTTTATAATTAATCAAAGAATTATTTCTTTTTATATTGAATAATCAGAAAAGTTTATACATCACATAGAAAATATTTATCTTTTGCTAAAATAATCTAGTTTCTTTTTTTCTTATTTAAAATATTTTAATGCTACCTACCTTTTCATAATTTTATTTCTCCTTTGCATTCTTAGAATAAGCAGTAACAAGACAGTTACTGTATGCTACCTTTTCATAGCATTGGTAAAGACCCAGCCTTGCCTTGAGGCAATTTTCAGATTTACTATAGAATTCAGATATCAATTCATTATCAGGCTTCTATAAGCTTGGATAATTCAGAATCCAATAGTGTATCAAGAGAAACACTTTCAAAATATCCTAAAAACACAAAATTTTTGAAATAGGTCAAAGATCACCCTAAAATCACCACCATTTTATAATTACCAGACCCTTGATTCTCAATTAAATGCTATCTCATCCACCTACAAGGGTAACTAAAACAAGGTAACCAATCTAATATTGACAATGAAATTTTCAATAGCTGGTATGCTTTCTTTTCTTTTTTTTTTTAACTTTATGTTTTTACAAGACTAGAAGCCACATCACCCAATTCCTTTCCCCTGCTCCAACAAATTGTAATTATTTTTTAAAGAAAATGTGTTCTCCACATAAGTTATTGCTTAGACTAAAGTACTAAATTTAGAGTAGAATACATTATACTCCATTATATTGCTACATTAAAGGATTTTTTCCCCACACAAGTAAATGTATCTGACTGAATAGATTTGTAATTGCAGCCAATAGTCCAATTAAACAAAATGGTGAGGAGGCAGCTATAATCCACTACAGCAATGGATAAAAGTTTCAGAAAATAATAGATTCTTTACTTGGGGGAGGGGTGTTAAATTATGAATAAAAGGAACCTGGAGAGTGACAGGTCAGTGAATGTAAATTCTTTGACATTCACAACCCTTGGGGACTCAAAAATGACTCAAAGCTACAAGAATCAACCAAAGTTAACTATTTTAGATTTCAATGAAAACAATCAGGAAATATCACACAAGGTTTCATAATCTACTATACAGATACTCTATCCTGTCAGTCAGTGTTCAGGCCAAAAGACTAGACTCATCCTTAGTCCTGTCTTTCTTTCATACCCCAACCTTTCAACAAATTCTCTCCACTCTACCTTCAAAATATATTCAGAACCTGATCTCTTGTCTCTATTGCTCCCCTGTTCCCTAACACCTCTTTCCAAAATTATCATAGTTTCTCCCAACTGATCTTCCAACTTCCATTCTTGGCCTCTTAGGGTTTAGTTTCAAAAGAGCAGACAAGGTAAGTGTAGTGACCTCACCTTTAGAAACAATAGGTTAAGGATAAGACATGGTACGTGCTAACCGCCATGTCTCACTTCTAGTTAGTTATCTGCTAAAAATTTATTAACTAGAGGGATTTACTGGCCGGATCACTGCCTATAGGTACAAAATATTTTAACAATGACGCATTCTGCTTCTGTACCCCTGCTTGCTTACCCACCTCTTAGTTATCAGTTAATGAATGGAGGAGATATAGTCTTGTGTGTAAAAATTAAGGATGTGGGAGATGGAATCGAGGGCTTAAAACCTTTGTGCCCCTGCGCCTCGGGGCTGCTCCTTGGCAAGGACAGCCGCCGGCTAATAAACTGTCTCTTGGATTAGAGCACTCGAGTTGGGCCTGGTTATTTCGGTCACAACAGTAAGCCTTATGAAAAGTAAGTCAGACCACGTCATACCCCTGTCATATCCCTACTCACACTTCCCAGCGGTTTCTGCTCTCACCAGAACTTAAAGGGACCTGCACTATCTGGTTACCCTTACCTGTCTGACCTCATCTATGGCTACTCTCACCCTCATTCACCCCACTTCAGACCTCCTGGTTGTTACTCAAACATGTCTGGCACACACCAGACCTGAGGCCTGTGCCCTTGTTCTTCTCTATGGCTAAAACACTCTCCCTGCAGCCCTGTGCACGGTGTACTCTTCATCTGTCACCTCCTTTAGGTCTTTGTTCAATTGTAACTCTCAGTGAGTCATTCTCTGACCACTCACACTAAAATTGCAAACATAAACACCCCTCGAACTCTACTTTCTGCTTTATTTTTCTATTTTATGCTAACCATCATCTAACATTCAATATATTTTAATTATTTGTTTAATGTCAGTCTTCTCTCACTAAAATGTAAACTCCATGAAGGCATGAATTTTTGTTTGTAGATAAATAGCACTCGACAACACATAGTTGGTTCACAATAAATACCTGATGAATGAATCAAATCAAACAGTTTAGGGATCAGATTGTTGGTAACACTACATAAATCTCTTCATTTCCTATACAGTGGTTAAAAGTTCAGTCTGGTGTAAGTTTCATGAGTTTTCTTTCCAACTTATGTTTTATGTGAAAAATCCCAAAACAAGCTACTTCTAAGGTACAGTCATTACTTTAAGTGAAGACCCGGCACCAATAATAAAATAGAGATAAAGTCAACGGTAATGTCAATAATTTGAGTCTATCTTTAAACATCCAGAGGAAATTGATGGGATTATTTCTGATGCCAATAAACACTGGCCAAGCATTAAAAGCACCTTTATTTAAAGTTCCTTGATGTCAGTATGAAAAAGGCATGCAGACTTCATTTTTAAAGACTATATAAAATAGAAAAATATAATTTCACAACCAAAATAATTTATAATGAATTCTCTGAGTTTCTTTGCATACATGACTACAATAATTCAGTTTGAGTTCATTAACTGCTCTAAAACATGCCATCTCAACATTCCTAATTAGCAGTAAGCAAATACTCTACACTAGACATAATCTCTTTCACCAACTCTTCAGGTTATTATTAGGCCTGGACTTTTTGGGAGTAATTATGTCTTTGCAGTATGTAAATCTAAAGTTGAGTTCACTAGATTTCCATTGGCAAACACTAATAAAAGCAGTGTCCTCTTTCTATTATCTTTCCCATAACACCTTCATAGCACAAATTCAGAGGTAGTAAGTGCTCAAGTTTGGTCAAATATGAAGAGACTTGAAATGCACATGAAAACATTTCAGGAATTCAAGAGACATGTCTCTTCAAGTTAAAGACTTCCCAAGACTAAAATCATCGACTTCCCTCAAAATTTGCCTCCCTCAGGTTTCCTCATTTCTTTTTATCTACCCATCAACTCTAATGAGAATTAGAACAAAGTCATCTTTAACTACTTGTCCCTCTATACCCACATGCAGTCAGTTGCCAAATCCTATAGATCCTAGCAGTGGATGGCTTCATGCATCTTTTTCTTTCACTTTCACAGCTAGCAAGTCCTTAGTTCTCAACTGCAGAACTGCATTATCCATTCCACTGGTCTTGTTTCTGGTCTCTCCATGATCTGATCAATTATTCTATTGTGTACTATTATCAACTGTCTGTTCATCTATCTATTCTCTCAGCTACAAAATTAAAGTAAAACCTCAATGTGCCGTGCTTTTACTTAAAGAATTTAAATGTTTCCTTAACTTCCACTGAATTGAATATAGATTCCTCAACTTAGGATTTAAGGCCCTTTCTAACAATACCCCACAGCCTTATCTTCTTCTAGTTAATTTTAGTATAGGAAGCAGCAGTCCTCTTATCTCCCAAAACACCAGCAGTCATTCTGTTAAAGTCCCTAGAGTACTTGTGGTACTAATAAATTCATTCATTCATCCACTCAACAAATAGGTATTTATCATTAATATGTGCTAAACACTGTTCTCAGAGCTGAACATGTAGCAACATGTAGCCCTCATGAAACATGTTCTGATGGGGGAAAGACAGAAAATAAATTTAATCAGTACAAAAATATATATTATGTTAGATATTGATAAGTGCTAAGGAGAAAGGGGAAAAGCAAGAAAGTGAGTTAGACTGTTGGGGTGCAGTTAGATGGGGTAAGCTTGTAATTTTAAATAGGGTGTTCGGTATAGGTTTCACAAAGAAACAAAGACCTGAAGGAGGTGAAGGCACAGGCCCAGCAGATAGCTGCAGGACGAGCACTCAAGGCAGAGGAAGAGCAAATGTAAAGACCCAAAAAAGGTCCAAGGTGCAGTTGGGCATCAGCTTTTTTAGGACCTGATTTTTACTCTGAATAAGATGAGAAGTCATGGGGAGGTTGTGAGAAGGGGAGAGACATGCTCTGACATGTTTTAAAAGAATCGCTTTGACCACTACGTTGAGATTAGGCTGCAGAAGCCTGGAGACAAGTCAAAAGGCTGTTGCAAGAGCTGATGATGGCTTGGATCTTGAGTGGGAGTATGGAGATGAAAAGTGGTCAGATTCTGGATATACTCTGATGGTAGCACTGACAGGATACAGAGAAGAGGAAGAGAGGAAGACAAGAAAACCCTAAGATGTTTTACCTGAGCAACTAAGCAACTGAGCAACTAAGACATTGCTGTACAACAGAAATATAATGTGAGCCACACATATAATTTCTAAATTTCTTATAGTCACATTTAAAATACTAAAAAAACAAAGATGAAATCAATTTTTAAAATATTTTTATTTAGCCTCATAAACAGAATATTATTTCCACAAGTAATCAACACAAAAAAATATTAATAAGATATTTTACTTTTTTTTTAACTTTTTTTAACTTGTTTTAAAACTAAGTCTTTGAAATCTGGTGTGTATTTTACATTTACAGCACATTGTAATTTGGACTAGTCACATTTGAGTGCTCAATGGCCACATATGCTTAGTGGCTGTCATATTGAGATAGTCTAAAACTAGAATGATGAAGTACTTTTGATTTTCTTTTTTTTTTTTTTGGTAATAGGGATACTAGTCATGTTTTAAATTATAACAGCAAGTTACAGGAGCAATCTGATGTTCGCTAAAAATAGGTAGTTAATAAATTTGGTACAACCAAGTAGTTACTAAATGCCAGGTTTCCAAAAAATATTTAAGAGCATACAAAACATTTTCATAGTAAATGATGTGGGGCAGGGGGGCGGGGGGGTAGGGTTAGAGGAACAAAAACAGTATACAAAAAATAATCTAATGAGTGGTGGTAAGAAATAAACATCCATATCCGCATGAGCCTAGAAAGATATATACCAAAATGTTACTGTTGATTACTTCTGGGGTAACTGGTATACAAAAGATTGTAGGAAAAGCAGATTTGGCACTGGGTGTGTATGTGGGGGTGGGGGATGATCTAATTAAGCTCTAATTAGGATATCTATTAGATATCTCAAGTTGTCTAGAGTTCAAGACAGTGGTTCAGATTGGTAATATGAATTTGGAAACTGTAAGTATACAGATGAAATTTAAAGCCAAGAGACTTGATAAGATCACTGAGAGAGTGAGTTTCAACAAAGAAACTAGGGCCAAAGACTACATCCACAAATAATCTAATTTTTAGAGTCAGGAAGATGATGACAAACCATTAAACAAGACTGGGAAGAACATTAAGTTAAGATGAAGAAAAATCAGAAGAATGTGGTACTTGTAGGATTCAAGAATCTTCACCTGTTTCAAATGACAGTGAAAGTCAAGTTTGAAGAGGATTGAGAAATACCACAGTATTGACCTGAAAGCCACTCATGATCATGACTTGAGCAGTTTTGGTGGAGAGGTGAGTTCTGAAAGGAATGGGTTCAAGAGAGACGAGGAGGAAATGAACTACAGACAAATGCGTGGACCACACATGAGCAGTTTTGCTGTGAAGTGGGGCAAAGAAATAGGGGTTGTATCGGTGTGGAATCATATTTCTCGTATTCGCATCTTGATTCTCCCACTGCAATGTAAGTTCCTTGAAGCAGGGAATGTTTTAATTCTCTAAACCTAATATTGCTTTTGTGCCAAAGAATTAAAAATGTGTGTATAGCAGTAATACAGTAATTTTACACAGGCTGGCAGACTGACTGCTGAGGTAAACTACTGGATTAACATGAGAGTTAATTCATGATTCGGGTCAATAGGAAAAAAACCTCAACTCAGGGTAAACACCTCTGAGAAGTAACTGCAATCTGATAATTACCGGCTGTCAGGAAGCTTAGGTAAAAATTTCTAGATAACTCCATGAAAGCTTTCATCAAGAATGGTCTTTTTCTTTTTGCCAAATAACAAATTTAAAAACCACTAACTCCTATATTTCTTTGACAATACTGCAGGGATGAAAAAAATCTTCAGTGAGATACCTGCTATGACAGAAAAAGATCATAGACTGGAAACCAAATCAATAGAGGAGATTGTTACAATGAAAAACATACTGACCAGAAAAATCATTATTCTTTAATTTTTCAACATTTTGCTAAGTCTGGACAAATTTTAAGCTATTGTTTCTGCACAATCAGTCTTTCAACAGTGGTTCAAACTAATTGGAAAATACTCATAGAGCTAACATGTTAGGAGGAAATTCTAGATAATTATCGAGTTTAACACATGTTGATTCTTGGCATAAGAATGTTTTCCTTTTTAAGTTTCACTTAGAAAACACAAGTTGTTTCTAAATAAAATGTAGGGACTTCATTTTAAAAAGTTTAGAAGCCGAGATTGAGAAATGATGGCCAGAGAATGGGTACAGTGGTGGAATAGTTGCAGTGATGTCGAAGGTATGTAAGATTTAGAGGTTTTTAAACTTGGATTAAAAAGGATAAAGTTGTATTTTATTGCAGAAATTTCCATGTGTAAATATGGCGATCTATTTTGCTCACTACAGAATGTCTGAGAAAACACTCAAAATAATTCTGCTGGTGCTGCTTCTTTACCTTTCCTGTTGACTTAACAACACTCCAATTTCCCAGCACAATTTCAGCGCTCTGTTTCAGTTCCCCTTTCCCTGGTTCGCAAATTCTATCTTCAATTTCTTCTCTCTATAACCAACCATGTCCCTTCCTTCTGACCACTCTCTCCCTTAACTTGACCTACCTTCTCCTCATCAGAAGGAAAAACTGGCAACTGTACAATCAAGGGTCTGAACCAGAAGAAACCGAGGGGCAGAGGCCTCAGTAGCATGATGCTTTACACTCAGTAGGATTTCAAAAAAAAAAAGGAGTTGGGTTGCTTAAAATAAATGTCACAGGGAGCCTAAAGGAAGATGGAAAGAAGAGTAAAGAGAAGGACTAGAACAGGAAACATTCATCGTAAAGTAACTGTGTTTGTGAGTGTGTGGGTGTGTACGAGATAGACAGACCAGGACATTCCATTACAGAACACAAGGGAAAGCTATGTGAGTTTTAAAGTCAGGCAAATGAAACTAAGACAGGTGGGAGTATAAAAAGCTAAACAGGATAGCAATAGGTCTGACATCAAATAAATACATCAGTTCATTTAGAATTTTAGGAAAAATTTACTTTTCAATCGAATGTAAACAAAATGAATTTATCAATCCCAACTGGAATTTGCCACTTGGCAAAAATTACCATGGAAATAAAATAACATAGTTGTTAAATAATAAGAAAGTCATTCTCCATATATAGTTCTGCTCTTAGCTGAAACACCTTGAAATCTGAGGTCACGTTGTCCTTTGATCAATTCTGCATTGTGCTTAGTGCACTGTCCTGCACGTGAGAGCATTCAATAGTAATTACTGAAATTGCATTTTGATTGAAGAAGACAAGGCTGACCTTTGCCAATAAGAAAAACAATGTCACAAGACTCCTGTCATATTCCAATATTCTAATTAAGTCATATTCCTCTGTCACTTTCTTTCCTGAGACTCTTGGGAAATATCTGAGCTTAAATTAATGGTATGTATTTGTTATTGGAAGGTTTGAATTTATATAAAAAATCTTTGGGTTGGTGAGCTCATTCCCTTTCTTATGAATATTAAAGGCTACCTGATGGTCCCCAGTTGCCTCCCCTCACCTGCAGAAAAAGCATCTCCTTCCCAGCAGGAACCTACCTGCTGCCTCCAACACAGGCTTATCTTCTTTCATAAAGTCATCTAGGACAGACCGTAAGAACCAGGCATGGGGCACAGTTCTCTCTAAGCTTTCCCATCTCCTGGCTAGTCCTACAAAACAGTGGTCACAGCAAACCTCCCTCAGAAGATGGCAAGCTTCTGTCTCCACGCCTTCGTGCCCTTCAAGGTACTGTTGTTCAAACTTTCCTCTCCTTAATTGACTCAGGCCACAGATTTTGCTTGCAGAACGAGAACCTTTTATTTCTATTAATCCTCACTCCAGAGCAGACTATCTTAGAGGAAACAAGGAAGAATATTGGTCCAGGTTCTAGACTCTCACTTCCCTAGCAGAAACTGGCAGAAATAGGGGTATTCTACAAATTCAAATAACAAAACTTTATTCATAACTAATTTCAATAATTGTGGTTTTTTTTCAGGTTTCACTCATTTTCATGAAGATGAAAGTCAAATTAAAGCAACAATAAGTTAAAAGAACGCAAGGTCAGTGAGGAAAATAAGCAGAGCTTGTGAGAGAGTTCTCAGATCTGCAGAACCTGTGGAGCAGGACGATTGAGGATTACTTCCTAGTTCCATCACTGACTTGCTGATTGCCTTTACTTCCATTCCGGGAAAATCCCCCTAGACCTAAAACTCTGAGCTAGTCTTCAAACAGTAGATTAGAAATCATAACAGTCTTTGAAGTTTTGGATTTTGAAGTCTCTTTCCATCTTAGTCACCACCCACACTTACCAAATACCATTTAGAATCTCAAAACTCTCATATCCATTAGTTTATCTCTGACTTCTCCTAAAGATAAAATTTTAAGATAATTTGGAACAAAGTTAAAGAATAAGTAAAGTAACTGAGCCAGTTCAAAATGATTTAAAGATTTAACAGCCTCTTTTATCAGAGAAGGCAGCTGCCTGGTGAAGTTTCTTTGGGCGTTGCTTTTTTTTTTTTTTTTTTTGAAACAGATTTGATCTCTATTCATTCTAACTTATCATAGCTGGAGAAATTCAGTATTAAACTGAATATTCTGTATACATTTTTAAAATGTTTAAAAATGTTTGCATTTTACTTATTTATATTAGCACATGAAGTGGTATGTACTATTGATAGATAAAAGAAACTTAACATTGAAGTGAGTGTAATATATGAATAAAGTAAGAAACTCAACTAAATACATATTTTTATTTATAGAGATATTTTTATAGATGCACAGCTATTCCATTGCTTATAAAATTGTGTAACTAGCTGATTTTAATTTTTAACTTCATTGTCAAATAACATCTTTTTTTAATGATATTTTTAATGATGACGAATAAGTCCCATGATAGCATAAAATCAGATTTTGCTTTTATGTAGAATCCTAAGGTTGCTGTACATCTCTAGTACCAAAAAGAATCGATGTCAAAATAATTACTTTTTGCAAAGAAATATGCCTTCCACAAGCCCCTGCCTTCTAAGCAAGAGCCCTACAGTTGTCTGCCAGAAAATGATTCTAAAAATAAAAAGGAATATAAGCAGAAAAACAGCTGTTTTTCCTTCCATCTCCTTTCCTTGAGAGAACCACAGCAAAATGTAATTTTAGGCTTTACGTCCAAAAGTAATATGCTAGAATAGTTTCTCCTCTGCATCTTTCACCGCTAGCATTTAGTAAAGAAGGTTTAAAAACTACTACCAGATATAAATTATCTTGTGCTTAGTATAGACGGACCTATGTGCCATGAATTGGCTCAAATTTGTGATAAAGACAGGATGTGAACAATAAAAGGAACTATTTTTGCAGCTGTTGGCCCTAAGTCTAGCACTATTTATTATGATAATATATTGTGCCTTTTCTAGGAAACTGTGTAGGGTATACCTGCCAGATTCATATGGTCTTGTGACTCATATGGCTTAACGCCAGATCAATGAACAACACAGTGTTATTCAAAACTCAGGGTTACTAGAGCTCACATTTGGGTCCCTAGTGGCCCAGCTTTTACCCTTTAGTTTCTAAAGAAACCCTGGCTCATTCACATAGGAGTTAACTAATGGAATTTTTGCAATCCCAAATCAGCTTTGTTTAATTAACTTCATCTGATGTGAGCTTCTCACTAAAAATATTAAACTGAGAATAATGTCACTTTATAAGGCTCACATCTGTACCTCAGAGTTTTGAATGTTTGAGTTGATAAAACATTTCATTCTAATCTGATTTTCTCTCATTAATTATCTTGAGGCATCTTAATATCCTTGGGGAAGACTGCGTCTACCGAATTAGGTCAAAATTTCATGGTCTCTACTGGCAATCACTAGTTTAACTTATAGTTGTCAGTAAAATATATATGAATTGTGAATTTAATATTGATAGAATCAGCCGTGCATTTTTGTAATCTTTATGTGGTGCGCAGAGTAATGGTCCCCAAAGATGCCCGTGTCCTCATCTTCAGAACTTATGAATGTGTTACCTAACATGACAGAAAGGACTTTGCAGATGCGATTAAAGTTTAAGATCTTAAAATGGGAAGACTATCCTGAGTTGTCCAGATGGGTCCAGTCTAATTGCCCAAGTCCTTTAGTGTGGAGAACTCTTTCTGAGTGCAGAGAATCAGAGAAATGGCTGAATGAGGATTCAGTCTGTACTTCTCAGCTGTGAAGACGAAGAAGGGTGGCCATGAGCCAAGGAATGCAGGTGGCCCCTAAACTCAAGAAGACTAGAGAATGAATTCTCCCCTAGAGCCTCCAGAACGGAAAGTAGCCCGGCTGACACCTTGATTTTATAGTCCATTGAGACTTGTGTCAGACTTTTAACCAACAGAACTATAAGTAATACATTTGTGTTCTTTAAACAACGAAGTTTCTAAGTCATTGTTACAATGACAAAAGAAAACGAATACACTTTCCTAGTGATTATATTGTTTTAATCTCTTCTTTTGTTGGGGAGAAGTAAGTTTACTTTAATCACTTCTTTTGTGAGAGAAAAGTTAATAAGGAAAAAGTACTCAATTCCAAGTAGGGAGGGAATGTGCTGCCATAAAAATGCAAACCCACCGGTTAAGTGTGGGGATCCAGCTTCCAGCCTTGGCTCTGCCATTAGATGAACACAGAAACTGGGCAAAGCATATAACCAGTTCCTCATAGCCTGAGCTTCTTTTCTATCATTGGACAAAATGTTTACGTCCATGCTCCCCATACTTCTTTTGGATACTGGTTTGATTTAGCTTGTCTTTCTAGTGAGAGCCAAATGAATCTTTTTTCTGCCATATGTCATCGTCTCATGCTTTACTAAGACTACAGACCTGGCATTTCCATATTTCAGCA